>NC_052036.1:4865865-5165865 GCF_015832195.1 Motacilla alba alba | reverse complement strand
GATTTGGAGATCATAGCTCCCAGCATCTCTCATGATCCTGATGTTTAAAATGAGCAAGATGCTGAGTCTTTCAGTTTCCTATTTTCAATTTGCTGTTGCCACAACACAACCTTCTGTTGATTTATCCCTCTGGCTGTTGAGCTGTGGAGCCTAAACCCACCTTCCAGAAAATCCCTGTTTCTTTGTTGCTTTTATTTTACATTTTTTTCCATCCTCTTTCCAAACAGAAAGCCCAGAGATACGAAGCAGTGAAGTGGGTGCTGGTTTTTGCTATTGGAGTCTGTACAGGACTGGTAAGGATCATGCTGTTTGGGGAGTGAGGAAAATTCAGGAGACTAAGCAGGAATAATTTAGAAGTCAGTGGCTAAGGAGTAAAGTTAAGAGGAAGCATTCTCTCTCATGGTGATGAGAGCTTAGTAGTTGGAGTTGTCTTTTGGGAGTTATAGCATGTTGTTACAGACTATTTTTCAGGAAGCCCTTTCTTTTTTTTTTTTTTTTCTGTCAGAACTTGCTGGGTTTTCTTTGTGAACTAGTATACAGGAAAACTTCCAAAGCAAACAACTTAGTCAAAAAGGATGACAGTTGATGGCTGAACTGTGAAAATCAGCTCAGCTGACTGTATACCTCAATTAAATACCAGTTTTCTTCTGTACCCTTAAGTATGTTGAGGATGTTAAAAATGGTGCCAGGTTAGTACTTCAGTGGGTACTAATCAGATGTAGAAGTGCATCTCTTCAGGAATAATGCTAGGATGGATCTGTCCTAGAGAGAGAGGGGGAAGAAATCTGAGTTTTCAGAGCTGCTTTACTCTGAATGATGCTTTTGTCTTCTTCGTTTTCTGTTCTCCCCTGTGTACATATTTCTGGTAGGACTAACTAGAGGGTGCTCTTCATTATTTGTATGTAGAAATGACTGATGGCCATTCTGTCTTTTTTCCCAGGTGGGTCTCTTTGTAGATTTCTTCGTGCGGCTCTTTACCCAGCTCAAGTTTCAGGTGGTACAAAGCTGTATCTTTTACCTTGAGCCTTGCTAGACTCAAGTGACCTTTTCCTTTGTGTTCCCATCTTTTGCTCAGAACAGCTGACTTTCACAATTTTGCCATTGGGCATGTTGTTCATAATTAAGCAAGTTTTCAACTTGCTTATGTAATTCAGCCCTTGAAACCAAGAAATGCTTCCAGTGTCGGGTACATAAGCAGAGACTGAAAGAATGAGTGGTTTCCCTTCTTCCTAATTCAGAGTTGAGCTTTGAAAAGGAAGCCTGGCTTCCTGACAGGTTGTGTTAGCTGCTCTGGCTGGATTAGGAAGCACAGGCTTGGCTCTTGAGGCCCATATATTACCAAGTGATTGTGTGTTGGTGTGATGAATGCTGTTTTCCTTGACCATCCCTGCAGCGGTGGAGGAGTGCACTGAGAAAGGCTGCCTTGCACTGTCCTTGTTGGAGCTGCTGGGGTTCAACCTGACCTTTGTTTTTCTTGCCAGTCTTCTGGTCCTGATCCAAGTAAGACTTCGGTCCATTGCTGCTCCTTACACAACTTTCCTCTCACACATGTCCTTGATATGAAATATCCTTGCTAGAGACACTTTCTGCCCCAAAGCATCAAACTAGCTTCACAGTTCTGTTTGATTTAGCTAAGCAGGGTCTCTTGGTCCCTTGCTCTCTGATGAGAAGTTGTTGGTCAGATATGGAATCAGTGCACCATTGTGTCAGTGTTTCTTTTCTGCAGCCTGTAGCAGCTGGGTCAGGGATTCCTGAAATTAAGTGCTACCTCAATGGAGTGAAGGTTCCAGGGGTTGTGCGTCTGCGGACAGTGGTGTGCAAAGCTACAGGAGTGCTCTTCAGTGTGGCAGGAGGTAAGGAGGGCTCTGATGTGTTGATCTTGTCGGGTGAAGGAGTCACTGAAGGGGAAAAAATGTTTTCTCTGCTTATGTAGGGCACAGAAGGCCCTGCCTTTCCAGTAAAATAGTTCTGGTGATTTGGAGCAGAGTCATGAGCCCTGAGTGCATTTATAGAGTAGAGAATAAATGGAAGGATCTGGACTATCAGGGAAACAGGTGATTTTCTGAGTGGCTAGTCACATGTGACTCTTTGTGGCAGAATCCAAGAGAGAGACCTGAGAATGTTCCAGGACACATTGTCAGGAGCAGCCTGAGAGCAGAAGGGCAGAATAACCTGGAGAGTTCAGAGTCCTTGTAGCAGTTGTTTTTCAGTTATTCCACCCACTTGGAATGCAGAATCTGTGCAAGTCTTTGCAAACATTTGGGGTTGTTGAGGTCAGCACCTCCCTGTGAGGAGCTGCAGGTTTGACACAGAGGGATGTACCATGGCATGGGAGTGGTGAGCTGATCTCTTCTGGCTTTGTCAGCAGGGGAGGGTGGTGGTGGGGAAAGTGCATTCCCTCAATAAGCTCTGTTTTTCCAGGTCTTTTTGTCGGGAAGGAGGGTCCAATGATTCACAGTGGTGCTGTTGTGGGTGCGGGCTTGCCACAGGTTAGTGCTGGCCTGAGTCACGGTCCTGGTCACGGCACTGTTTTGTAAGAGTAAGTTCCCATCTCCTGTGTTTCTAAATCTTTACTTTGTTTGTAGTTACAGAGCATCTCTTTGAGGAAGATCCAATTTAACTTTCCCTATTTCTGCAGTGACAGGTACTGTACCCAGGATGTGGAGGAGGGGAGAGGAGGATGAGTGAGCAGACTTCCCTGGGAGAAGGGTGGCGGGCTGGGGTGAAACAGTCAGTTGTTTTATCAGTTTCTTTCTAGAGTCCTGCAGTTTCATTCTGCAGCAAGACAACACCGGGGTGTCACTCTTCCAAGCTGCTCTGGTCTTCCTGTTCATAGAAGTTCTCTTGTGCTGCTCAGCAGATCTCTACCCAATTCAAACCTTTATTGTGGGTGGTTGAAAGCTCACCCCTTATGATTAGGTTATACTACAGAGAAGGCTAGTTCTCCTGAATGTGAACAAATTATTGCCCTTTTGTTTCTGTAATTCTTTCAAGTGATGCTGGAGTCCATGGTTTGGGATGGTTCCTCACATACTGGGCAGTTGTGTAGTACCAGAATTCTGCTCTGTGTTTGTGCTCTACAGAAAGAGCACAATGCTGGAGCTTAATGAACAAATGGTGGTGTCTGCCATGGCCAGCTTTGCTCTCAACTCTCATTCCTGAATCCCTGGGATATTCCATAAATGGGGATGATCTCTTCCTTTGCAGAACCTAAGCATCTCCAGAGCTCTAATTTGCTAAACTGAGGTTGTTTTTCTCTTCATTTCAGGGATAAAAGGGATTTTGTATCTGCTGGAGCAGCTGCAGGGGTTGCAGCTGCCTTTGGAGCTCCAATTGGAGGCACTCTTTTTAGTTTGGAAGAAGGTTCCTCCTTCTGGAACCAGGGACTTACATGGAAAGTGGTGAGTGGTGATTCTCACTCTTTCTGTGTGTCTCTTCCTTGAGAAGAGGGCTCCCCTTGGTAGGGCTTGTCCATGAGGGCATTCCGATTATCCTGCCTCTTCCTGAGCTGTCTTGGCAGGAGGGAGGTTGCCTGCTCCATCAGTGTTCCAGAACTACTACAGATCAAGGGCAGAGATGAGCCTGGTATTATCTGGAGCTGTGGGACGGCTCTAGGCAGCAGATTTAGTGTACCTGGGAGAGTGGACTTTTGTGCTTGGGCTCTCAGGAGTCTGATCCCTTCCACAGTCAGTTCCTTTGCCCAGGCATAGGTCTCAAGGAGGAGCTGGCTGTGCCAATCTTAATTTTGGGAACCTTTGCTTCCCTCTTTTTTTTTTTTCTATTTTTTTTTCTGTTCCACAGCTTTTCTGTTCCATGGCTGCCACTTTCACCTTGAATTTTTTCCGCTCTGGGATTCAGTTTGGAAGCTGGGGGTCTTTCCAGCTCCCTGGGCTGCTGAACTTTGGGGAGTTTAAGGTAAGATTTACTGTTATTTCCCCACTCTCCAGTCTCTTGTTAGTCCTGTGCTTCTGTCTGTTAGTTTGGAGGGGGTTTTTTTGACACATGCTTGTATTTCAGTGGAAGGAACTTTATACTTGGCTGCAATACATTGATACTCTCAGAATTGTTGCCCTGTGATCTTAGCTACTCAAAATCTCTAGGTGTGGAGACAGAAGTGTTGGTAGGAAACTGCAGCAACTACTGTAATGCTTTTTTTGTACACTTTTCTGCACAGTGCTCTGAGTCTGATAAGAAATGCCACCTCTGGACAGCTGTGGACCTGGGCTTCTTCATTCTTATGGGGATTGTAGGAGGCCTTCTTGGAGCCACCTTTAACTGCCTGAACAAGAGGCTTGCCAAGTACCGCATGCGCAATGTGCATCCCAAGCCAAAGCTGGTCAGGTATATGTGCTCTCGAGTTTCTACAGGGATCTCTGCTCCCAAAGCAAAAGCATCAGTCTAGAAGACCCTTTGAGTAGGATTGGAGGAAATCCCAGACTGGTTTCTTAAAAATCGCTAAATGAATCCTCTATAGAACTTAAAAATGAACACCAGAAACCAAATGTTACAGTCCCTGTAATTTTTTGATGACTTTGGTGGTACAGAGAGAATTGCAATCCCTCTTACCAGGGCAGTGGAGGGAGCGCTTTATCATAAAGGCTGAACAAACCAGAACTTTGTCTCCATGCAGGATTATTTTTGTGTCCTTGTCCAAACTGATGTGATGGAATAGCTGACCTCACTTTTTAAAATCGTATTGGTTAATTAAATCCACAATATCTGTGCTGTTTAGAGAGGGAACTTCTGTGTGTTATTCTGGAAGCAGCTGTTTGTTTGCTCTAGACAGCTCCTAAACACAAAGCCCAGGTTTAAAGAGAAAAATAAGTGTATTTCAGCAGTTAGAAAAGAGATTGAGAGACTGTGCATCACCCTGCCCAGTCCTATCTACCCTTTTACCCTGTAAGGATGTACAGGACATTGTTTCCATGTGAACAGCCTCGTTACTGAACCCTGGGCTTTTCATGTGTGACTGCTGTGTGTTCTCTGGGCAGAAATAGCTTCTTTTTGGGGCAACCAGTTAAAAAGGGGAGCTAAGGCAAGCCCTGGGAACCAAGTCAAAATTCAACTTGATTTCCAGTGTCCCTTGTTCTGATGCTAAGCTATGGTGGCTGCTGCTTCTTGCAGCCTTATCAAAGTCATCTGCAGAGCTGGGACCAGGTTACAGTACTGAGTGTGGCTTCAGTGTATGGTTTCTGTTGTGTCTTTCAGAGTCTTGGAGAGCTTGCTTGTGTCGTTGACCACCACCGTCATGGTCTTCGTGGCCTCCATGGTTCTGGGGGAATGCCGGCAGGTATCTTCCAGCAGGCACAGTGGCAATGACACCTTGAGCCTGCAGGTGAGGGATTTTTACGTGAATATTCTGTTCCCTGTCATATTGTTCACCCTGCAGAGAAGCACAGGCATGCAATGAGCTTTTGACAGCGTGCAGTACATAACAGAACTGCAGTGAGAGCCCATGGAGGGTTGCAGGAGCTTAGGGTAATAATGAAACCTACATTGTGCTTTTGTGCAAAGCAACTCGGGCTCTGAGTCAAGGAGCCCGTTGATGTTGCAGGCTCCATCTCTGCTGTTGATGTTTGGTCTGAACTTCCCAAAGCATGGCTGTCCTGGGGTGATGATAATGGCTAACAGTAACAGAAGTGTTATTTCCATTAGCCCCAAAGGCTAATGTAGAGACAGTGAATTTTAACCCTTTGTGTCTTTTCTGTCCTGCATTAGGATATATCAGAGGATGTAAATTCGAGCATCAAAACTTTTTTTTGCCCAAATGAAACGTACAATGACATGGCCACGCTCTTCTTCAACCCTCAGGAGTCAGCTATCCTGCAGCTCTTCCACCAGGATGGTGAGTAGTTAGGAGACTGCCTCATCCCACACTTAAGCTTCAGAGCTTCATCCTAGCTGGAGCAGCACCACAAGGCTAGCAGCATCTTCAGGCCTTCATGGCTCTGGAGGACTGCTAGTTAAACTGGTGAAAGTCTCTTTGATGGGAAGAAAGGCTTGTTTTTCCTCTCTTTTCACTTACTCATGTCTGCATGTGTGTTTGGACTGGGAGACTCAGTAGCTGTTGTGAGATGAGCCTGCTGTGAGCTGAGGGGTGGATGGTGCAAGACTCTCTCTTGGACAGACATGTGCCCCTTTAGTCATGATTCTTCTTGTGTTGCAGGTACTTTCAGCCCAGTCACCCTATCCCTGTTCTTCCTTCTCTATTTCTTACTCTCCTGCTGGACATATGGGATCTCTGTGCCCAGTGGTCTGTTTGTACCATCACTGCTTTGTGGGGCTGCCTTCGGACGCCTGGTCGCCAACCTCCTCAAAAGGTGCATCAAGTGTGCGTGTGAGGGACATGCTGCAGGTGCACCGTGAGCTCT
Organism: Motacilla alba alba; assembly: GCF_015832195.1. NCBI lineage: Eukaryota > Metazoa > Chordata > Aves > Passeriformes > Motacillidae > Motacilla > Motacilla alba. Next base: position 5,159,494 of record NC_052036.1, on the reverse strand, counting down.
CAGGCAGGTTTTTCTAATCTGAGGGCTCTGTGCTTTGCTCTAGTTACATTGGTCTGGATCACATCTACTCAGGAACCTTTGCGCTGATTGGGGCGGCAGCATTCCTGGGAGGAGTGGTCCGCATGACCATCAGCCTGACTGTCATCCTCATCGAGTCCACCAACGAGATCACCTATGGGCTCCCCATAATGATCACCCTCATGGTGAGTGCAGGACCCTAGCTCTGGCTTTTTGCAGACTGCTTGAACATGTGCTGGCCATGAATCTTTGTTACTTTCAGGGCTGTCATAAGCCAAGGGGTCTTGCACTTGGAGCAGCAGCTCAGTAGACCTCGTGTTTGCTATGCAGGTAGCCAAGTGGACAGGAGACTTTTTCAACAAAGGCATCTATGACATCCATGTGAACTTGCGAGGAGTGCCTCTTCTGGAGTGGGAAACCGGGATGGAAATGGATAAGTAAGGCTGCTGCTCTTGGCCAGGCTGTGGGTTAGAGTTTGTGGTGGGGATTCTTGCTCAGAACTGTGTTAATGCAGGGGGATGATGCTTCATCTTCAACAAACCTGGTTGCTCTGAGGAGCAACTGTGAGGGCTGCTGTGAAAGGAGTTGTGCACCAGGCCTGCAGCAGGAAAGAGATGCTGAAGCCCTTTCTGAGGGGGTGGATGGATGCAAATCTGCAGGGTGGATTTGGGAAGTTCAGCAAGGAATTTGTGAAAACATTCCGTTGGACTTCGCTTCTTGTGGAATGTCATCTTCTTCCCACCTGTTGTCTCTTCCCAGTAGTGTTTAGAAACTTTATAGTAAGTTAGAACATTTTACCTTTCCTCTAGTGCATCATTGATACAATGTTATGCTATTAAAAAAAATTAAAAAATCAGGTGTACCATTACTGCTGATACCACAGTGAAGGTGAGCACACAGGTAAAAGGAGCCAGCAGAATTTAACTGCAGCAGATTCCTTCAGGATCTTGTTTAGGGACTGGTTTGTTTCCATGTTGTTCATCACCAGCCTTCTGTCACTGATGCGATGCACGCAGCAATTTTGGATTTCTGTTTCTTCAGACTACAAGCCAGTGACATCATGGAACCCAACTTGACCTATGTGTACCCACACACCCGAATCCAGTCCCTTGTCAGCATCCTGCGCACGACTGTCCACCATGCCTTCCCTGTGGTGACAGAGAATCGGGGCAATGAGAGGGAGTTCATGAAGGGAAATCAGCTGATCAGTAACAACATCAAATTCAAGGTAAAGAGTTGCGTGTTTGGTAGGTTGAAGAGTAGAGAGCATTCAGAATGGCCTTGCTTTAGTTATTTAAGCTTTCGGGCAGAATTTGGGTCAGAGATAAGCACCTACTGCAATAGAAAATTTTTAAGAACTCCATTCCTTTGTGTGGGTGATGGTAGAGATGAAAGAGTGGGCTGCATTCCTAAGAGGCAAAAGTTAAGAGGAAAAAGTAATCTGTTTAGCATAGACATGGAAACGTTTGGATTTGCTACTGAATTGCACAGTCCTATTGGCTGTTCTTGCAAGTGCTGCAGCAGCAGCGGCTAATGAACATGTTATGTGGTGGCACAAAGCTATGATTAGTAGTTCATAGTCACTCTCGGTTAACTGTTGACTTGCTTAATGAGTGTCTGAAAATTGTTTGTTGTATCCAGAAGTCCAGCATCCTCACCCGAGCGGGAGAGCAGCGCAAGCGTAGCCAGTCCATGAAATCCTACCCTTCGAGTGAGCTGCGTAACATGTGTGACGAGCACATAGCAACAGAGGAGCCTCCTGAGAAAGAGGATCTGTTGCAGCAGATGCTGGAGAGAAGGTGAGGTCCTGGCAGGCACAAAGGTACAGAAGCAGGGTTTGTTGAGATGTGTTGTAAAGAATGTTTCATACAGTCTCTGTCATTCTATATGTCAGTGGTAACAGTGCTGATATCCATGTTTTAGAAGTGATTTGTCAGGTCTGAGGAGCCAATGCTGTGTCTCACACCTGGGACCAAGTCCCAGGCAAGTGGGTTATGTCCAACTTCTTAAATTTCCTTCAAACACTTACACAGACACATTTCCTTGAGAAGGTGAAGTACCTGGGAAGATTTCTGTAGAAATCAGTGCCCTCTTGTCTGCAAAAATGTGAGAGCTCTGGAAAGCTCACTTATCCCAGCTAATGACCATGATACTGATCCCACTGCTCTGGTAACTGGGCTGAGTCACCAGGCTTGTGTTGATCTTACTTCCAAGTAGAAGCCCAGTCTAGTGAATAATTTTCTACATCAGTGATCGTGACTTTCATGAATGGCATCCTGACCCTAATATTTTTCCATGCTTCACCTTTTATTAGAATCTGAGTAGTTTGGCACTGAAAATTGCTTTAATAGCAAGTGATTTGAAATTGAGTTAGGAGACTGTCCTGTTCTGCTGCTCTGACCACATAATGGCTCTTGACCTCTCTCCCCTATTTTTTTTTTTGGTGAAGTTTTGCTTGTCCCTAGAAGGAGTCCCTGAAGTGTTCAGGGGAAGGGTGCAAAGAGCTGAAATAGCTGCTCTTTTGGGAGTTGGGGTATGTGAAGCTTGTAACACACGGTGTTAAATCCATCACAGATACACTCCTTACCCCAACCTGTACCCTGACCAGTCTCCCAGTGAGGAGTGGACCATGGAGGAACGCTTCAGACCCTTGACCTTCCATGGCTTGATCTTGCGCTCCCAGCTGGTCACCCTTCTTGACCGGGGGGTTTGCTACTCTGAGAGCCAGTCGGTGAGTCTTCCTGTTCAAAAATTGCAGCAGAGACATCCCTGCCTTCTCAGGAGGCTGGGAACAATATTCATGGGCTGCCAAAAATAATATATCTATTTTTACACTTTAAGGAATGCATGTGTGTTTTTAAAGTTGCAGACAGGTAATGTGAATTCTCCCTTGCAGCTCTTAAAGGAAGTTGAAAATATCCCCAGGAAAAGGATAGCCACTGTTAAAAAAGTAATCCAACAGACCTGTTTGTTGCATAAAGCTATGGAGAATATATGATATGGATATATGACATAAAGATATGCAGAACTGGAGTATTGAGGGCAGATATTAAGTGCAAATAGAGCATCCAGCAGTATATACTTTGTGTTTTACTGCTGTGTGTTGAGGTCCTAGCAGAAAAATGTCAGCTGTGTTACTGAGATCAGTGAGAGTATCTGCAGCCCAGCTCCCTCAAGGCTGGTTTCCTGCTGCCCTCCAGTGTCAAGTGCAGATTTGTCAGAGGTTGGGGAGCAGGTCCATTCTCTCTCAGCTAAAGGCCTGCATAGGTTTGGGTAACAGCACCTCTGCAGAAGGTGGGTGTGGGAGGAGTAGGAGTTCTGGGGTAGTGATTAGGAGGCATGGTTTGCTGTGCTGCTAGCAGCTCCTGTGTTGTCTGGAATGGTGACACATGGGTTCAGTGAGGTTTCTTTTAATTGCAGAGTGCAAGTCAGCCTCGTCTGTCCCACGCAGAGATGCTAGAGGATTATCCCCACTATCCAGATATCCATGATCTGGACCTCACATTGCTGAACCCTCGTATGATAGTGGTAAGATATGCACTGCAGTGTGACAGTGCCTCCTCATATATATTTACAACTGTCCAAAGCCTTTAAAAAACATTGAGGGCATGTTTTAATACACTCTTTGGCACAGTGACCAACATCCTGTGCTCCTCAAGCACTCAGCTTTCTCTGCATGTGGAAATCCCCTGCTGAGGTAACAGTGTCCATTGGTGCTTCTAGAATAAGGTGTTGTCTGTCCAGTTTAACTTCTCAACAAACCAAAGCAAAATAATGTCATATTTGTGCAGAAATAGAAGATGACTGCTGCCAAATGCTCTGTCCAGGCATCAGCACCATGGAGGACTTGTAGGAGTGCCATGTTAGTGATTCCCAGAGACATTGAAAATGCCTCTTGTAAATAACATGATTGTTTTTCTTTCTCAGGATGTCACCCCATACATGAACCCATCACCCTTCACTGTCTCTCCAAATACTCATGTGTCACAAGTCTTCAACCTGTTCAGGACAATGGGACTCAGGCATTTACCAGTTGTGAATGCAGTTGGAGAGGTGAGTCCTTGGCTTGGCTTAGCTGAGCAGGAAGCCACAGTGTTTGTGCAACATTTTCCATCTTTGGAACAAGTAAGATCTCTTTTAACATCAAACAGAAATGCTTTAAAGAGATCAGAATAGGATTTTTTTAGGGCCCTGAAGGCTTGATTACTGTGACTTTGTTGGCATCTTTTGTGTCCTAGCCTGTTTCCCCTTTACCTGCAAATAGCAGGATGTGTACCTCTCCATCTCTCCTGTCTCAGGTGTGCAGCCTGTAGAAGTTGTCCTACTTTTCTATCTGTTGAGAGGCCCTGAGCTCATCAGAGGCCACTAATTTGCCTTTCCTTTCACAGCCTTATTCAAGGCCAAGAGCAAAATTTCCTGTATGTTGGGGCAAGAAGTTTTTCTGTAGGAAGGGAATTGTGTTCTGTTTCTCCTCACAGGAGCATCAAAGCAAAGGAGTGTTTAAATGGTCTGTGCTTGACTCACTGTCCCTTTGCCATCTACAGTGCTCAGAAACAGTCAGTAGATGTCAGCAACCTCCTACAACCACTATGAGAAACTTGTTTCCCCTAAGCCTGACCTGGTCTGTGAGGCAGCACTGCTTTTTCTGCCTCAGGGTTCCCCATAGTTTCTCTACAGGGCCTGTGAGTTGCAAACGAAATGTTCGTTTATTCCATTTTAGTACAAGATGCTCTTGTGGTACTAGAGAACAGCTTAGTTCTGAACTCTTTCCATGTGTAAAATCAGAGAGGCATTTCACCAGCTGAAGTGTGTGGTTTGACTTTATCCACAGCAGGCTGGGAGAGGGTCCCTCTTGTCACCTGCCAGTGTGCAGTCACCTCTGAGCTAGTCTTGACCATTTCTGTTTTGGTCTTCAGAGCCTCCTTGTATCTGACAGGAGCTATCTGAAGTCATGCCATGTGGAATACCAGAAATGTCTTGAATGAAGCCCTAAAAGACAGCTTTGTTATTTCCAATTGCAGTTTTTACTTCCTGAAGGATTTTACATCCTTATGCTGTCTGACATGGAAAGGATTTCCCTTGCTAGGCAGAGGGTCCTACTGGTGCCAGACACCCCAGCAATGGTTAAGCTGTTTGTTTGGGTGTAGTTAAATCAGCGTTCTTGCCTGAAGAGTGTGTGTTGGTAAAGGGAGGAAGGTTGTTTCTGTGAATTTCAGCTTGAATCTGCTCTAACTCAGCATTGGTCAAGAGCTGCTCTCAGGTTTCCTGTTTTTGGGGTGTTGATAAGAATGACCACTTTATTATGGATGTCCTTCAGTGGCACATCTCTGATACAGACTTGTATCTTTTCTTCTTTTCTTCCTGTTCAAGGTTGTTGGGATAATCACTCGGCACAACCTGACCCATGAATTCCTGCAGGCAAGACTGAGACAACACTATCAGACCATTTGATGCCCCTGCCCCTCTGTCAGTGTGGCTTCCTCCCTCCTCCAAGCTGGCACACATGCTTGCATTCTGCTTGGACCCCACAAGGCCCAAGACCTCCCGTTTGGCTTCTCACGTGCATATCAAGCCTGGGGAACTGGAAAACATTTTGCTAGCCGGAGAATTAGAGGAGCTGCCTGAGGCCAGAGCTGTTGATTGGCCTCAGGCACTTGGTTTGACAACTCTTGATCCAGGTGTTTCTTCCCCTGTCCCCCAGTTATCTCCTTCCATCAGATGTTGTCCTGACACTGCGTGTTCTGCCATTTTATTTTGGTGTTTTCTGAAGAGTTGGAAAAAAAACCCATTTCCCTCCACTGTGTCCTGGGCAAAGAACTGCAGTATCTTTCCCTTCCTCCTGTGTGACTCCCTTTCCTTCTTCCTCCCTTGTTCCTGCAACTGTTGCCTTATTTGTGTGAGAAGGGAGTTGCTGTCACCACTGAGAGGAGATACTGAAGTTTGCAGATATCAGATGGCTGCTCCCGAGAATGGTTTCTTGCAAAAGCAGTATTGAAAAATCCAGCATTTTGGAAATATGCCTGTCTTTGCAAGTGTTCCCCTTTCCCCATATTTTTTCACTCTGGCTTCATTTGTTCTTAATTTCTCTCCTTCTTTCATGGGGAAATGTTTCTGCTGTGATGTTTTATAGCAGATGACTTGAGAGCAGCTCAGCAGATTCGGAGTTCAAAATGGTTACATTTTAGTTACTGTTTGGGTTTATAAATATTTGTACATTTGTGAACATCTCAGAGAAAGGAGATCTCTTCCGTTAGCTGTTGCTATTATCTCCCTACTGTAAGAGGCTCTTCTGAGATGCTTGGTGGCACTCCACTTTGGCATTCCTGCATTTCTTGGCATTTGTAGGCACTTTGTCCCTGCACTGCTCAAACAGTGAGAGCCTGGGGCACCTTTCCAGCTGGAGTCAGAGACCAGGGAACTCCACATCCTGAGAGCATGGAGAAGTGTTCCTTTGTGGCAGCACATAGAACTGATGGTCTCTGGGCTTGGTTGAATTATCCCTGTGTCATGAGAAGAGTTGCTGTAGTTTCAGGCTGCCATAAGGAGGGATACTTGGTGCTGGTGACTGAGGCAGGATCTCCTGCAGGTGATAAGTGGGGCTGTCTGTGCTCTCTAAATGCTTGGGATAATGTTTGCAACTGCAACAATCTGTAAGGGTAAAATCAGCACTCAGGAGCCAGTTGCAGCCAGTTCAGTGCTTTAGCAGGTACCATCCTGGCCAGCACCTGTATTGTTCCAGCAGGCACCTGCCCTCCTGAGTTCTCTGTGCAGATAACCCTCAGTGGGAAGCCAGTGCTGTGCCTCAGGGACTGCAGAGCTGATTGGCTTGATAAAGCACAGAGCATTCTCTCAGCCAAGAGACTGGGACAAGCTACAGGGGGAATGTATTCCAGAAAAGCTTCTACACAGCTTCTGAGCTCTCCAGTTAACCTGTTGTCTGCCATAAGGAGCTGGCTAGGTGGGAATTGGGACAGAAGGCAGACTTGTTGATTTTCTGTATTTCCTTAGAGCGTAGGAGTTGGCATCAGCTACTACTCTTGATTTGTGAGTTCTTTCCCTGTAAGTAGAGTAAGGATGTTTGTTCTGTCTGGATAGTCTCTGCAGGTGTTGTCTGCAATGCCTGTGTTCCCTGAGCTCTGCTCTTACACTGAGCTGTCCCAGCAAACTTCCAGCACCCATTTTCACTCTCTGAAGCTGGGCTGTAGGTTTGAAATATGCTTATGTTAGGCTACCTTTCATTCAAAGGTTTTTGTGCTCCTGGGTAATTAGGAATCACAGGAATCCTGGTTTTGTGGGATTTCAGATCACTTAGGTGGAATTGGCAATCCTGTACTGTTAGAACACCTGTCAGCAATGTCCCGTGTCTCCCCATGACAAATGTTTCTCCTCTTGCCCATGTTGAGTGAGTGTGTGTGGAAGGGAAGGCTCCTTCTCTTCCTGCACATCAATAAGGCTCCTTAGGTTGTTTGCCTTGAGCTGGTTCTGTTTGATTTCTGTACACAAATGGCAGGGTATTTTGCTGCAGGATGTCTTTGTCATTGCTGCTGAGACTAGAGTTGGGCAATCCAGACAAATCAGGCTGGAGAATTTTATCAAGGTTTTTCTGGGCACCAAATGCTTCCCCATGAGAAGGCATTTTGCCTTCAAACTGTTGGCAGCACTGTCTGCTCTGCCTGGGCATCTTATTCAAATGTTTCAGCTGAAAAACACCCTTTCATTCTTTCGGTAAAGACATTTTCAGTGAGGATGGTGGGTGACCCTGTCAGCTGCTTTAAAGGGAAATCTCAGTGTGCAATTGCTGTTCTGTAGCCTGCAGAAAAGAAATGACAAGTTCACCTGACATTTGAAGATGCAGTATTTCCCTTCTGATGAGGACTGATGCCAAGGGGTTTGTGTTGAATCAGTCTTCTCACACTTCAGTTACTTAATTCCTTTCTTACAATACACTTACTGCTTCTACCCTGGCTCTAGTTGCTAAGTGATTTACTAAGAAACTTAGTCTAACATAGGTGCCAGGAACATTTTAACAGAGCAACACTAAGGGAAAAATAACCCAGAACTGGGTTAGTTCTGATGGCAAGGTTAGGGAGTTAGTCTGGGGCCTTCCTCCTTGCCTCGTGGCTTCCTGTGCAGTGTTAATTATGCAGTTTTGAATTATTAATTACTGTGACCATTCCAATGGTATCAACTTACCTTTCCTTTGGTTTTCTTTTTGCACTGTTTTTTGTTATGAAATGATGTAAGCTAATTCCATGGTGTGTGTATATAAATTGTATTTTTTTTAAATTTGTATGAATATATTTTTATTTGAACTATGGCACTTGGGAAGTATTCATGTAGCTGTAACCTGTCTGAGAGTAAAATGTTCGTGTGTCTCCTTCAGCACTTTCAAGGCCTTTTGATGTTTCTAGTATTGTTTTATTTTTTGCCCTTTATGATAATAAAACTAGTAGAACCTGGCAACATCCAAGAACATGATTTGAGGTAGTTGAGTTTATGTTTATGAGCTGTTGGGATCTAACAGTTTGTACAGGAGGTGCTCTTAGACTGGGCAGAGAGGAGTGGCTGTGATCCCTAAGGCTGTGCCCACTGTAGTTCCACATTTTCACAACAGCTGTTTCAAAGAAGGGAATTGCCATGTTTGATATGGAGCTGAATTGTGCACATTGTGCTGCTTTTCTTACCTGAGAATTCACCTTCTTCCCCATAAGTTAATGAAAGAGGTTTAAACTACAGTGTGTCACCTCTTGTTTTACAGTTGCCTTCTCCAGGGTATGAAGAATCTTAATATCATCTTGAATGTTTATTTAGTTTGTGGCTATCTTTCCTGCTTTGTCCTGCTGTCTGCCTTACAGAAAAGAATTAGTGACAATTTTTGAACTTTCATCTCATGCTTACAAGCCAAAAATGTAAGTACAGTCTTTGAGCACTGTAGAACTATCTGACCCAAAAGTTCCCTGCCGTTCCATGTTTGTGTGCATCAGGGGCTGTTTGTCCAGGATTCATGTAGTAGCTCTCTGAGGCACTCTAACACAGAGTTGGCCAGCAGCTTGTCTGGCTGCTGCCCTCTGCCTCTCCCTTGGTGGGTGTGTAATGCCAGGGAAAGCCTGAGATGGGTAAAACCATCTCTTGGGAGGGAATGGCAGGAAATCTGATTTGAGGAGCTAAAGAAGTGCCACAGAGGTCTTAACTAAGCAAGGAATAGAAAGGACACCCTAGCAGGGGTAGGAAGGAGTCATCAGGGGAAAGGAGTCATCAGGAGAAAGGAAGGATACCCTAGCAGGGGTAGGAAGGAGCCATCAGGGGAAAGGAGTCATCAGGGGAAAGGAAGGATACCCTAGCAGGGGTAGGAAGGAGTCATCAGGGGAAAGGAAGGACACCCTAGCAGGGGTAGGAAGGAGTCATCAGGGGAAAGGACTGGGGGAGCTCTGCTAGCTCTGTGCTGCCTGTGATTGTAAAGGCAGCAGCGTAGGAGGGAATGGGAGAGGTTTATAGACTCATTGAATCCAACCATGCATCATCGTCCCTGTAATGACACACTGGGGCTCTAGCAGAAAAAAAATTAGTGGTGTTCAGTGAGATTATTATTATTTTTCTAATTTTTGCTTTGCGAACAGGTTACAAGCTGCCTCTTCAGTGTGTGTGCATTCCCATACAGGCGTGTGCATTCCCAGCAGTGAATCACGCAGCAGGCACTGGAAGGACCAGAGGATGGCTGCCTGGAGCTTTGGCTGTTGCAGGGCTGTGAGAAGAGGGTGAAGCTGCTCTTGTTGTCCAGGGTGCTGAAGGGCTTTTCAGTGGCAGTGGGATACACTGTCTCCTCTGCATCCACTGGTCACATGCAGTGTCTGAAAAGGCTTACTGGGAGCTGGGATGAGTTGTCAGTGAGCTCCCCTGCTGTCTGGGAAGGGAGGGGAGTCAGTCGGTGAGGTTTGGATGTTGAGATAACGGTTTAAAAGTGAGTAGGATGTCCCTTTCTCCAGGCTGCTTCAATTGCTGTATGGGCTGTGAATGGTTTAACACACGTCTTACTGATACTTTAAGCATTTTAAAGCAGAGACTGGAGCCCATATATACCACTTTCAGTAGAAAACAGTGTGTTGAAAACTCATGACTAACAGCTAAGACATGACAACCTTGACACCTTTGTTGACTCCCCCAGCAGCTCTTTGATGCCTATACTAGGGAATATCTCTCTGGGATGGCTGAATTAACACAGCTTTTTATTCTTCTTTTCTTGTCTTCCAAGTGCCAGCAGAGCAGGCCTGACTCTAGTTGCCTTCCCACCACCTTCTGTTGTCATAAACTTTACCTCCTCCCCACTCTGCTTTTTGTGTACAAGATTGTGCTGGTTTTCTGAGAGAGCAGTCAGGAGATGGTAATAGAGGGGGAAAGTCTTACAAATCTTCCTTCCTTCCCACATAGAAGTGTGGGACACGCTTATCAAGCAGATGTCAATCAGCAAAGGCCTCGGGGGGGCCAAGATTCAGGAGAAGTAAATCAAGCAAGCTGGTTGCAGCCAGATTGGGATGTGAACTGGCACAGCTCCACGTCCCCCTGCAGCAGTGGAGGGTGTGTGCCCTGTACTTCACATATGATTTCTTAGAGAAACCAAGCAGTGCTGACAGCTCCTTTTGACATTCTTGCCTGCCAACTTGGATTTCAGTGGAAGCATTTTGTGTAGTGGAAAGCTGGATAGGGATAGTGCAGTGTCTGAGGGGCAGAGAAACCATCAAATCTAATTTGCAAATACACGCCGTGCCGAGCAGACCCCTCTTCCAAACAAGGCTCATGCCTTACAGAGTGCATGGAGCACAATAAAGGAAATACTGTGTTTCAGAGTCCATAATTCAGCAAGCTGCTGAATTATGCATGGCCAATAATAGGTACTGCCAAACATTGTTCCAGAAGTTAGAATGAAGTCTGGCAGGGCAGGAGGTGGCAAATGTCACTATAGCTGTGTGGAGGGTGTTAGCCTGGTCCTTCTCTGGTCCCACTGGGATGTTTCTTCATTTACATGCTGGCTGTTTGCAAGATTGTTCCCTGCTCTCTCTGACCCAGCACTCACGGCACCAGTGGCAGCTTTTCTCCATCCTTGGGGGTGATGTTCTTTGCCTGTAGAGCTGCTCAGTGTCGTGTTTCTCCCATTCAGCTTTTCCCCGTGCTTACTCCTGAGTGCAGCACTACTCTGACCTGGCTGCAAGATTTCCCTGAGGGTGCTTTACAGCTCAGTGTGTGTATGGGAGTAGCAGTAAAAATCCAGTCAGAGATGCTTTTTTCCTCGATTGCTTACCCTCAATTAGGTTCTCCCAGACTGCAGGGTCTATTAACTTACTGTCTGCAAGCTAATACAGACTTGTTCCACCAGGAACTGGCTTGCTGCTAATACTGGACCCACCTGGCTTTAGGTCAGGAAGCATTGCCTCTTCTTGCCATTTTTAGCACATTCCACTGAGCTAATCAGTGTTTTGTGCCTTGAGGGACTGACAGGGAGGGACAGTTTACAGTGTCTGTGCAAGTTGTGCTTGACTGGGTAAAATTCAGCTCCAGCAAGAGCTATTGTTAGAGTACGTGAATAGTTTTTACTTTCAGCAGCACAGGGAAAGTCAGGCTGTTGCCCATTGCTGGTGTGGAAGGATCCACCTGCATGTTCCCATCGTGCTGCAGAGGTTGTGTTTAGAAAGCCTTTTAAGAAGGCAAAGCCCCGTTGTCCCCTCAAGGGCTCCCCAAAGGGTGACTTCATACCCCCATGATCTGTGAAACTGAGTAAATGCAAAGTCACTGTATCTTTCACTGCAGAGATGTCCCATGGATGCTGCTGGGTATCTTAGCCTGAGAATTTATTCTTCTATCAGGGAAACCTGTGTGGACACTATTCCACAAAATATTTTATCTGTAACTGGTGCTGCTGGAAGGAGAGGATTTGTATCACGCTGTGCTTTCCTGTTGGAGTGTAGCAAAATTATTTCCTCAGATTGGACTTGTGCCCTTCTTCCCTAGGAAAGAATCACAAGGCCCAGTGTGGAGAGGAGCACACAGATCCCTCTTGGAGGCCGTGTCAGCACTGCAGGGAGTGACTGGGAGGGTGGCTTGTCACAAATGTGATGTGTGACATGAGCCCTATTAAAGTGTTGCAGCAGCCTTAGCTGTGACTGGCCTTGTGCAAGGAGGGGTGTGCACTTGAATTTACCCTTTCCCTGGAGCTGTGTCCCTGAGAGCTGTTGTCAGCAGCTCTGGAACGCCTGCCTTCCAATTCCTTATCCTCACCAGGTGCTGTTTCTGTCGCCGTGTGCGTTTGCATAAGCAAAGTCAGAATTGGATTGTTCCAGCTGAGTCTGTCCTGGTGCTGCCTTCTCAAGCCCTGAACAAGCTTCTCAGGGCACTCAGGTACATGGCAGTGCACTGAGATTCTGGGAATGAGTCTCATGAGGTGCTCAAAATAACACAGTTCCTAGCAGTGCATGCAGTCAACCACAGGACAGTTGTGTTGAGCTGGGCTTGATGCCATTGCTGGGCTTACAAGGGGATCCAAGCTCTTTGTTCCTTAGGATGCTGACTGAATGTGTTTTTGGCAATATTTCCTTCTTTGGTGGGATGCTAAAATATGTTTTGGGTCAAATTCAGCTCCTAGGTGTGAAATCTAGCAAGGTTAAATAAACCTTAATCAGACTTCCAGTGTTGCCATTAGCCATGCTAGAACAGCTTTGTGAGGGGCCACTCCCAGAAAGTGATAAATGCTCCAAACAAGCTGCTGTGTAGTTCAGTGATCCCACCTAGCCTCTCATACCATGATAATATTCAAACCTTTGAGGATCCTTCAAGAAATTCTGGGAATCAGCATCTGAGCCACGTGCAGAGTGAGACAAGACACAGTTAATGGTGTATCTTTCTGTTGATGCTCGTAACCTTTATTTGGTCACTGCTAGAAAGCATATACAATGAATTCCCTTTCCTCCCTCTGGTTATCTTGAAACTTGTGGAGTGTTACGATTTTATTTATTTCTTTTCCTGTAACTTTAGCTTACTTGAGGCATTTGTGGCAGTTCCCATGACTGAATAATTTAAACCAGCAAAAGGACTCTCTTATCACTGAAACCCTGTCTATAGGAGGACTCGTGATGATCTTTCAATATTAAACAAGTTGTTTTTTTTTTTTTCCTGCTAACCTGTTAGCATTTCTTACTGCAGAGGAAAAGCCTCTAGTCAAAAACTCATTTTCATTTTTACTAAGTTTTTTCTGTCTCATGTAAGATCCAGGCTTGTGAGTACCAGAACATCAATAAAACTTAAGATTTTGACTTCAGGCAAATACAAGAAAATTTAATGCAACAGACAGGAGAGAGTTCCAGCACAGATGTCTAATGTGTTAGTTTTATTTAAAGATGGTCTGTCAGTGCTAACGTAAGAAATGTTCTTTAAAAAAACATCAAATAAATAAATAAATAAATAAATAAAAATAGGAATAACTTTCTGTTGAGGAGCTTGGAAAGCATCTGGCTTTCATCTTGGGAGGAAGGGGTACTGTAAAGCATTCTTCAGAGCAGGTTCTAGGGAGGTTGATCCTAATTTCTCCGGGAACCTGCAAACCAAACATGAAATAAATGTTACTAGAATCTGTTTTTGTCTTGGTACGTGTCGCCATTATCAGAAATGCTTTTGAAAAACCAGTACTAGCTTAAATACTAGGCTCAAATGAATTCCATTCTGAAACTGTGTCCTCTTAAAGGCTTAAATGAGAAGCTGCTCCTTCCCTGTCCTGTGCTGTTCAGTGAAATGGCTTAGGCAGGACTCACCGTTGCAGCCCATCCCGCTCAGGGAGCCGATCCGATCAATCCTCCTCCCAAAACAGCCAGAATCTCTCATCATCCTGGGCATCTGCAGCCCCCTCAGTCTCTTGAGGAAGGGGTCCCTGTAGGACAGAGGGGTGTTGGGTGCAAGCCTGGGTTCAGCCTTCTGGTTGTCACTGTCATCGGCGAGTTCAGACAGGATCTCCTCCTGGCTTTTGGGTTCTTGCGGGTCAGGATTGGACTCCAGGGCTTCGATCATTGCAAACTTATCCTCCAGTCTTTCCAGCAGAGCCTATATGAGGAGGATTAAATTAATGAAATTCCTTGTTTTGTGGTCATTTGCTAACTCTTCCAGTCATTCTGTTGTGTATTCATTGATGGTCCCGTAGCCCTCCCTAGGGAGACTGACAGGTTGGATCCCACCTTACTGGTGCTTGTTGGGTTCTGTCCTCTGCACTGTATCCCTGTTCACAGTAATTCCATCTATGGGAAGACATAGCTTCACCTTGTGAACTGAATGAAGCTGCTTGCCATCATGGGTATCTTACTGGCAAGTTTAGAAGACATCTTGGCAGAGAAGAAAATGCAAGATGTGGGTTGCACAGGATCCACTCAGCCCAGCAGTGGTACACAGTCTGAGAGAACCTCTAGCCACGCAGCCCACTCCCACATTCTCATGTTGCTGCTTTGTCACCCCTGGCTGTTTCAATGGACATCACTTGGAGAAGCTCTAGGTGTTTCCACTAATCTCTGCCTCAAGGATGACAGGATTGCTACTCCTGAAAGTAACTGAAAATACCTGTATGGTAAATTCACGCCTGCTGTGTGATTGCTTCCTGGGTACCATTCTTTGTAATTTGTAAAGCTTTGCGTAGCTGGGGTCAGATAACCTCCTCAAAGGCAGCTCAACCAATTAGAGGAATCTAATTGCCCAACTCTAGAATATGAATATAGAGGAATGAGCCTTATGGCTTGCCTGACAGTGAGTGCATTTGGAAGCTACTCTTCCTGGCTGCTGAGGCAGCTGTAAGCTTCAATTGTCCTTATCAGCTCAGGGAGTTTGTTCTTAGGGCCTGAGAACAGCTTTGAGAAGCTGGTTACTGGTACCAACCAGCCCAAGAAAAGGTTTGAGCTTTCAGATCCCATCAGAGTCTCAAGCTTGTACTGTGCTGTAACAATGGATTTTCTCTATTATTTGTTAGAATGCTTAGCAGTAATTTTACAGCTCTGGAAGCTTTTCTGGAAGAGCCACACTAAATGATTGTGTTATCCCTCTAGTAATATTTCTTAAAGTTTGTCTTTGGGTGCTCCACTTTACCTCCTCATCTCTCATCCATACACAACCAGATCTCTCAAATTCACAAAGCTGGAGCCATACAGCTGCCCTGTGGAGCAGGGCTAAACATACAGGCAGGACCCCACCTCAGAGTTTTCTATTTGATCTTACGGAGCTACTCTGATGATTCTTTCCTTCCCTGGAACTTGCTTTCCAGGAAGATTTATCTTTAAAAGGAAAAGAACCAAACACCACAGCAGACATCCTGCAACATCACAATTTTGGTTCCCGCTGCTGCCCAGGAGCTCGGGTGAGCCCAGCACAAGAGGATATTGCCCTACAGAGCTTCTCTGAACCCCTGTGAGAAGCTGAGGCTTTGTCCCCCAGCGTGTGATGGCTGATGTGGTCATTGCGCTCCAGTCATGCGAAAGGAAGGCAAAGCACCACCTCACACTCTGCTAAGCACCCCAAAAGTTTAACCTTGCAAAATGAGAGTCCTCACCTCCATGCTGGCCAGTTCTTTGGCAGGGCTGAGGCTGTAGATAGGGTTGGCTCTGCTGGACTGGAGCTGGATGAGCAGCAGCAAAAGGAAGCCATAGAAAAATGAGCCTTTAGTGTCCATGGCGCTGACTTCGTTGGGAATAGGGAAGTTCAAGCTGTTTCTTCTGAGATGTACCTTCAAGTCTCTTTCTTCCTTGTCGTGTTGTCGCTCTTCTGAAGCTTGTCTTTTATACTCTTTGGGTGATCCCTGCTTCCTAGGTTATCAGTGGGTTTATCTTGGGCACATTCCAGTCCCACTGCAGGCATGCAGCTCTGTCAAGGGAAGATTCCCTTTATTAGCTGTCATTAGGCAGCAGCTGCTGTTGCTGAGGAATGTATGTCACAAGTCAGTGATTTCATGTCACTCCCCCTCCTCTTGATACCAGGCGCTGTGATTACATAGTCCAGTTGGAAATTCTTAGCGATTCTCTTTCAAGAGACCCCTATGGTCAGATTTACAGAGATGGGAAACAATCCCAAAACAGCTCTAAACTTTGCTCAGTTAGAAGATTTCCGTGAGGAAATTGCCTTTTACAGGGGATAGAACAGGCTTTCAGATCAGTATTTGGTGAAGAGTCAAGAATGAAGATAAATTGTCTTTCAGGACACCTCAAGTATTGTGCACGCTTTCCTTCTTACATGGAATATGCGCGGCCACCGCCTACCAGAAAGCGTGCTGAAAATCTCAGATTTGGGCCACTTTTCCCATTGCTGCTGAGGTGATATCACCACTGAGGCTTTGTATTTGTGTGTTACCAACAAGAGCAGCACCTCGATGTGCACATCAGTGCAGACTGACTGTGGGGAGAGCCAGCACCTGCAGCCCTGCGCGACAACGGCTTCGGCTCCGCTGAAACACACTAGAGTTTATTAACAGCCAAACCCTTTAATAGTGGGATTTCTTTAAGCATTGATGGTAAGGCTTGACCCTGCATCAATAAAATTTAAAGAACAGGCAGCCAGTTTCAGCAATAATCTTATTTTACCGTCATACAAGAAAGAAACTTGTTCAATGGGAACTTAAATAGATAGCTGGTGTTATTCAGAATGTGTCCCAAAGGACATGGATCAATGGATGAATTTGTATATTTGTGAATTTTGTGAGGAGTTAAAACAAAATCTTAAATATAATATATTAAAAACTAAAAGTATTTATTTGTTTAAGTGCTGAATGTCTTAAAATTAGCTAGAAACTGCCTATTCTTAGATGAGAAATTACAAAAGTACAGAAATGCTTCAAATTTCTCTTCCGTTTTTGAATTTGTATATATCATCTAACAAAAAATCAATCTTTTTACAGAAATGCGAGTTCCAAATCATGAAGCAATGGCTTTTTTTTTTTTTTTGCATTTCCCTAATGTTTCTTGTTATTTTAAATTGAAACAACAACAAATGTAGGAGTAAGTTGAATGTCAGTCTCGTAATAATTTGTTGACTTTTCATATGAACGTAGATCTTGAAAGAATCTCCTGAGTACGCTTTCAAAATAATAATAGAATGATAAAGTATTTCCCATGTCTTAAATGTCTTAACATGGTGTTTATGTACAAACATGTGCACATACTGCTCACATGATCAGCTACCAAAATTATACTAGAAAGGACATTCTCAAGGTTGTGAAGTCACGCTGAAATGCTACTTCTTCCTAATATAGCCTGAAGTCAGCCCAACTCTCTGTATGTTCTGATGAAGCCCTTTATTATAAGAGCTCTCTCTGGGTTTCCTCAATGCTTTATTTTTTTCAGAACATAAAGGCAATACTATTTTTCTGTGTAATTTTTTATTGTGTAATCCAACACTTTCTTGTTTTGTGCTTTTAAAAAAGAATTAAGATCCTGATAGCTTATTTTTTATAATTAACATTCTATACTGCAGTGTCTGTATAATTCGGTAGTAGTTACAAATATTCTCTTCCTGCTGCTCTTGGTTTGTGAATGTTTGTGTTAAGGTGTTACTTTGTTTTGTAAACTGCAAAAGATAAACCAGAATTATTCATTAATTTTGAGTGTCCAATTTAAGATAATTAGACTTGGTTATTGTTGTATTTTGTTTCTTTCCTTTCACACCCCACACCCCCACATACACACTACTTATTCTCTAGTGCTCTCTGTACAAAAACATTTTGTAGCTTGCTCTGAGATTTCCTTTGTGTCTTTTTTTTGTCTTTCTTTTTGTACAGTGGCCCCTGGGGCACAAACCCAGCAGCAGAAATGGAGGGACACAATATTAATCTCAGATGTGAAATATTTTATTTTGCTTTGAGTGACCTGTCCCTGTGAAACAATCTAATTGTCCAGGATTTTAGTCATTAAGTCAGACCCCAAGATCGTCCTTTCTTTACTGGTTCATTCTTCTTCACCTTCTGTGTTCCATGGCAGATAAATAAGATGCAGCAGCATGACTTCAGCCCTGACAATACTTTTCTAAAAAAGTATTCTAAAAAGCTTCCTGACAGGAAGCTTTTGTGCTCTATTCATGTACAATGTAGTGAAGTGTAGAGGTGGGATAAAATGGCTGCCTGGCGCAGTAGCAGTTGTATTTTCACAGCCAAATTCTGCCCTGGATTATCCATCTTGCAGTTCTGCCAAAGCAAATGGAGTGTGAAATGTCAGAACTCAGCTCATCATTGTTAAGCTATAAAAGTCACTTGTTTATCTCCGTCTTATCACCCTGGTAAATTAATATGGACTTTAGGCTTTATAGCCCAGCAGTAGAGTCAAGATCTAGGCATTGCCCGTGCTCAGCTGGGCATTTCCCTTGTAAAACATCTGCCTTAACAGCACAGCAGGTTCTTCTGGAAAGCTTACTGTGACTGGTTTTAGGGCTGGGAATCTGGCACATTTCCCCCGCTTCCCAGGGTGTGGGATGGGAGGTGTGGTGACAGGAGGCTCTGTTAGAGCAGCTCTGGTTGTTCGGATCAGAGAGATGCTGCTGGCAGCCTGTGTGTGGATCCTGTGATGAGGAGGATGGACACAGCTCAGCTGAGGTGACATTGTCCCTTCCCCAGCAAGATGATTTTGTGTTCTTGTTTTTCAGCCCTGTAAGGGTAAGGACCATAACCCTGGGGGTTGGCACCATGTGGGTTCCATCTGCTGATGGATAGACCTGCCTTAAGTGCTGCCCTGACCTGCTGCACATCCTTCCACTGTGTCCATTCTCCTGCTGCCATTCTGGGTGGGGAGTGTGAGCTGTCTGTACAGAGCCTCCTGTTCTGAGGAAGAGGCTGGATGTGGATTCCTTTCATCTCCCAGTGCCAAAACCTTTGACAAAACTATGCCACACTCACCCAGGCTCTCTTTCCCTGCATGATAGATTGAGAAGGAAATTAATCGATGAGGCCATCAGACAAGAATCAAAACAGAAATGTAAAAATGTCTGGAGTGGCCATCCTGCAATTAAGTAGTGCCTCACTTTTTCCAAAGGGGGAAATTCATTTTCATCCTAAACATGGCTCGTTTCTCGCGGTGATCGTGATGCATTATCTCTGTGCTGGACCGTCCAGGCTCGGTGCAGGCTGCGGGGAGCCCCGGGCCGGCGAGGGCAGCCCGGCGGGGCCGGCGTGCGGGCGTTGGCGTCTGTCCCAGGTGCTGAAGCCCTGGCGGCCCTTTGCCTGCAGGGCAGCCGCCAGCCGGTGTGTTTTAAAGCCGTGCAGCCCCTCGGTCCTAGTCCCCCTATGCCGGTGCGCCGTGCCAAGCCTGGCACTGATACCAGCGGCTTAGCCCATGGCACAGGAGCGTGTGTAGGACGCTGCCTGGAATTAGCCCCCAGCCCCGTGCCCACCTCCGGGGAGGATTCCCTGGGAGCAGCAGTGAAGCCATCGGGAAAGTCACGCTGGCTCCCTGCCACGGTCCCAGGTCTGGCAGCGGTGCCCGGTAGTGCCACTGCAGTACAGCGTGGAGGGTCACTGACACAGTCCCGAAGGATGCGAGCACCATCCTTCCTGCTGCTGCCACCCTCCAGCCGAAGGCTTTCCCGAACGGCTGGGATGTTCTGGCCAGGGTCAGGACAGCGCCCTTAGAGCAGAGGGAGAGGAGCGCTCTGGGGGGGTTTCTGTATCCTCTGACCATCTGCTGAACCGTGACCATAAAAAAAAACCAAAAAACCCTCTCAACAAAGGCGCTGTAGGCTTGGCACAAAGTTTATTGCCCCGTACCCCGCTGCCGTGGCGGGCATGAGGGCAGCCTGGTGGTACGGCTGCTGAACGCCAGCCCGGAGAATCAGGAGACACATGGGGGCCGGTCCCGGCTTCAGCTTCTCCATCTGCTCCAGAAATCCCAGAAAGAAGCGCAGAGAGCTCGGGGGAAGCCGCTCCGAGGCTTTCAGCCGGCGACAGCGGCAGCTCCGGGGCTGCCCCGCTCCGCCCTCGCTGCGGGCTCTGCAGCGCTGCCGCCGCTCCTCTCCAGCCTCGTCCCGCAGCAGCAGGAGAAGCGTCTCCGTCTGAGGGAGGACAGGAGGCTCCTCCGCTGGCCCTGTCCCTCCGCTGGCTGGGGAGGTCTGAGGCCAGGAGCGGAGCCCCCGCCCGAACGCTCTCCTCCCCCGGCAGCTCCCACTCGGAGCCGTCCTCAGCCGTCTCGCAGGCTCGGATCCCCTTCCTCTTCCCGGAGCTGCCGCAGCGACTGCAGCAGGTCCTGGAGAAGAAAGGAGAGGAGGGATTGAGAGCGCCGCTTGTACCACTTGGTCCCGGCGGGATGGGTGCGGGTGGCTGCCCTGGGAGCCGCGGTACCTGCAGGGAACGAACCTCCGCACTGCGCTGCTCGCCGGCCGCCTGCGCTTCTGCCGCGGTATAGCGAGCAGCAGCGGGGGGGCCCCGCAGCACAGAGCCGGGAGCTGCATCCTATCCCTATCCCTGTCCCTATCCCTATCCCTATCCCTATCCCTATCCCTATCCCTATCCCTATCCCTATCCCTATCCCTATCCCTATCCCTATCCCTATCTGTGTCCCTATCCCTATCTGTATCCCTATCTGTATCCCTATCCCTATCCCTATCCCTATCCCTATCCCTATCCCTATCCCTATCTGTGTCCCTATCCCTATCTGTATCCCTATCTGTATCCCTATCCCTATCCCTATCCCTATCCCTATCCCTATCCCTATCCCTATCCCTATCCCTATCCCATCTGTATCCCTATCCCTATCCCTATCCCTATCCCTATCTCTATCCCTAACCCTATACTTATCTCTATCCCTATCCCTATCTGTATCCCTATCCCTATCCCTATCTGTATCCCTATCCCTATCCCTATCCCTATCCCTATCCCTATCCCTATCCCTATCCCTATCCCTATCTGTATCCCTATCCCTATCTCTATCCCTATCTCTATCCCTAACCCTATACTTATCTCTATCCCTATCCCTATCCCTATCCCTATCCCCATGTCCATCCCCATTCCCATCCCTATCCCTGTCCCTATCCCTTTCTCTTCCCCTATCCCTATCATCCTCTCCATACTGTATTGCTGCTTTGCCCATGGATGTCTCTCCTTGTATCCCCACTGTGCCCGGAGGAAGCTCAGCTTCCTGCCAGATCCCTGCAGGAGCCCTGCACTCTACCCTCTGGCTTCCATAAGGGAACTGGTGGCAACTGCCCCCACAGGTCACCCTTCAGGAGCTGGGGGTCTTCTGAGTGCAGCAGCTGCTCCAGAGGGAAGGAATTGCCCTTAGTCATCTCCCTTACTGGCAGCATCCCTTTTTCCAGTGGTTTCCTCTCCCTCCACCCTGCATCACCGTTAGGAAGGGGTTGATAAAGTGAAAGAACTTTGCACTGTCAGCCTATTTGCTCTGCCTCAGATACACAGGAGCTGGGAGCTGGGTTGATTTCCCCTCCAAGGGGCTGAGGGATGGATCATTTCTCTGTGGGGGAAACAAGTGGGAGGAATTGAAAATGTTCATCTGTCTGCAGCAGCTCTTGGGACAACTTTTTCTTCTCAGTATACAAATTTCTGTGCTCTCTGAGTAGACCATGTCCTGAGACTTGGGTTTAGGATATTTTTCTTCTTTGAAAGTTCCTCTGATGATGGTTCTCTGGCATTGTCACCAACCCCTTCCTTACCTTTGTAGTCCTTCCCTCTGTAAGAGGCAGAACAGCAGCCAGGGTCCTTTTCATTCACTGTCTGGGCAATGTTAAAGCAATTTCACTGAGTCTCTGCCTTCTGCCCTCTTCATTTGCTCAGAATGGAAGCAAACCTGCAATATCAACTGGTCTGGGGCAGTGATTTTTGCATCCAGCTGTTTTAACAGCTGGCAAGTGGGTTTGTTTAAAGCAACACAGCAAAGAACCTGGCAGAGAAAGGAGGTGTGTGTTTTGAAAGTGCAGTACCTGACTGAAGGAAGATCATGTCAGGTGAGAGGGTTATTGCTGGTAGAGAATGAAAGCAGATCTGGGTGAGGATGTGCACCATCCTCAGTTTTGTGAAGACAGGAGTGGAAAGGGATAAAGCAGTGAGGCTGAACAGGATCTGTGTGATGATCAAGGGGAATAAATACAAGTGGCCCTCTATTAATAAGCTGGCCAGAAGTGAGTCTTGGATGAGACCAAATCTCATTTTCTGCCTAACATCACTTCAAATCAGGTACACCAAAAGCACACGTATTTGAGAAAGATATCTGTATGTTTCTTTCCCTGTAGGAGTACTTTTATTGGAGGCTTTTCTCCTCAGCATCTTCTGCTACCCTGGTCTGTAAATTCATGCACTGCTTCTTAGCAAAGATGGAAATGGCACAGCTAGAGATGAGCTTCCCTCCTCTGCCTGGCATCCTCACTTCAAAGCTTAGCTTTGATTATTTAAATGCTAATAGAACTCAGCAAATTACCTAAAATACAAACACACCTGGCTTCAGTCTTGGGGATCTAATTATAGAGCCTTTTATGTGAAATAAATTGTTCTTGCTTTGAGAAAAATGCCTTTTAAAAATGTTCCCACAAAATGCCAGGTGATGGGATGGCACAGTACCAGCCTGACCTCTGTAATTGCAGCTCTTGTCTGTTTCTTATTCATCTTCTGTAGGATGCTGTTCACAAGTGCTCACAGCTCAGACTTCAACCTACTCTGACCTCTGTTATTTATTTTTCTGCAAATAAACTTCAGGAGTGCTTGTCCTCCACTGGGCTTTCAGTGAAATTTCAACATTAAGAAACCTTTATGTCTGTGACAACATCCCTTCTCTAGAGTAACTGGGAGCTAGGAACAAGCTTTAGACTCAGGATAATTAGAAAGGAGGCTGCAAACTTCCCATTAGCTCCAGGTGCCGTGAGATGCTGGCTGGACATTGTTTGACACCCTGCTGTCCACGGGCTGGGTGGATGAGCCTTTCCACCACATGGGCTGCACCTGGGCCAGCCCTGGGGCAGCACACTGAAGAGGGGCTCTAAGAAAGCTGCGTGCTTTCTGTTAAGCTCCCCCAAGTAAGCAGGTCTGCTTCTTCTTAGCCTAAATAGTTGATTTTAAGTCATGTATAGACTAGCTATTGGTATGGAATTATGCTGGAAGAAGATGAAAGAATAACACAGTTTTCATTCTGGACTTTAATTATTTTTTTTTTGATTGGTAGAAATCTTAATTTTCATGTGATTTTTTTTCCTTAGGAATGGCAATTCAGAGTGTAATAAATTCATTATGAACTAATCCATCACTGGAGAGCTTGTACTCAGGGCTGTGTGTGCATATGGCAACAAATCCCTGTTCAGTGCATTTTCACAGTTGCTGTTGCTTTGTTAATAAAGTGAACTTGAACAGATTAACTAGCAAACAACATAAGACCTAACAAAAAATGTTAAACAAAGAAGCCTTCAGGATATGTTTTTCAATTTCCTTCTCAGTGGTTTGAAATAGCTGGATCTGCCTATGGAAGAGTGGGGTGCCTTCAAATTTCCTTCAAAGAAGAGTAGTATTGTTTTGGGGTTGTTTTTTTGTTTGGGGGTTTTTTGTTTCTTTTTTTTTTAATAAAATGAGGTATACTACTAAGAAAAATTTGTTTTCCTCCATCAGTGGCAGATCTGAATGCAGAGTCACTGCTTTCTAGTGATGTCTGCTAAGAGAGCTGCCCTTTGTTCAAATTGTGGGTCAGAGACTTGGGGCTTTGTGTCCTGGTTTCTGTTTACCAGGCAGCAGCCTCTGAAATACTCCTGAATTCCAGTGTCTAACTGCAAACTAGGGCTCTGTTTCAGGAACAAAATATTAACAAATCACACAGCAAACCTTGCAGCAAATTCATTGCATTATGGAAAACAGTTTATTACCTGTGGCATAACGAGACTTGATTATTTATACATTCAGTAAGCAAACAGTACAAATGTAGTTTTCTGCAATTAATTTTCAGATAGATGTTCACAAATAAATACTCTGATACAAGCAGGCAGTACAGCAAAGGTGCATTCTGTTGGCCAGGTATATCAGGGGAGAGGTGGGTGCGTTTGCTCAGTACAGAGCAGGCAAGGGGTGCTTTGAAACCCCAAAGTCAGTCCTGTCAACAAAGAAGATGAATAAGAAATAGAAAGAGAAGTGTGCAAGATTTCACACATGGAAATTAACTGTTTTCTTACTGTTCCAGTGGCAGATTTAGCTCCACTGTTCTGCTTAGACTTTGTTTGGATTGAAACAAGTATCCCTGGGGAGCTGGTGAAAAACCTCCCTGATCTTCTAAGACAAGATGAAATGCTCACAGCTGACTCAGAGGAAGGAGGGAAAGCAAGTAAAACAGAGGAATGGCATTCACAGGTTTTAGGTCTACATCTGATGGCAGTGAATTCTGAGGAAGGTAAAATAATAAACTGTGTTTGTGATAGGAGGGGGAATGTGACTGTGTTTGAGGGGGTCCCAGGATGAGGGAAGAGATGAGAATTTTGACTCCATTTTTCAGAAGGCTGATTTATTATATTATGATATATATTATATTATGATATATATTATATTAAAAATGCTGTACTAAAACTATACTAAAAGAATAGAGAGAAAGGATTCATCAGAAGGCTGGAAAGGAATAGAAATGAATTCATAACAAAAGCTGGTGACTCTCAGAGAGTCGATGCAGCTGGACTATGGTTGGTTATTAAGTAGAAACAATTCATGTGAGACCAATCAAAGATGCACTTGTTGGTAAACAACTTCCAGACTACATTCTACAGTCATCAGGTATTTATTGCTTATATTTTCTTTCTGAGGTTTCTCAGCTAGAATTAGAGAAAAATCCTAGCAAAGGATTTTCATAAAAATGTCATAGTAACAGGTGAAACTTACTTTAAGGCACCATTTCCTTCAAGCTGAAATAACTCTGCTCTTTTGCATATTTCTGCAAGTTATACACGAATACACAGAGCAGCAGCCTCTGGCTTTCTCTTACCACAGCAGAGTCAGCATCCTAGTCCACTCAGTGATCCAATTCTGTCTAGTTTGACACCAAAACAGCCCCTGGAGAGGCCCTTTTTCCTTCTGCCTTGGTATCTCCGGGATGAGCTCAGGAGGTCGCTGAGGAATCTGCGGATGGCAGCGTCCCCCCTGGGGATGCTCCTGGGCTGCTCCCTGGTGCTTTGGGTCCACTGCAGTTCAGTGTCTTGCTGGTCAAAGCCACCTGCTGGCATCAGGTCATCCTGCTCATGGTCCCACTCTTCTGAGGCTGGGGGATGCTCCAGGTCCTCATCTAACAATTTGGATAGACTCTGGAAAAAGGGAAGAGCAGAAGGTGGAAAGGGAAGGGATGAGAAGGAGGGGTTTGGGGAACTCTCATTAGTTCCATATCAGCTATACTCAGTGCTAAGTTTGAGGACATATTTCTGACCTGCCAGACTGGCAGTTAAGTATTTCCTGGAACTGGGCATACAGATAAATTATGAAAAATTTGAAAAAGGCCTGATAAAGTGTGAATAAGGAAATGGAAAGATATCTAAGAGAATTAATGCAATGGCAGGAGACATGCTGAAATTGGTTCTGAAGGATTATGTTATACATTTCTTTGCACAGTGAGAGGTTACTTCATATATGGCAATGCCAGCTCCCTAGTGCAGTAACTGAAGTGTTTTTCTTAATGACTTGGAGTTCCTGCACAAACAAACACACATTGGTTCACATACACTCTTTTTCTTGTATTCTACACCTGGTAGTCACAAGCAGGGGCTGCACTGCTGCACAACTGAGCCGAGGAGGAGATCCTGCAGGCTTAACCCCTTCATTCCTTTTTCAGCTAAAACCAGGGGCTTCAGGGGAGCACATGCAGGTGACTGCTCTGGGGCTTTAGATTCCAAAATAATTTCTTTACTCCAAAAGCTTATTGCTACAGTCAGTCACAGGATGACCCTGAATGTACAATCCCCTAACTGAATCCACAGGGAAAAAAAAACCCAAACATTTTCCTTTCAATTGCCTCATGTGATTAGAAATTCAAATCCAGTGATCAATGACTTTAATTTCCTCTCTTTAATAACTTTGTATCTGCCCATCTCAGCGTTCCTGCTGTCATGATATCTCTTTAAGATGGGGCTGGAAGAAACAGAGCTCATCTGGTGTGTCCAATTCCTAAAGAAGCATCAGCTTCTTTCAGCTCTGTTGAGCAGTCAGTCACTTACCTGAAAGCTGGAAATGGATCTGGCCCCTGCCTGGTTTTGACTGACAATAAGCAGCAGAAGGAATCCAGGGCAAAAAAGAAGTTTCAGATTCATGTTTGGTGTCTGATTCCTCTTCCCCTAAGTCTCTCCAGTTCAGTGTTGCTCTGTGTCTCCAGCTATCAGCATTTATATCTTCCTCCAACCCCTCCCAAATCTACCTTTTGAGTTCCTGCTAGTGCAAGGATTGGTTTGAGGGTTTGATCTGTTTTCATCCACCCAGGAGGAGGAGGAGGAAGACAAGGAGGAGGGAAGAAATAGTTCTCTTTTCTGGTGGTGACTTAAAGGAGCATTTTCCACTTAGGCAATGCAGCATCATTCTGCTGTCTTGGTGCTGCTGATGTAAGGAGTGAGCACAGCTCAGTGCTCCCTGGGCTGACTGCTAACCCTTTCCTTTTCATCCAAAGAAAAACAACTCTGAGAGAGCTATGGAGTGAGAAAGGAAGTGAATCCCCAACACATTCACCTGGCTCCTCTGTCACTGTGAACTCCATACTGGAGGGATGGGCTAAGAAAACATCTGTGTGAGAACTGAGTGTTGTTACACAATAATGCCATCATAACATAATAATATAACTTATTGACACGATGTTATTGACTTAAGAGGTGAAAGAGTGGGGTTTGGAGAAGAAGGAGAAAACCAAGTATTACAAATACAAGTTGCACTGGTTATTGGTCTGAATGACAGAGTGTGGCCAAAACCAAGCTGACATGCACAGACAACTTCTACAAGGCTTGAGTTGAGGAAGAAATTCCTCTTTCCCTGGATCCAGCTTAAAATAGTTCCTTTATGTGATCTTTCTCAGCCTATTGTACACAATTTCTATTAAATCTGCAATCAGTCTGAAAGGAAGAACAGGCTTGAAATTTGGCTTCACTGAAAAATTGAAATGCAATAATACTTCTTGCCCTTTCATGGCATTTTTGCACACATGTGATGCACAGAGGTAAAGGCCATCAAGCTGGATCTACAAGGAGGAAATGGAAATTAAAGACCATCTGGCATTTTTCATCTGATATTTGAGTTACTGAAAGCTTGCAAACCAGTTTTCAGTATCAACTTGTTGGTCCTGGAAGCTTGGAAAAAATAATTCTGTGATGTGCCAGCAGGTTTAATGTTTTCAATGTTTTTTCATGTGCAGATCAGTTTGAGGTATAATTTTAAGTGTCTCTAGACATGGGTGTTGTAAGGAGACAGCTTAGAAACATCCCTCTGTGACAGAAAAGGAAGCCTCATGTTTTTATATTGTTGGGGTTTTTTTGTTGTTGATGCTGGTGAAAACCACATTTGATATGAATATTTTTAGTAAATGAAATCATCACCCCAGAGGTTTGAGGTGTGTACTTCTCAATGTAACAGCACAGTAAGAAAAGGTCAGGGCAGTTTCAGGTTCATCTTTCCTCCAGGATTGTTTTGTTGCTCTGATTGTTGCAGGTCTGCATAAAGTGGATAATAAATCTTCTTGAGAAGACCTTGAGATCTCTGCAGTTGTTCTGGGGTTCTGCTGAATGTCTCTCTGGTTACTTTGGACATTCATACACTGTGCAGTCCTCATCCATGACTATGTTGGTAAAAGAATAATTAAGGCTGGACAGGATTTCTAGAAATCTGTGGTGCAATCCTGTGCTAAAGCAGAGCCAACTTAGCTGAAATTTCTCAATGCCTGTCAAGGTGAATTTTGTAAACCTTCAAGAAACAAAGATTTACTAATATCTACTTAGAATTTTTCCCATTGCCGTTTGTGTCATTGCCTCCCATCCCAATGCATTGCAGCTGGATGCTGTCCATAAGCACAGCTGAAGGATGTTCCATCTCCCCAAACAATGCCATTCCATGTGACTGTATTTCAGAGAGTGCTGCAGAACCCAGACAGCAAGGGCAGCTTCAGTCCAGGTACCCCACAGCTGGGCTCAGATCAGACTTGGTGCAGTGGCAAGTGGCTGGAAACAGAAAGTCATCCAGCAAATGTCTCTGCTTTACATTCCAGACTTTCTCAGGGCTCAGATGAGCATCAAACTCAGTGTCTGAATATTCAGATATTTATCATTGAGGTCGTGCAGCTGAGATGGAGGCTTCAGCACAAACATCAGTCTATAAGAAGGGAGGAACCCCTGAGGACAGCAGAAAATATTTTGGAGTTAGGAAATGGCTTTGTGTCCCTTTTTGAAGTGTTCCTTTGTATGGCAAGTCTTTCACATAGGGTAGAAGGAAGCAGGTTGAGGTGTGTTGCTCATCTCCAACAACAAGTGGTTTACCAGCTTCCTGAGATATTTCTCCTGTATCATCAGAAATCTGATTAAAGAGCAAGATTAGGGCAAACTATTCCTCTGGTGTGGTGGCACCAGTTGTGGGTTTCTCTGGGTCTGGATTGAAGGCACTTGAGACAGTAGCTCATGTTCAGACTCAGGTGTTCATTATTTCTTATCAGTGAAACAGTCTCACCACTGGGAGTTCAGCAGCTTTGCATCAGAAGGCACAAAATGGCCAACAATCTCTTGCTACAAGGTCTTTTAACACTAAACTGTCCAATGAAGAGCTGACACCTGGATTATTTCCCCTTTTAACCCAATAACTGATCCCAAAGAGCCCCAATGTGGGCTTTGCTGCCCAATTACAAAATACCACCCAAACCCATGGAGGAGGAGGAAGAAGCAGCATGAAGAAGAAACCCAGGATGACACCCTGTGCCCTCCAGCTTGCTCCCATCCACAACACACTAAACATCCCAGAACCTCAATTTCTCCCC
Source organism: Motacilla alba alba (assembly GCF_015832195.1). Classification (NCBI taxonomy): domain Eukaryota; kingdom Metazoa; phylum Chordata; class Aves; order Passeriformes; family Motacillidae; genus Motacilla; species Motacilla alba. Next base: position 5,130,533 of record NC_052036.1, on the reverse strand, counting down.
AAGTGATGCACCTACACTGCTCTCTGTAATCTATTTCACACTTTTGTGGGTTCCAGTCTATCTTGCAGTCCAGGAAACTTTCTCCATGAATGAGGGTCACAGTCAGTGCTGCCCTGGGGGTCAGGGCACCCCAGAGCAGACAGAGAAACATTCCCAGTGCCCTGGTTTCCACACTCTGGGGATATACCTGCCTCACCCCATGAGGAAGCTGAGCACTGAAGCTGAGAGCACATCAGCTAGGCTTGGTAAGGTGTCATTAGAGCACTGCTGCAGTCACTCATCCTCCTCCTTCCAAGCTCAGTGACCCCTTTAGCCTCCCTCTCCTTCCCAGCTGCTCAGGCCAGCATTCCCTGGCTGGCTGAAAGGGCAGTGATGTTTCTTGCAGTGTTTTCATCACAGTGGGATCACTGAGTCTGTGAGGGAAGCTGGCACCAGGGCCCCCTCACTGAGACATTGACATTTAGCTGGAATCTCCAGGCATTTTCCTGGTGTCCCCCTGCCTCCCCTCCCCAAGTGGGCTGGAGCTGGGCTGTGCAGGCTCAGTGCACAGCATCACCACCATGAATGGTTGTTTCTTTCAACATTAAATTGATTAAAAGTGTCAGTGTCACACGGATGGTTGAGTTCAACCCTGGATGTGTTGACCTGGACTCTCACCATGGATTTTGCAGGATGTAGGTTTGTGTGGGAAGAGATGGGTGTAGGGAGGATATTTCCTAAGCATTTAGCCTGGGATAACAGTTGCCAGGTATTTCTTTGCAACTCAGCCCATCCTGGCATGGCTGGGAGCAGTGTCACCAGTGCCCCTTGACCAAGGTTTGCCTGCCAAGCAGCCAAATCAAGAGGTCACACTGTCCCATTGTGCTGTTCATTGCCCAGGCTGGCCCAGCAGTGCCCTGCTGCAGGAGCTCTCTGTGCTCTTCTGGCACTTCCCTGCCTTCACCTTTGGGACCTACCCTAAGAACCCCAAAAACACCCAACTTAACCAAGACAAACAAACAAACAATGCAAGCTCTGGTGAGATTTCTGTGTTGAAGAAAGACTGGGGATGTGTAGCAGCAGCAGTTCTCCATCCTGAGGAGGGACTGAGCACAGAGGCTGAGCTCACTCACCCAGGGTACAGCTGGCAGGTATTGGCTGCCCCTGCTCCAGCAAACTCCAGAGCAGAGTTCAGTCCCTGCCTTGGGGATGGCTCGGACTGGGAGGAACTGGGAACTCCTGGTGTCCAGGATAGCCCATCCATGGGGAATAGACAAAGCCTTCACTCTCAGGTAACTCAGAAGGAGCTTTCCTTGTGGGCTGGTCATCCCACAGGGTCACTGCACCCTGTCCTGCTGTCACTGTCATATTCTCTGGAAAAATCTCTTCACCCAGGATTTTTCTCCTGGGAAGCTGAGAAGCCTCAGAGAAAAAGGAAAACAAATTCTTATCTCATTTGCTTCTCCTGTGTTTTGCTGCTTTGGAATGTGTTTGGAGATTGTTTACACACAGGTGATTGTTTCAGTGGATTCTGCTCTGAATTGTTTTCACTCTTTGGCCAATCAGGGCCAAGCTGTGTCAGGACTCTGGAAAGAGTCATGAGTTTTCATTATTATCTTTTTAGCCTTCTGTAAGTATCCTTTCTGTATTCTTCAGTATAGTTTAGTATAGCATTCTTTAATATAATATAGTATAATAAAATAATAAATTAGCCTTCTGAGAACATGGAGTCAGAGGCATCATTCCTTCCTTTGTCTGGGAACCCCACAAATACAAGATCCTGCCTCTTCTTCCTGTCCCATAGCAGCTTCTGTGGGATGCTAAAGGCCAGTGAAGGCTCAGAGTCAGTGCTGGCCCTACTCTGCTCTGGGGTCCCAAGGATGTATTTGCCTTTGATCTGTTCTGTGCTCACTAATCAATGCTCACTGATCTCTTTGAATGGATGAGGAGGGGATGTTTTCCTCTCCAGCCCTTTGGCAAAAGAAGGGGCCAAGGCCACCTGAGGACAAGGAGGGCAGCAGGCTGGCATTTAGTGGCAGGTTGTAGGTGGTTCTGGAGCGTTGGGTTTTGATCTCAGAATTTTAGTTTTAGGTTTGTTAGGCTCATTTATCACATTCCTCTGATGCTGGGGAAGCCCATCAGGGAAGCTGCAGTGACGAAGGGGAGAGCCTAACACGGACCCTCAAACAAACATGAAACAAGCTGAGGAATTCAGAGCAATGGCACAAGAGCCTGGTGAGAGGCAGAGGCCTAAGGAAGGACTCATGTTCCACAAATCCTCACCTGAAACTCCTTTTTTGGCTAAGATTCATCTCTAGCAAAATGAACAGAAGCTGTTCATCTTGTTTTGTTAAGGTGGGAATGTCTACACAGACAAATAGATATTCACACTCCAGCCAAAACATGGATTAGCTGTGGTTCTAAGCCACGTAGGTCTTTTTAGTCCTGTGGCAGCCATTCTTGCTTCCCCGTGATCTTTAAGCTGGGTCTCAGAAATTCATAGGCTGATCTTGCACCAAACTGCTCAGAATCCAAAAGTTTTTCATTCTCTGTGTTTTATGGGACATCTTTGCTGTTTGGGCTGATTTGTGTACCTGTTATTGCCTCTCTGGAGCCAGGCTGGACTTGCAGTGGGAGCAGCTGCACACAGGAAAGTTGTGGCATTAGTCTGCACTTCCTAACTTCCCACAGGAGAGAGAAAGAGAACCCTTTGTGGACAGCTTGGACATGGCACATCCTCAGCAGTTTTGAGCTGGGACATTTACCCAGCCCCACGAGAAGGTCCCTCCTGTGAGATCCCGCCTGGGCTCTGCGTTTGGTTATCGAGGTGTGTGGTGACCTCTCCTGGTGAGTGGAGAACGTGCCTCAAGTTCCAGAGCAGCTTCTGCTAAAAACAGAGAAAATACACCAGGCACTGAGAGATTTCAATAAAATTATTACTTCACGATCAAAAACATGCTGCATGCACTACAACAAGGTTCTGGGTGTCTCATTTTCAGGGTTTGGTCGTGGAAGTGTGTGTGAGTGGTCATGTCTTGAGAAGGCTTTTGGTATGTCTGTGGTGTGTGAATGGTTGTTTATTTCAACATTAAATTGGTTAAAAGTTTCAGTGTCACACGGGTGGTTGAGTTCAGCCCTGGATGTGTTGATCTGGACTCTCACCATGGATTTTGCAGGATGTAGGTTTGTGTAGGAAGAGATGGGTGTAGGGAGGATATTTCCTAAGCATTTAGTCTAACAGTTGCCAGGTATTTCTTTGCAACTCAGCCCATCCTGGCATGGCTGGGAGCAGTGTCACCAGTGCCCATTGACCAAGGTTTGCCTGCCAAGCAGCCAAATCAAGGGGCAAGAGGTCACACTATCCCATTGTGCTATTTATTGCTGCATGCCATTTGTCAGTGTGGAGCTTGCAGAAGGTGAAGCCATTTCTAGAAATGGCTAAACAGCTACAGGAATGAAATGGCACCTGTCCTAGAAGTTGCAGTGGTTGTTTACTTCCCTTCTCCCTCCCCTAACAGACTGGTGATGAACCTAAAAATAACCTAACTAACTAAAAATGTAATCATTACATAAAGCCTGTCCTCCACGAACCCCTCAGCAGATTTTCTTCATCCTGTGAGAGTGGCACTGTACATAACCTAAATTTTGTATTCCCAGAGCAGTATCCCAACTGTCCATTAGTTTTGGCATATCTCAGATTTGGGGACTGTGCTTGACCAGAGAGTGGTGTAGGTCAGCACCTGTGTTTTGAGAATAGGGAGGTAAACTACCCTGATTTTTGTCCAGGATTCATGCATGTATTCTTCTTCTTCCTGCTAACATTTATGGTCCTTTTCATCAATGCTTCTCATCAGTTCAGGTACAACTGCACACTTGCATGTCACCCTGTTCTTCTAAGTTCTTCTAAGCCTTCTGATGTTTACATTTTTGTAATGGAGCTTCTCACACACTTTTCATGTAAATAATGATTGCTTTACATTCCTTTCTAGAGAAGGGGAGAATTGATGGACTGTTGGCTTGACCAGTGTGGCTGGAGAGGTGGCAATTTCATCCTCCAATCCATGGTCACTTTTGAAAGTCTATAAATATGGGAGTTTGGAAATAAAGCTCCCTCTTTTTGCCTTGGACATCTCAGCTCGTGCCTGTCGTTCATTTCATGTCCTATTGGACATGTACCCACTCTTGCTGATTGTGATTAGAAGGCAAATCCTTCATGTTGAGAACGGCAAGCAGTTGGTTGTGCCAGGATGGCCATCCTGGAATTCTGCAGTGGATGCACATGTGAGCAGAGAGCCCCTTCTTGCCTTGGGTGGGTGAGCTGCAGTGGAAGGATGCAGCTTCACCCTGAGCTTAGAAAAGCTGCTCTCTCTCAGGAACTTGGTGTGGCTGTGGTGCCTCTTATCAGCCACTGTTCTCGATTTGACAACCTTCCTTTGTTTTCCCAGAAAATACTCACCCTGATTGCCAAGCTTCTGGAAATAGCTGAAGCCTTTTGTGCTGGAGGGTGGCATGGCTGTGGGCCAGAGGGACAGGATATTTTAGCTGTTGCTTCTCAGCACAGCGTGATTGGCAAGCAGCCTTTCAAAACCTAACACTCCTAAAGCTGTGATAAGGTGCTCAGGCTACAGGGCTGGAGGCTGTGCTCATGCTTGAGATAAAGTCCACTGTCAGCACCACGTTCACACCTCCCCTGTCACACCACAGCCCATGGTGCTGCCATTCCCACCAGTCACTGGCTGCAGAGCCTCAGCACGGGGGGATCAGGCCCTGTGCTGCTCTCCACAGGGGCTGCACAGCTCCAGGTGCCCTTGTGCTGACATTGAGCTGGTTACAGGGAATGCTGTGGGGTGGAAGAGACTTGTCACTAAGGATTGTCACCCACAACTTTGGACTCAACCCCTTTCCCTTGGGATGCATTGTGTGGATAAAAGAGGAGTGGGTGGAGTAGGACCCTAAATGAGGGATGTGGGGCTCCAGGCAGCTCTTCAAAGTGCAGTTTATTGTATCCAAGACCTTACAGCAGTCCGGAGCCATGGGTGACAGAGCCTGTGCCTACAGCTGTCAGCTCCAGCTGCAGGCAGGCCTGGACACCCTTAGTTCAGGTTACAAATGCATTATATACTATTCTTTGCTCAGCATCTTAAGACAGAAGAACCAATCTATACCTTAACTTTTGTCTATAGCCTATCATAACTGCTATAATTACCATATTCATGTTACTGTTCTCCAATCACTAAAAGTTAGTACATTACAGTTTAAGCTGGAATTTGGTTTTCAGTTTTCTTGCAGTGGAAAATTCTGAGACTTTTTTTCCACTTGCAACATTGGTAGGCTTCTTTGCTTGTGCTTTCTGCTTGGTAAAAACACCTTCTTGTTTGAGGTGGGTTTATCCTTTGCTCTAAGTCATAAAAACCCCCTTTTAACTACAATACCCATTGCCTCCTTGGTTATCCAGTAAGACTGGCTCAGCAATTCTTTTCTTCCATATCAAAACTTGCTTTCATTTCTATTCCTTCTTCACATTCTACATTCAAAAATCTTTCTGCAAGCACACATATCTGTGATTCTTTCTTGTCAAACTTTCATCCTTCCCAGCAGGTGGAGTAGTGTGTGCCAGGGCTGAGCTGTGGGATGTACAGTGCCATGGCTGCTTCCCATGTTGGTACAACAGAAATCATGGGCAGGCAGTTAAATCTTCCTGTGGATGCTGAAGAAAGCAATGATTTCTCCCAAGTTACTTACAGTCTCACTCTGTAAAAGTTAATTTGGACTCAATTGTTTACTGTCTATGGGCTGGCAGAGTTTTCTGGAATTACAGAAATTCAGTAAATTAATTTACAGGGACAAAAGGCACTTGTGTTAAGCAACTGAATGCCACTAGAAAACTGAAGCCCTTGTGGCTGTGCCAATGGGCAAAAGAATCATTCCTGTCATCAAAATAGTTTAATCACTGCAAACCCCAGAGTTTAAACCAAAATAGTTTAATCACTGCAAACCCCAGAGTTTAAACCAAAATAGTTTAATCACTGCAAACCCCAGAGTTTCACCCAGTCCTTCAGCATGGGGGCAGGTTCAAAGGCTTCCACCTACACGTATGGTGTCAGCTTCTGCTCACAAAAGTGCTCCTTTGTGATGGCAAGCTGTGTCATTCCCACTCTTAAAATGGACTTACATGGACGGGGAAAATGAGCAGAATTTGTCACCAAGGTTCTCTGTTCACCAAGTCAGTGGAGAATTGAGGTTGCTACTTCAGCTAATATGACTGGGAACTGGATTGGGAAGCCAAGAAACTGCCTGCTGATGATCAGCTGCACAGGTACAGCTGCAGTTCTCCCTCCCTCTCTTGAGGTGTTTCAATCCAAACCTTGAAAGATTTCCAACCTATATGGGACTAAAATATCTCCTGTTATAAATGTCACAGCTCTATTGGTGCAGGGAAGGCTTTTGGCTCGTTGCACCATTGGCTTACAGCTGCTGGTGAGCACACTCAGCTTCATGAGTGCCAGTCAGCATTCAGCATTTTAGTTTGTTTGTACTCAGTGGAGCAGTCAGGCTGGAGCAGCAGCTGCACATGGAAGGGTTGTACAGTGTCTGTGTGTGCCTGATAGGCTGTAGGAAGTGTTGGACTCACTTTCCTGCATGGACTGTTAAAAGGGGGCTCCAGATGCCACCCTTAAGCCAAAACTTAAACCCCCCAGGTAACATTGCTGCACCCCTCTGCAGAGAGTAGAATGTGCAAGTCTAAGTTTGATCTGTGGCTCTCTGAACTTCCTGATCACGGGAGCAATTTATTCTGTGTATCCATTCACTCTATCCCCCAAGACTGGGCTCTGTCTGCTCTGCTTTTAAAGTTGGATGGGTATTGGTTTCTCTGGGCCTGGATTGAAGGCACTTGAGACAGTAGTTCATGTTTATTATTTCTTATCAGTGAAACAGTCTCACCACTGTGAGCTCAGCAGCTTTGCATCAGAAGGCACAAAATGGCCAACAATCTCTTGTTCCAAGGTCTTTTAACACTAAACTGTCCAATGAAGAGCTGACACCTGGAATATTTCCCCTTTTAACCCAATAACTGATCCCAAAGAGCCCCAGTGTGGGCTTTGCTGCCCAATTACAAAATGCCACCCAAACCCATGGAGAAGGAGGAAGAAGAAGGTAAAGAAGAACAATCTGTCTCCACCCTAAAACCTCCTCCTTGCTTCATATTTATTTCTATATTCTAGAATCCCAAACTCTAAGTTTCCACCCTGTGATAGTACACACTTCTAACCAACTACACACCCATAATCCCAGCACTATCAATCAGTTCTGGAAGCCTTTGTCACAGACTCAGATCAAATGCAGTGTTCTCTCATGGGTCTGTGCCTTTAAAAACAGAAAGCTGAGAATTCCCAGCATCCAGGGTTCCAACAGATGGGAAAGCTGTGCAGGAGTAAGCAGTAATGGGAAGGTGGGGTAAGAATAGAGCCACACAATCTGCTTTTTACAGCAAATAGTGCTTCAGTGCTTTCTGAAACATGGGAGAACCCTTCAAGGGGCCTTAATTTGAGCACTCTAAACCCATCTTAAGAAAAAACTGCTTTATGAGCAGTTGCCTACACTTTAAATGCTGTAACTGTTTAGTTAAAACCAACACATCAGTGTGGGTTGCACAGAGAGAGGCCACAGAACCTTAGAGGCAGAAAACGTTTTCAGTATTCCTTTCCCACTGGAGATTCTTCACATAACTTCTGTGATGTTTGACCAAGAGGATTTGTTTTACCCTGTCACCTCCCCGAGGATAACAGCACATTTTTTGCATGGTGTTGAAGTGTGAGGACCATTGTGAGCCATGACATCATATCTCAGGCCAGAGCAGAACAGGAAATGACCAAGAAGGCCAAAAATATTGGCCAGGGGAAGAATGAACATTCTTCAGCCTAGATAGGTCAGATGCACCTGACAAGTCTAATAGGACAAGGAGATCTTTCACACTGTAGCACATGATGATATTTTAGTGCAGAGAGAGGCAGGGGTGAATCAGGGTGCAAATCCTCCAGATGACATGCTAATGAAGCAGAGCTGCTCTCACAAAGTGAGGAGTAAAGGGAATATGGGCCTGAATTGCTAGACTGCTCCACATCTGACCTTTCTTTAACTGCAGGAGGCTTAAAATGAATTCTGGGTCCCAACTTTCAAACATAGCTAGAACAGTAATCCAGATACATCAAAATTACCAGTGAGAAAAAAACACATATATCAATGGCTATCTATGGCTTTTGGGGGGTAGAAGAGAAGGAAGGTAGTAATAGGAGGAAAACAGCAAGCTGTGTTTTCTAGAAAATTTAATGCTGTTTTGCAAAAATAAATAATTATTGGTTCATAAACTGAATAGTTTCAACTATTTTTAACTGATTATTCAGTTTAAAATAATTTTTAAAAAGGGAGTCAGGGAGGTTTATGAGCTAAACTATCTGTGAGGTCTTACTGACTGGGTTACACAGCTGAGGGCTTTTGTCTGTCCAAGGTTCCATGAGCTGGTCACTGAAGTCAGAGGCAAGATGAACCTTTGGGTTAATGGGCTGGGACATTTGGACTCATTTTCCCCATAGCACAGGAAACCTTCATTAAAGTTCAAACAGACCTGACTTGCAGATAAGTCTCTTGTTCTCTTGCTGCTGGTTTTGTAGGTACTCTGTCCTCTGAATTGCTAGAGCACATGTCACTCTGTTCATCTTTCACCTTCAAGCACCAAGTATTGAGAGCAGGATGACTTAAACTAAGACTTAGCTGCTTTAGGCCTTTTATGCTATAATTGTATGGGGGGCAATCGTATTTGTATGATATAAATTTGTATGCCAAGGACTCACCAAGGATTTAAGTATTGCTTTGAGAAGTGGAAATGAGCATCACTCTGATGATCTGGCTGGCAGTCTAAGCAACTGTTTGTATTTCTTCCCTACAAAAACGTGTGTGTGATGCACCCCTGTGGCACGAAGCAAGGTTGTTGTCTCTGCATCTCTACAGTCACAGAGGCAAGAATGAAAAAGAGCTTTTGCAGGCACTCAGAAATTGCCTCATCACCAGAAAGTTTCTGCTGGAAGAGAGAGCCTGCATTTCCAACTGCGTACTTCCCCACTGTGACACTGTGTGGCTTTCCAGAGCTATTTTCCACACATCACTGCACTTTAAACCTCAGAAGGGATCTCTGCTTGTGCAGGTCTGAGAGCTTGATCTGGTCCTCCTTAGCTTAGCTTCGAAGCAGGCACCTTCACTGAGGAAAGGAAACATCCCAACCCTTCAGGCTGAGCTTTTCTAGGCCCAGTGCCCACCAATCTGCTCCCTAATGATCCCACCAGCCTGAGGCTGTGAAGCACAGCTCTTGCTTGTAGCATTCACATTTTCTGAAAAAATCCCTTCGCCCAAGATTTTTCTCCTGGGAAGCTGAGAGGCCTCAGAGAAAAAGGAAAACAATTCTTATCCCATTTGCTTCTCCTGTGTTGTGCTCACATGTGGAATGTGTTTGGAGATTGTTTATCCCAGGTAAACAGGCTTGATTGCATTCTGCTGTGAGTTGTTTTCACTCTTTGGCCAATTGGGGCCAAGCTGTGTCAGGACTCTGGAAAGAGCCACGAGTTTTCATTATTAGCTTTTGAGCATTGAGTAAGCATCCTTTCTGTATTCTTTAGCATAATATAGTATCATAAAGTAATAAATTAGCCTTCTGAAAATATGGAGTCAAATTCATCATTCCTCCCTTCATCTGGACACTCCCAGCAAACACAACAGTTGCTGAGCCACGTGTGGAAGGCAGAAAGCTCAGAAGACAGGAATTCCTGGAGCAGTACGAGGAGCGGGGCATGACAGGAAGAGGAGGCTGATACTTTGCTGAAGAGGCCCTCACAAATAGTGCAAGAATACCAGTTCTCTGTCCTGGCTGCAGATTCCCTTATCTGGGAGTGAGGGTGCTGGTGCTGTCGACACGTCTGCCTCACACCCTGTTCCTCTCTCACTGCCCCCAGATACAGAGTGCCTTGAACAAGTTCCAGTGCTCCATCCCTGAGCTTCCCAGGACCCTTCCATGCAGCAGCCTCGGGCAGCCAGGTGACATCACTGTGGAGGCGCTTCCTGTGTCACATTCCCCACTGGACAGCCTCTTGCCAAGTCCTTGTCGTTCTACACAGACTTTTTAGGAACAAATGGTCTAATTTTAACCTGCCTGCCACAAACACCTTCCTGAAATAAGTTCTTACTCTCTCCTGCCTTGTGCATGTACTTGAGAGTTTAAAAACAAAATCCCTCAGCCGTGGTGTCCAGGGCTAAGGCCTGTGAGCTGTAGGAAGGAGCAGGAGCCTGTGCCAAAAAATGCTGTCCCTGTCAGACCCATCCTGAGCTGTGAGGATAGGAATGTTCTACAGACACACTCAGGTGATGCACGTCACAAAGCTGCATGGATCTGATCCAACCTGAATGAGTTGTTCTGTATTTCAAGGATGTTGCAACAGAAATAACTTGTTTTCTGGACTGGCTGAAGCCAGATATGACATTGAAAAGTGCAATAAATGGGCTTAGTGGTGTGCCTAGAACAACTGCTCTGATAATGATCCTTTCTCTTTTTTTGGGGGTCTATCTAGGTGAGCCTTGGCCTGGGAGTCAATAAACTAATTCTGATCCTACAGTGGTGTCAGTTCCTCTCTGGCCGTGCAGTCCCTGAAGGGCACGTGCAGCAGTGACCTGCTTTGAGAACACAGGAGAAATAGGAATTGTTGTGAGATGAGGACGCGGAGTACAAACTCCACAAAATCACAGGAGACTTGTGCCCTTGCCTTTTGCAGTTTCCACGTGGGAAATATGTGAGCTCTTGCCCCGAATGGTCAAGGCAAGCCTGAACTGCTGTTTTTAATTGGCAGAGTGTAAAAAGCCACATCTTTAAAGAATCCTCTAAACAGGAAAGGAAAATGTGTTTTCAGGCAGCTGCTGTCTTTATGTTGGCCTCTTGGGAGTGACACACAGACTCATGCTCCTTTGGACCTGGTAATTAAGCAGCTCCTTGTGCCTGCAGGTCAATTGATCAGGTGATGGACCCCCCATGGTCTCCAGTGCACTACGTCTTAAAGGATAAATAGAAAAGGGCAAAAAGTCCTTGGGGATCTCACCAGATCCATGGGGCCCGAGCAGAAATCCAAGCAAAGAGCAGCAGAGCAGCATCTCCTGAGGCTGAACCCGGGGCTTTGCCAGGATCACTGAGCTGGCCCAGCCCTGCAGGGCGTGAGGCTGTTAGCCACAGCAGCTGCACAGCTTGCCCCCATTCAGCTCAGGACTAAGACGGTGCTGGCTCACATGAGATGAATAAAAAGTGGCCTCTGTTACTGGAGACTCTCAGAGCCAAACCCCTGGCCCCAGCTGGGCTTCAATGGATGAAAACCAATGTGGCAGCAGGGCTTCATGAGCTGAGCATCCCAGCAGGAGCTGGGGGCACACCAGCACGGTGGTGAAAGCACAGAAGGGACTTGGGGGTAGGACTTATCCAATGTGGGTGAGCACCTGAATCACCCCAACTCTTGCACAGGCTGGCATAGCATTTGCTCTCTACTCTAGCCGGATTATACAGGATCATTGAAATGTCACTGGCAAGAATTTTGTCAAACTGATTGATTTCAATGAGCTAGTTTTGTTTCTGGACTCCCATCCTCCTCTCATTTTGACACATATTTATTAGCCAACTCCTTAATGCCCTGAGAAGCAGTGCAGAGCTTGCAGGTTGGGTAGCTTCCTGTGGGTTTGGGAATAAGGACCAGCTAGAAGCTGACAAATACTCCAGAACATGTATGTGCTGTTTTCTTTTTAATTTTCCTCTTTTTTCCCCTGGTTTCAAGTGCCCATTCCCATCTGTCTTGTCAACAAAGACTTGTTTTGGCCTTTTAGCTTCTCTGTCCTTCATCTCGAGAGCAAAATGCTGTGATGGCTCAGTGGTGTTCCCTTTGCCTTTCCCTGGCTGTGGCTGTGTGTGCCTGCAGCGCTGGCTCTCCCGGGGCCCTTGCCCTTTCCCTTATTCCCCTTTCCCTTTCCCTTTTCCTTTCCCATTCCCCTTTCCCTTTCCTTTTCCCTTTCCCTGTTGCCTTTCCTTTATTTCCCTTTCCCTTCCCCCTTTCCCTTTCCTTTTCCCTTTCCCTGTTGCCTTTCCCTTATTTCCCTCTCCCTTTCCCTTCCCCTTTTCCCTTTCCTTTTCCCTTTCCCTGTTGCCTTTCCCTTATTTCCCTTTCCCTTATTTCCCATTCCCTTACTTCCCTTTCCCTCTCCCTTTCCCTCTCTTCTCCCTCTCCCTTTCCCTTATTTCCCTTTACCTCTCCTTCTCCCTTTCCCCTTTCCCCATTTCCCTTTTCCTCTCCCATTCCCTTTCCCTTATTACCCTTTCCCTTTTCCCTTTCCCCTTTTCCCTCTCCCATTCCCTTATTTTCCTTTCCCTCTCCTTCACCCTTTCCCTTTCCCTTTTCCCTTTCCCTTTTCCCTTTCCCCTTTTCCCTCTCCCCTTTTCCCTCTCCCATTCCCTTTCCCTCGTTGCCGTGGTTGGGCCGGCAGCGCCACCTGGCGCCCGCTGTGGGCAGTGCTGTGTGCTGCCCCGGGCGGATCCAGCTGTGCCAGATCCAGCTGTGCCGGGTCCAGCTGTGCCGGATCCACCAGCTGTGCCGGATCCAGCTGTGCCGGATCCAGCTGTGCCAGACCCAGCTGTGCCGGATCCTGCTGTGCCGCATCCACCAGCTGTGCCGGATCCACCATCTGTGCCGGATCCGGCTGTGCCAGATCCAGCTGTGCCGGATCCTGCTGTGCCAGATCCACCATCTGTGCCGGATCCACCATCTGTGCAAGATCCAGCTGTGCCGGATCCAGCTGTGCCAGCTCCAGCTGTGCCGGATCCAGCTGTGCCAGACCCAGCTGTGCCGGATCCAGCTGCGGCGTTTCCACATCTGGCGAGAGGAGCCGGGCAGCTCCTTTTCCCGGCTTTGCATCCCGTGTGTCTCAGCAGTATGGCCGGTGCAGCATGGCTAAAATGTCCCGTCTGATCTTTACGGAAAGGAAGTGTAACCTTTGCTTTTGAGAAACTGTCTTTTTTTGTCAGACTCTGTATGTCAGACTTTATTCCTGCAGGATTTCTCCCGTTGAAGGTATATATCTGTGCCTTTGGCTAGGCTGAAATCCCTCATAATAAACTTGAGACTCTGAGTTAGCCCGGTGCAGAGCAAGGTTTTCAGTCCAGAAAATGTTTCAAGGCACTGAATTCACTCTCAGAGTTCAGCCAGGCAACCTGGTACAGCCTTGACCTTCATCCAGTCCAGGCCTTGCTGTATGTTAGACATAAACAGCACAAAAATCTTTGGGAGCAAGCCACTGTATCAAAGCATCAGCCACATGCCCAGCAAGGAACACATCACTTCCTTCTTGCCTGAGAAAGGGAAAGGCACTGCTCAGAGCTGAACCAAAGCGTGTTTTGCTCATAAACACTAATTGCTGTCTATCGAGCACACACATTTTTTCTAATTTAAAAATCCACGCTGAAGCCTCTGAAGAGATGAAGATCAGAACAGGCTCGATTTTCCATGCAAATCATTTGCTTCTGATCTTGACCCAGGATTTTCATAACAATTGGAGGCAGCGTGGGGCTGCTGTGCCTCTGAGCCACAGTGCCCAGCTGTCCCTGTCCCCACGGGGCTCCTTTCATGCCTCCCTCTGAAGGGATATGTGCACCTGAGACATTTTCCTTCCTGAAAGTCATGTCTCTTCAAACACATTTGTTTCTGTCTCTCCTTTTCCTGTATTTTGGGATTTTTTTCCACATTTGATCCCCCTTGCTGAGTGCTGACAGGAACCAGATGAAAAGATTCCAGCCTTGCAGTCAAGAGTGGACATCAGCCTAGATTTATACATGTTGGAGTACATGGGATTGTGTGTTTAAATCTATGTGAGCACACCTGTGCTCACATCTCCAGTAATATCACCATCAAGCATCTTAAAAACACACCCCACCACCACCTCCCTGCATTCAAGAGATTGCCTTTAAAAAGAGAGATTTTGGGGGGTTTTGGTGGTTTGTTTGTTTTGGAAGTGGATTTCCAGGATGCAGCACCCTGTAATGTGATTTACCTTTGTTTTCTTTGGTGTGAAAGTATTGGAGCAACTTCCAAGCTACCTTAATGGAAAAATCTGAACCACATGCTTGCAGAAATTAACCACCTTTTAACAGAAATTCCATTGTATTTGCACAGGTGTAAATATTCCATGTAGCCAGGTTCTGAGATCTGGGGAGGGAAAGTTGTGCTTGAGATTAGTGAAGTATTTTATTAGGCTGTTTTATTAAGCTGTGAGCCTGGAGTGACCATTGTGGCCATTGATGCAAAGTCCTGCATGAATTGAAGCATTGAATTTGCCTGAAATATTTTTTTGCTTGAACTGGCAAATATATTTTTAGAACAACACCTGACCTTGATTCATAAAACACCAGTGCTGGAGTTACTTCTGTGTTTCATTCTTTCTCACATGGAAATATGCATGTTACAATTATCATGAGGACTTCAGCCTCCAATTTTATTTACTTTTGTACAAAAGCAAACAGTTCTTCAGCTGACCTTCAGACATCCTACTTCAGGCTGAGCTTGGAGCCACACACACACTCCTGCAGTGACTTCCTCTGACCTGACCTAAAGAAACAGCTCGTGGCTTTGACTCTGCAAGGAGTCAACTTGTATCACCCATACTCCAACCAACTTCCTTTGAAACTCATAAAGCTACTTTATTTTTGGGAAAAACAAATTATTAAAAACAAATACCACGAAATCATTAAAACCAAGAGGAATTGCAGCTTTTCAAGCTTGACTTCCTCTTGAATTCACACCTTCATTTGTGTTGCTTCTGCAACCATTAAGCACTGCCTTCCCTCCTTTAGAAAGAACTTTCATCTGCTAAATCTCTCTTAGGCTCTACACGAACCTGACAGCTGGGAGAAGAGAGAGGCCAAACCCTGTCCCCACACCTGTGCTCCTGTTCCCTCTTCCTGGAATTGCTGAAAGAAGGCAGCAGGCAGGATGGGGTTAATTAGGTGTGCAGCTCTCTTGCAAATGGATTGAACTCTGCACAGAGTTACTAATTGCCAGCATGGGGAAGTAGTTCAGTTTGCTTTGATTTCTCTGAGTCACACACAGAAGAAGAATTTACTGCTCTTCACTACACAGACTCTTCCTCCAACAAGGGAAGAAGAGCAAATTTCAGTTTAATGGGAGAAGTAGCTTGTCTCTCTGATATCTTCCACAGAGCTGGACTGCATCTTTGCCTCACCACCAAACCCCCAGGAGACTGATAATGGAAAAAATACATGTATGGAGAGGAGATTCCACTCTAGGGGAGAGAAGCTGGAATGACAAAGTGCTACAGAAACTCACGAGAAGAAATTCAGTGTTGTCCTCACTTCATTGGTACCTCTGAAACAATAATCAAAAACAGTTATTACCTTCTCCATCAGGATTTTGCTACTCCCTCTCCTACTATCTAAAGTGACACATTTTTCAAGCCGTGGTTCCCTGGGGAGTGGCAAAGGCCATCTTGAAATAAGCAGCTTGCTGCAATGTGTCAGGGTCTCCAGGCCCTGCACTTTGATGGCTGCATTCTGTGTCACCTTCAGGCACCAACCTGGAATGGCTTCAGTGAAGTGAAAGAGTCACACCGCTTAAAAGTACATCTTTTACCTCCCAGTCATGCTCCTGGTGGAACCTCACCTGCACCTTAGTAGCTTCTCCTTGTTTTGAGACATCTTGCTAAATTTCTACAGGTGTTTTAGGTCCCCACACTAACAGACTATCTAAAAATAAAAATTGTGGCTAGGAGCAAAAAGAGAATGGTATTTAAAGGAGCTGTGGGTGCCTGGGACAGTCCAGTCACTTCTTCTACTGTCACATCTCACCCACAAAACCTGGAAGAAGCTCATTTTTCCATGATGTTTTAGTACCACGGCACCTGTGTTCTAAAGTAGCACCTTTGTCACCTTCCCCCAAAGCAGGTGAGCCCAGAGAAAGGAGGTTCTCCTGGAGGCTGTGCTGGGAGCTGTGGTGAAAGCCATTCTTCTGCTTTTGGCTCACTCCATGGGTGACACTCTCAGGGCTCCAGTCTGCTCTGGAACTCCTTTGAGTGTCTGGGCTCAGCTCATCCCAGGACAAGGCAGGGCTCTGTGCAGCTGGAGCTGCTCCCACACCAGCCTGCTGACAGACAGAAACACACATTGGAGCTGGTTTACACACATGAGAGCTGTTTTACACACATGAGAGCAGTTCTACAGACAGCAGAGCAGTTTTACAGACATTGGAGCTGGTTTACACACATTGGAGCTGTTCTACACACAGCAGAGCAGTTTTACACACATTAGGGCAGTTTTACACCCAGCAGAGCTGTTCTACAGACAGCAGAGCTCCTTTTACACACAGCAGAGCTGTTTTACACACATGAGAGCTGTTTTACACACATGAGAGCAGTTCTACAGACAGCAGAGCAGTTTTACACACATTAGGGCAGTTTCACACACAGCAGAGCAGTTCTACAGACAGCAGAGCAGTTTTACACACATTAGGGCAGTTTCACACACAGCAGAGCAGTTCTACAGACAGCAGAGCAGTTTTACACACATTAGAGCAGTTTTGCACACAGCAGAGCTGTTTTACACACAGCAGAGCTGTTTTACACACAGCAGAGCACTTTTACACACAGCAGAGCCCCCTGCTTCCAGGGCAAAGCTGCAATTCCCACATGCCCCAGTCTGTAGTGAGTGCCTTGCTGTCTAGGAAGGCTCCCCCAGCCAGATGTTCACCTCCTTACTTGTTGGACAGATCCCTGGCTACTTTCCATCCTTTTCTTCTTGGAGATTGCTGGATTCCAGTGACACACCAGGCTGTCATTTTGAACACTGTAGTTCTTGTTTCCAAGAAGCCAGTAGGTTTTCATTTTCCCTTTGCCCTGGACAAGAAAAGGAGAGAGAAGAAAACAGCTCTTTTCATGCAGTATGAAGCAGAGCAGGGATCACCATGGCCAGAGCTACTCCCTGTCCTGCATTTCTTATCTCTCCTTCTCTCATAAGTGGCTGCTGGTCAGGGAAAGAATTATAATTTATGTGCAGTTTGAGTGCTAATAATCTCTTCTGTTCTGTTCTCACTGCCTTGCTGGTCACTGGCAGGGTTGCTAAGGGTTTAAAACAAGCCTCAAACCCATGTGTCTTTGACTGAGTCCTTACACTTTGGGCCATACTCATGTGGTTCCAGGCAGGTGCAGACACAGCAGCCACGTTTCAAAGCACACAGAACACCTTTTCTTCAACTTTGAGGAGCAATGTGTAGCCACTTCCAACTGAATTAGCAGAAGAGCCTTGGGGACACAAAGTTGATGTGCTCTTCACAGAAGAGCAATGGCCAAACCTATAAGCTCCTCCCTATCCCATTAAATGCCTTTATTGTGATGAAGTTACAGAAAAACTGTTACCTTGACTTCAATTTCTCCTCTCAGCTCAATTTCGTATGCATCATCTGTGCGAAGGGCTTCATATGTAGCAGAACTGATGTGGATCTTCTGTGCTAGGATTCAGAGCAGAGCAGGAATTAATGATTCCCTGAATCCCAGAGAAAACACACCAGCCCTCCTGCATTTATCAGCCCAGTGCTTCCACCTCCTCCTCTGGCATTAAGGGATGTGACTCCACATGCCCATGGCAATCCACAGGAGTTTCTCTTGTCCATTTGGTAACTGGTGCCTGTGCAGGAGCAGTGGGGATGGAAGTGCTGCCCTTCCCTGCCCAGCATCACTCAAGGCTCCCTCCTCCCAGAGCTCTCTGGATTCCCTGGCTGGGGCCTCACAGCAGCTCCACCTGCCCAAGAGGGACCCGAGTGCACACTTTGAAGAAAGGTGCCTTAAAATGAAATTCTCTCCACTGCATTTCTTTCCATGTAATTACTGTGACTGCTGCTTGAAGCTGCTGATCAGGAGCAGCTCCTCTAATGAAAAGCCATGAATAGATGATAATTAGTTCTCTAACTAATTAGTTGGTCCCAGAGTGTGCTCCTTCTCCTCCAGAGACCTCATTTCACACTTGGCTGTGCCTGATGTGAGGGTGTTTGGGGATTTCCTTGCACTCCAGTGCCCCAGGGGTGCAGAGTGCAGCGCGGGCCTGGCTGGGTGCGGGGCACTCACGCAGGCTGGTGGATTCCATGCGGGAGGCTGTGTTCACAGTGTCCCCAAAGAGGCAGTAACGAGGCATTTTGTACCCCACAACTCCAGCTACACAGGCTCCTGAGGAAACACAAGGCAGACAGACCCCAAAAAGAAACAAGCGGTAAGAAGCAGCGAGAAGTGCAGGGCAGTGTCAAATGCCAGTGCCTTTGCCAGCCACTCTATCCCCAGAGAGACGTGGTGGCTGGGAGTCTCTGTGCAGCTGGGGCCTGGCTGGGCAGCGTTTACTGCATGAGAGAAGCCACAGTTTGATTCGTGGCTTCTGGATTGCCAAGCAAATTGTATTCTATTTGCCATCTGTATGGCAGCTGTCTTCTGTTCATTGGGCAGTTGTCCTTATCTCTTCCACACCCACTCCTCCCTCTGGGGAGACACCTGCTGATAGCAGGCTATTGAATGTCACTGCATGGCTGATAAGAACTGCAGCATCCCATTGGGAGAGGCTCTGCCCAGAGGGAGGAGCCAAGCATTCCTACCTGGATATAATCTGAAGGTTCTAGAACACCAGCACAGCTTCTCCACTGGATTCCCAGAGGAGCAGCTGCCTCTTCCACTGGATCTTCAGAGGAAGATTACACCCTTCTCCAGGATCCCTGCTCCAGCAGAACCACCCCTGACACTCCAGGAGGGCTGCAGCCACAATTCCAATGGGACTGCTGCCAGCACCCTGACCCACAGGGTGTCAGGCTGAGTTCTGACTCTGTCACTGTTGTTTTGGTTTACTACATTGTTTATCTTTTTTTTTTTTTTTCCCTACTAAAGAACTGTTATTCCTGCTCCCATATTTTTGCCTGAGTGTCCCTTAATTTCAAATTTATAGCAATTCAGAGGGAGGGGGTTTACATTTTCCATTTCAGGGGAGGCTCCTGCCTTCCTTAGCAGGCACCTTTCTTTCCAAACCAAGACAATTAGCTGTAGCTATCTGGTGGTGACATCACCAATACTAAATTACCTCCCAGACCTTTCCACACTGATACAGGCAAAACTCAGCAAAACTCATTTCACCCCCCTGTTCCTGCTGGAACCAGGAGAAATATTCACCCTGAGGTGCGGGGAGAGGCAGGGGCTCGCACGGAAGTGCAGAATTCCTTTCTCCTCACATAACTGACTGTGCACCATTCTGTTCTTCTGCTGCCCTCCCCTCAGCCCGGGTACCTGTGTGTATCCCTGCCCGCAGCTCCAGCCTGCCCGATGGCATGTGAGGGATCACAACCTGCCGCACTGCTGCCACCAGGTCCAGGGACATTTTGGCAATCTCATCGGCGTGTTTGCTGCCGTTCCTCTCTGGCAGGCCGCTCACCACCATGTAGGCATCCCCAATGGTTTCCACCTGATGGGAAGGGGCACGTGTCACCAAGGGGCAGGCACTGAGCTTGAGAGTAGAGCGATGAAATGTTTCTAAAATCATGGAATGTTCAGGGGAGGTGGAAAGGAAGGATAGGCCTGGTAGGCCCTGGGAAAATGTTAAGGTGGGACCTGGGAAAATGTTAGGCTGCACCTGTATAATCATGCAATGACTATGATGAGTGATAGGATTGTTAGATGGGATGATTGTTTGGTAATTGGATATAATTATTGTTTAATCATAGCAAGAATAATGAGAAACAATATTTGTGTGGTTTGATGGAAATTACAAAAATCCCTGCTTGGATGAAATCAATGTGTACAATAAAACAATACAAGTTTAATAATTAATATGTAGTTATAGAAAGATAAGGGTATAAAAACGTGCTCATCCCAAACCCCTGTTGGGTCAGACTTGGGTCTGTACCCCTGAAACCCAGAGCTCTTCAATAAAAGCACCTGCATATAATCAGGGCACTGTCACATTTTCTGAAAAATCCCTTCGCCAGGATTTCTTCTCCTGGGAAGTTGAGAAGCCTCAGAGAAAAATGCAAATAATAATTATCTGATTCTCTTCTCCTGTGTTTGCTGCTTTGGAGTATGGTCTGGAGGTTGTTTACCAACAGGTCATTATTTCATTGGTTTCATGTGAATTGTTTTTACTTAATGGCCAATCATGGCCAGCTGTGTCGAGGCTCTGAGGAGTCACGAGCTTTCATTATCATTCTTGTTAAGCCTTCTGATGTATCTTTTCTCTCTTTCTTTAGTATTGTTTTAGTACAGCATTCTTTAATATAATATAATATCATAATATAATAAATCAGCCTTCTGAGAACAGGGACTCAGATTCATCTCTTCCCTCATCCTGGGGACCTCACAAAAACCACATAATCATTCTGTGACTATGTGTTCTTGAACACCAACAAGCATTCCTTTGGAAAGAAAATCAGAGTAAAATCTATTTTAGCTCTCCAGCACTTGCCAAAATGTGGTGTAGAGTCCCTGTAGGATGGCAGGTCTTGTATTTCATGGATTTGAACTCCTGGCATGAGGTATTTGATATTCACCAGAAGACAGAGTAAGAAAGATTTCAGCAGCTTGCAGGTTCCTTTCCTGTGGATCTGTACTCACCTTGTACACGTCGTAGGACTCAATCCTGGTGTCAAAGCAGACGTAGAGATTGTTGAGCATCTCAACCACTTGCAAGGGAGTACAGGAGGCAGCAATGCTTGTGAACCCCACGATGTCAGAGAAGAAGATAGTCACCTGTCACAGGGAGAGGGAGAGCCACAGTCTGCACCAGTCTTGCACAGCTCAATAGAAACAATCCTAAATTAACAGGGTCTGACTCTGATTTGTGTTCTACTACTTAGAAAGATAAAATTATTCTTATCTCCAAAGTTTAGCACCTGCACTTCTGTGAATACCTCATGCTAATGGGAGACTGAAAGTCAAATGCTTTGAATCTCGTGAGCAGGGATCAAGAGAATTCTTGTAGAAGTAGGGTCTCATTTTCCTTTAAAAGTGATTTAAACTGTGATAGGGATAAAACTAGGTACCTAACACCCTGTGAAATAAAATCTCAGTTGCTGGCTCTGCTCTTGTTGAATTAGAAAATATTAACTGGGTTTTGTTTCATTTTTAAATGATGTTTGTCATGATCAAGAAATTTACAGAAAAAAAATCACTTTTAAAAAATCAAACTCATAAAAGAAAGAATAGAATTGAGGAAGAGAAATGTGTGTTGCAGCTGTTGGCAAAGAATTTTCTTCTCTGTGCTGTCTGAATTGTGTCAGTGTTTAAACTCAAATCATCCTTGCTAATACCAATTAATCTGGAACCTTTTCACTCTGCCTTGGTTCAGCACTTTTGATGTCATGACTATTGTGGATTATAATTAATTGTGCAATTACAGGTTGTTGTTTTGATAATGATGCCTACAGATTAAATGCAAACATTCAGTGCTGTGTGTCACAGCTGAAAGTAAGGGGGTGGCCAGGGAAAAAGAGAGAATAGAATTGCAATTATTGTAGCATCAGGATTTGGGCTGCGGGCTATGCAGCACAGCTGCTAAATTCAAGCAGCAATTCTTTTATCCTTCATGTTTTACAGGGAGGAGATTGATTTCTTCCTATGAACTCATGATCCAGCGGTGCTGGCTGGCTGTTGTGGGTGGGCTCCTAAACACCAAGACAATTTGCCAGTAGAGGATATTTGATGTTCCAAAGCTATGAATCTGGAAATCTCAGCTCTTCTTCCTTCCCCATCAGCCCAGGTGCTCCGTAGCACACTGCACAGCTCTTTCCAAAAGCCACCAGGAACATTTGGATTTCCATCCACGCTCGACTCCAGGTGCAAACCCAGGATCCCCCAGGCTGTGACAAGGTAGGTGCTATTTTAGGGGAATACTTTTCTCCCCGTTTGCTAACCTGGTCATAGTTTTCTGCCTCAACTTTTTGGCATTTCCTCAGCTGCTTGGCCACAGACTTTGGCAACATCTGGTGCAAGAGGTCCTCAGCTAGGCGCCTCTCCCTTTTCAAGTCCTCTGTCTTTTCCTTGAGGTTCCTGGCATAACTGTGGATCCAGTCTGTCATTTGCTTGAAGGACATCAGTACAATGGGGTAAATGAGACAGGCAACCACCAACAGACTGATCTTGAGGCTTATTGTGGACAGGATTTCCCTGGATTTCCTGTGCAGCTTTTCCTGCCCCTCCTGCAGCAGACAGCTCTGTGCAGAATGCAGTCCTCTCCCCGTGGCTTCCAGGGACACAGAGTCACCCAAGCCCAGGAGTGGGGTGAAGAAAGTGATGCCTTCAGAGCAGGTGAAATGAAGTGACAGATTGACATTATCTGTCCAGCACTTCTGTGCAGTCTCTGAGGAGAAGAGAGCATAGCTCAGAGTGACAAAATGCTGGTGCAGCGTGGTTTGGAGGCTCACAGGTGCTGCCACTGGCTGGGCTTTGAACACAGCTTCTCTGATTTGGAGGAAGAGTTTGAAAGCCACAGTGTCTGCCCAGTCAGGATTGTGCCTCATGGCTTTGAGGTCCTCGTGGGGACTCCTGAAACGCTCCAGCAGCTCAGAGATCGCTCTGGACAGCACCTGCCTGGCTTCAGTAACCCCTGAGACGTTCAGTTTGTGTCTCAGATCAGTTAGGTAAAATCTACAAATGGAGATTTTCTCCTCCTTGCACTGGCAATTCTCACAGTACAGCTCTGCTTCACCTGCCATACAGAGGGAGCTCAAATTCCCCAGGAGCTGAGAATGGAATGAGCTATTCCTCGTGTCTGCTGCCGGGAGCAGCCAGCTGTGCCTCTCCTCCTGCAGCAGAGAGATGAGCTGAGCAGCCCAGAGGTTTTCACAGGAGGCAAGTTCCTGAAGGGCTTTGCCTGTGTTTCTCCATATTTCCAAGCTGTTGCTCAAATCAAAAGAAATGGCCCCAAGGAGGCTGCAGAGGGAGACCATGCATGCTGTCAAAATCCTTTGAACTGTTTTTCTACCACCAGCATTAGAAGAGGGAAAACACCTAAAAAAAATTAAAAAAAAATATTAAAAAACCCAGTGGCATTGTCTGATCCTGAGAGTGTTTCTTCCAGCTCCTGAAACCACAACTGGATCTAGCAGTGATATTTAACAATTCCCATGCATTCTGAGACAAAGCAAAAGGAGCAAGCATGATCTGAATGTTTTTTAAGATACATTTTATTATATTTTGTTCCACCTGATATTAATTTTAAAAGAAAAGCTGTATTTAAGAGACTGCTTCCCTGACACACTCTGATCTGAAAAAAACAGATGAATGATACAGTTTTTCTATGAGAAAAAAAGCTAACATAACCATTTTCTGTAGGTTTTATTCTCTGTGATACTTCTCTCCAAATCTAAAGGAAGGTCATGAAAAGATGGGTTACTTATTCCCCCAGTGATTCCAGTGATCTCAAACTGGAACTCTTGATTTTTTAAAATCAGACTTTGGGAATTTGTTCTTAATAAGCATTTCCATATGGTGAGTAATTTCTGTTGATATGTTCAAACGAGCTCAGACATTTTTTACAGTATTGCCTGTATATTTCAGATGGGAAATTAATCACATTTCTGTTTTCAGTTTTTACTGAAGCATTTGCACATCCAATTTTTATTGTTTGAGCTTCATGATTACCTTTCTGTCTGTCTTTCATCCTGCACATACTGGACATCCATGCTCCATACAGCAAAGGGACCTCTAGTGATTTTAATTTTCAAAACTATTATTCCATTATTTACAATCTTACTCTAAAAATACTCATGAAAAAAACCCCAGGATGTTATGCTGGAGCTGATGACTCCTGAATCACTGGGTAATCCTTATTTCCACTGATAAAGAACAAAGTTCTGCACAGCAAAGCTGATTGAAAAAAGCCTTCCTCAGATCCCCTGCTCTTTCAGATATGGGAAACCACACTTTTAGTCAGGCAAATAAAATCCAATAGAACCTATTATTTCTCAGCAGAGGCTGATATTAAGCAAAACAAATTCTTGCTGGGCAGAATGGTGATCAATGGTTGTAAAGTAGAAGAAAAGTGATAACAATACTGTCCCCAAAGATGATAGACAGCCATGCTTTCTCTTACTAATTTAATACAATTTCTGTTCAATAATATATTTACTTTCAGTCCAAAGGTTAACATCTGCAAAATAGCAAGCTAAAAGGAGCTGCAAGCCTAGAAAGTGTATCTCTGAGGATTTCTGTTCTCACATCAAACTTCCAACCTTTTCCTTACTCTACCTACTGCTACCTTTGGGTCACTTGCCCTCCATTTATAATCACTGCTTTCGCTTTTGGAAACATCTAGAACATGCCAGGGGGAGAGGAAAAACACAACAAAAACCCACCTTGATTTTATACTACCTATCTTCTATAACAAAGTAAGTATTAAGAGGGCCTTTAATTGAGTGCTGAGCTAAAAGTGGGGATTCTGCTTTGCCAAAACCCCACATTTGTGCCAGCGTGGCAGCTGCCAGCGACCACTCTGAGCTGAATGGGTAAAAAAGGAGCAGCAGGGCCATGGAGGAGACAGGTTTGCCCTCAGAGCTGGCCCTTGCCCTTGCTGGCTCCGAGGTGACGGGGTAAAGGCTCTGTGTAAAAGAGCTCAGTGCTCCATGTGCCAGGGGGAGAGGAAAAACACAACAAAAAACCACCTTGGTTTTATACTGCCTATCTTCGACAAGAAAATAACTATTAAGAGGGCCTTCAATTGAGCTAAAAGTGGGGATTCTGCTTTGCCAAAACCCCACGACTGTGCCAGCGTGGCAGCTGCCAGCGACCACTCCGGGCTCTTCACCTGGATGGGTAAAAAAGGAGCAGCAGGGCCATGGGGGAGACAGGTTTGCCCTCAGAGCTGGCCCTTGCACTTGCTGGCTCCGAGGTGACGGGGTAAAGGCTCTGTGTAAAAGAGCTCAGTGCTCCATGTGCCAGGGGGAGAGGAAAAACACAACAAAAACCCACCTTGGTTTTATACTGCCTATCTTCGACAAGAAAATAACTATTAAGAGGGCATTTAATTGAGTGCTGAGCTAAAAGTGGGGATTCTGCTTTGCCAAAACCCCACGACTGTGCCAGCGTGGCAGCTGCCAGCGACCGCTCCGGGCTCTTCACCTGGATGGGTAAAAAAGGAGCAGCAGGGCCATGGGGGAGACAGCTCTGCCCTCAGAGCTGGCCCTTGCCCTTGCTGGCTCCGAGGTGACGGGGTAAAAGCTCTGTGTAAAAGAGCTCAGTGCTCCATGTGCCAGGGGGAGAGGAAAAACACAACAAAAACCCACCTTGGTTTTATACTGCCTATCTTCTACAAGAAAATAACTATTAAGAGGGCCTTCAATTGAGCTAAAAGTGGGGATTCTGCTTTGCCAAAACCCCACATTTGTGCCAGCGTGGCAGCTGCCAGAGACCACTCCGGGCTCTTCCCCTGGATGGGTAAAAAAGGAGCAGCAGGGCCATGGGGGAGACAGGGCTGCCCTCAGGGCTGCTCCTGCTGTAAGAATCCCTGTCTGGACGGGCTGTTTGGGGGGAAAAGGGGAAGACCATGTGGTGATAGGATACAAATCATGTGAACGGTGCAAATTACCAAATACCCAGCGCAAACAACTAAAGAACTCTTTAGTGCAATGCAGCACCTTGCTGGCTCCGGGATGACGGGGGTAGAAGCTCTGTGTGAAAGCATCGCGCAGCGCTCCCGCACTCACCTGCAGGGACCTGCTGCCTCCTCTGCCGCCTCCCCTCCGGCCATGCCCAGCTCCCAGGAGTGCCAGCCTCAGCTCCTGCTCCCTGCCTCCAGCCCCCGGTGCCTCGCTGTGCGCTCCTCCCGAGCCCCGCAGGTGCTGGGTGATGCTCTGACTCTTCCCAGCAGAGCGGGCTCGCACCTTCCCCCGGGACAGGCTGGCAGAGCTCCAGCCCGAGGCAAGGGACAGGGAAAATATCCAGTGTGACCCCCAAATACAGGATCTGGGCTTGCCAACAATCAGGGAAAAGTGACAGACACGTTTTGCTTTTATCTTGCAAAAAATATAGTTTATTTCACTAGTGTTTGGTTTAACGCTTGTGTTGTTGAAAGCGTATTTTCCCAGTTCTTTTTGGTCAAAGGTGTCACGATTATGACTTTATTCAAACTGTTTTGCTTCTTGGCATCTCTCATCCAGGTCTCAGTGGATTAGTTGGTTGCCATAACCTACAAAAATGTAAAACAAATGAAAAATCAGATCATGAGATGCAGGAATTTGTGAACAGTATATGGTGTGTCCAAGTCACAGGATTTAAATAAGTGAAATAAGATTTTTGCTTCTCAGTCAAAGTTTATATTAAATTAAAAGGCGTTTGACGTTCCAGACTTGAGCTGCATGTGCTGCCTTTTAGGATGCAATTGCAACAATCAGTGTATTGATGAATGCAAATTTGAGTACTCACTTCTGAAATATATGGTAAATCTTTATGACTACAATAAAGCTCTAGGATAAAGGGAGAATGCATTCCTATTACCAAGACTTATTTGAATAAGTGAAAAAAAATTGATATTGATTGATAAGAAATTGATACTTTCAATTGGTAATGGTTGAACCAGGAGTGACACAGCTCCCTTAGCAGGGGCAGAAATCCCAGTGAGAGAGCCCCAGCCCAGCCAGGTGTGAGCGTTGTGCAGCAGCAGCTGCTCACCTGCTCGATCCAGCTGTTGTAGGCAGAGACCCGGGTGAACACAGAGGGTTTGTGGTAGAAGTTGCAGCCGAGAGAGGAGCCAAAGCTGACGATGCCGTGCACTTCCCAGCGGCCATCAGCCCCTTGGCAGTTCAGTGGGCCCCCAGAGTCGCCCTGGGAGGAAGGGGAACATTGTCATAGTGTGAGCAGCTCCTCTGTGGGGTTTTTAACCTTTCCTTCCCATCAGGCCTGTTTGTCTTGTGTAGCCACATTTCTCTTCACAGAGAAAAGCAAGGCACAATTCTTCCCAAGAATATTTCTGGGTTTCACATTCTCTGAACCTCAGAGAAAGGAAAAACAATTCTTGTCATTTGCTGTGCCTGTGTTTGTGCTAGAGTAGAATGCAACATGGAGATTGTTTACCCAGAGTGATGGAGTTTTGTTTCCTTGGCCTGTCAGGGCCAGGTGTGTGTGTGTGTGTGTGTGTGTGTGTGTGTGGGGACTGTCGGGACAGCCACGAGATTCTGGGCAGTGTGTGCTGTGGAGTGCTTGGCAGATTCAGTTTAAGATGTAATGTAATATAGTATAGAATAATCTAGTATAATAAAGCAATTAATTAGCCTTCTGATAAGATGGAGTCCTCCTCATCATTCTCTCCCCTCGTCGGGGCTCCCTGCAAATTCAATAACCTAAACCCTGAGAGTGGACTCACATTGCAGCTGGAGATGATTCCATCCCCACCAGCACAAACCATGGTGGGTTTCACTATCTTTCCCCACCAGGAAGGTTTGGAGCAGGTTTCATAATCCACCACCAGCAGAAGGCCTTGCTGCAGGTCATCAGGAAGGGGTCCATTCGCTGAGAGAGAACAGAAACAGAGTCATGGTACCAGCTGGCACTGAAGGGAGAATAAAGCTGCTCTGCTAAATGGTTTCTGGGTACCATCACTCCAGGTAAAACACTCCATAGGGGCTATATTAAAGGAGAAGCTGTTTCAGGTATGAATGTCCCTTAGTTCCATTCTTTCATATACGCCTTAACTTACTAAAAATTAGCATTCCATTAAAAAACATCTCATTGTGAAAGAATAAAGGGCTACTCTATCTTCAGGAGTTTGCAATTTACTCATCCCTCAAGGAATTGCCTCCTGAGCCAAGCTGACACCTCTGCTCAACTCTGAGATTTTCTTCACATCTGTTCCCTTACGTGCCTTCAGCTATTCAGCAGGTGTGTTGGGATGAGCAAATGCACCTGTCTGCACACTATCAACATCTGCATTACAATAGCTCCTAAAAGCTCAATAAAGGCCCCTCGGGTGCATTACCAGCTCTGTTATAAGGAAAATAAATTTCAAAGGGAAAAATCATAATGTGTGAGTGAAGTGGGGCCTGATATAATAAACTACCTCACTACACGGAGTTTTGAGGGGATCTTGAGCACCATGAATAGTCTCTGCCATCAATCTCAGAGGAGAAGGAACTTCTGAAAGGTGGGGTTTTTTTATTTCATGGTTTTGCAAATAGCCAAGTACTCACTCTGCAGTCTTCCCCAGCCAGTCACATAGCAGGCAGTGTTGGAGGCCAGGATGCTCTGGGCAGGGGGCAGGCAGGCCAGCTGGATCTGGTCACTCAAGGTGACGTGCTCAGAGAGTTTGATCATAGCAATGTCGTACCTGTGGTCACATGTGTGGGAATCCGTACAATCAGAGGGTTTTGGGAAAGCTGCAAAAGGCAGGCAGGCCTCAGAGACAGCAGAACTGATTGGAGCTAGTAGCCATAAGATTGACCAGCAGAAAAATTATGTAAGAAGCAGAAAAGTAAGGACAGGTAGAACAATGGTCTGTGTATTAATGCTTGTCTAGAATAACTCCTTAAGCTGCAGAAAAGTATATCTAGTGAGATATTAGAAAGTTTTAAGTTTAATAATGGAGCTCTGTGCATTGTGTTTTAAGGCCTACAAGCAGGTATTGTATTTGAAATAAGCAAGCATTGTTTTAACCAAAGGGATGTGTGCTTGTAGTGGTTGGATGGAACTGCTGTCAGTGTGCTTTTGCTTTGTGTGATTGGTCAAAAAAGTTTTAAAGTTATAACATTAAGTTCTTGGTCTGCTGCCTGGGATGTGAGCTGATGGCATCTTCCCATTGTCATAACCACGTAATGAGGCTGATGCTGGAAAATAAAACAGCTCAAGACATGTTCCTAGCAGTCCTGTCCCATTTGTGATTTGTACACAGCCCCCAGCTGGTGATAAAATGCACACGGTGGGGAGTGGGGAGAGAAAGGGAAGGTGAAAAAGTTTCCAAAATGGATTAAGACACAATAGCCTGGGTACTCAGCAGTTACACAGCACTTGGCCTGCTCCAAAGAGAAGCAGGGGAGCAAAGGCCAGTGCACAAGCAGCAAAGATTCCTGCACCCCAAAGCAATAGGGGAGTTCATGGACTGGAAGGCTGCTCCCTGCAGAACTGCCTGTCTTCCTGATGGAAGAGAGCTGTCTTTTATAGGGTTTTTTTCACCAAAACCAAGCATATTTTAGGACTCACTCCAAGGACTGGGACTGAGGGGGTTTCTTTGTTACTGCCCTCAGCCTGCAGCAGGACACAGGGATGGATGTTAGTGATCCACAGTTCTGTGTCTCTGCTGCTGGTAGGAGGGCTGCAAAGAGTGCTGTACAAAATGCTTCATTCCCTTTCATTGTACAAGAGATATTGCACATAACAGTTTCCAAACCAAGCAAGAACATGCAAAATGGCTTCTGGAAACATTATTAATTAGAAAGGTATCGATTTTGTTAATGGCTTTGTATTCTCTTGAGGGGGAAGGTAGAAACTGGACACTGTAACAGGAGGCTCTAAACATGAATTAATTACCATAACTCCAGATGGGTGGGATTCAGGCAGTTTGACTTTTTACCCTCCACCTAAAAACTGAAAAAATACCTGCCACCAGCTTACCCATTTGCAACATCCTGTGGATTCCAGTTCTTGTGAACAACGATCTTTTCTGGAGGAAGTGCAATTGATCCTTTCTCCTCAGCTGCAAGGTTGTATTTTCCAAGAAGCACTCGATATGTCAAAGAAGAACTGGGCAAGAAAAGGATGGACACTCAGTTATGCAGCTGCCTCTTTGGCTCCTGAGAGATTCTATAATCCCCTTGACTGTTGTCTCTCATCACAGGCAGGGTTTGTCTGGAGCTGAGCCAGTGATTTGCTAAGGGCAAAGATTGTGTTCTAGACTTCATAACCACTTCATCTCTAAGCTGTCCTCTCAACTCCTGCTCAAGGCTTCTTTAACAAACTCAAGGTGCCCCCAATCTTTGCAGGATTCAGCTCTCATTCTCCAATGCAGTAACAATTTGGACTTTTTTTTTGACAGCCATAAATAGCCTCAATAATAAACAACTGTGGGATTAGATATAATATGCAGGATTTATAATAATAACATGCAGCCAATCCTTCGTGTTTCATATTGTGATATTTGCTACAAATTAATGTTACAATAACCATATGCTACCAGAGCAAAAGGGGGCTGCATTTGTGGAAGCAGTTTTGATGATGCAATGATATTGCTGTACCTGATAATTTATTTGTTACACTGCCACGCAGTATGAAGAGTTTACTGAAAATGATTGGTATATTCAAAGTACTTGTGATTATCTCTTCAGGGAGTGGATTGATTAGTTAACTTGTGGATCTCACTGACATATTTTACAGAAACAGGCAACACAGCTGAATTTTAATAGCAACTTGAAAACAGAAAGATGTTTGTAGTTTGTTTATGGAAATGAATTCAGGTAACTGGGTTTTTTCCCCTTTTACATTAAGAAAATAAAAAAATGTCATTCTTCTGACTTTTAATCAAAAGATATGATGCAAAACTCAGATCTTTCAACTGGAGAAGGGAGAACTGGCTCTGGTATGGTTTTCATTCATCTCTTTCTCTCGTGTGCTGCTTCCTGGGGCAGATTTGTCTTCATAACTTACCTGATGCAGTGGGCAGCTGTCAGTACCCAGTTGGTGGCAATGAGGGTTCCCCCACAGGTGTGATACCACTTGCCATTGGAACTGTATTGAAGGGAGGCCTGGGAATCAAGGAACCAAGTGAGGCTCAGGCTTTTAGTTATTCATGTTTCATTATTGTGCTTTGTTCCTGCACCCAGAACACAACTTGCTGATGGTGGAAGGCTTTGAAGTTCCCAACTCCTGGACACAGAAAGGCTTTCCCTCCTCCCATATCATCCAAAGCTTGATTTTTAAAATACATCTTGATTAAATAGCCCAAGTCTACTTGACTTAAAATGAGAGCCTGCATGACTGTCACAGCATGTGCTGCAGTCAGTAGGGCCACAATATAGAGTATCACCATGCAATTTCAGAAGCTTTAAGCCTTCTCCCATACACAGTAGCACCAAACCACATCAGAAGGCTTCAAACATCTGCCCATACACAGCAACATCACACCACACCAGAGAGCTTCAAGCTCTGCCCTTCTTGATCTTTAGCCCAGCCTTTGATACCCCTCATGTTGATGCATTGCACCCCTCTGTTCCCTTTGGTCTTTGGTCAGTACCTGGGCACTCCATGGCTCACTCCCTTCAATGCTGCTTCAATACAATTCTCTATTCTTCAATACTGTTCAATAGGGCTTCAAGCGTGTGCCCAGAGTGACATCATACCACAGCAGAGAGCTTCAAGCATCTGCCCTTCTTGATCTTTAGCCCAACCTTTTATACTCCTTCAAACATCTGCCCTTCTTGATCTTTAGCCCAACCTTTTATACTCCTTCAAACATCTGCCCTTCTTGATCTTTAGCCCAACCTTTTATACTCCTTCAAACATCTGCCCTTCTTGATCTTTAGCCCAACCTTTTATACTCCTTCAAACATCTGCCCTTCTTGATCTTTAGCCCAACCTTCTATACTCCTTCAAGCATCTGACCTTCATGATCTTTAGCCCAACCTTCTATACTTCAAGCATCTGCCCTTCTTGATCTTTAGCCCAGCCTTTGATACCCCTCATGTTGATGCATTGCACCCCTCTGCTCCCTTTGGTCTTTGGTCAGTACCTGGGCACTCCATGGCTCACTCCCTTCAATGCTGTTCACCTGCTTCTCACAGCTGTACCCACCGGGGATGAGGCTCAGCCCCACTCCCAACGACCACAAACTGTGCACCTACACGTTACCAGCAAAATGCAGCACATTCAGAGCTTTTTTAAGAAGACTGGAAACTTTAGGATTGATCAGAGGAGAAGAGTCAAAACAAGTCAGGCAAGATGCATCAGGTGGAATGTTAGAGGTGGTTTTGGTCAGTAGTGCTGTGCAGAGGTGGCACAGCCCCAGCTGTTCCAGGGAAAGCACAGAATGACCAACCTGCCAGGGCCAGCTGTAGGGCCTTGCATTTTCCCCTCCAACAACTCTGGACACAAGAGGTGGGTAGGCAGGAACCCCGCAGCCAAAGGCTAGAAGACATACAAATAGGATGTGTGTTTTGAAAGTAGGTTTAAAAAAGCATCTGTAAGATATCAAATAGCACAGCACCCAGTCACTCTTTTGAGAGACACTCGTCTCTCTGACGAGTGAACATCCTCTGCTGTACATTTCTCTTTGATGCAGATTGTTCA
Source organism: Motacilla alba alba (assembly GCF_015832195.1). Lineage (NCBI taxonomy): Eukaryota > Metazoa > Chordata > Aves > Passeriformes > Motacillidae > Motacilla > Motacilla alba. Next base: position 5,098,196 of record NC_052036.1, on the reverse strand, counting down.
ATTTGTCTAAAAAAGGAAAGTTGGTTTTAGATTTTAATTGCCTTGATCTTTTAAAACTGAAGCAGAAGTTGGACACGTACCTGCAGATGCCACAGTTAACACAGCAAAGAGGACTCCAAGCATGGTGCCAGCTCCTGGGTGCTGCAGGCTCAACTCCATGCCATTTTATAGTGTCCTTTATCTCTGCAACACATGACTTTCCATGCAGGGCTATTCCAATACTAATGGAAAACTTATATCACTGTGGGATAATTCTTTATATACATAAGTTGCTAAAAGATCCCCATTTAGGTGGACCTTGGATCCAGGCTATATAAACAACTCAGTTAAAAATAGTTCCAAATTAGTTGCTTATTATCTGTAGCAGCTGTTTGTGTTTCCACTGCCTTGAAATTTCATCACAAAGGTGTTCACAGAAGGAAAATGTTAAATTAATTATTCCAACAGTTGGTGGTAGGTCAGCATTAAGTGTCTGATCTATTGCACAGTGACAGATTCAGATGTGTTGGTGGGGTTGCATTAGTTGATCTCTAGAGGCTTCCCTCCTACCTTAGTTATTGTACAATTATACAATTCCTTGGGATTTTATTTTGGTCTGGGGTCTGCTTTTCTTTTATTTTGTTTTGTGTGTAACTGAACGGTGTCTACCACATTGTACTGACTGGAAACCTGTACCTTCTTTCCCAGATGAAGTTGCATGTGCTTTAGCATGCCAGACTTCTTCAGGAAACCAGACTCCAATCACTTTGAAGTGGAACATGCTTCAAGCCATACAAAGAAGCAGCTGTCCATGATGAAGCAGAAGTCCTGGTATGCTGTGGTGAGTCAGACTCCGTTCCTTTCCTGTTTCCCTTTGTTAGATCAGTAGCCCTGAAGAGAACAGGGTTCCCTGCAGCATTGCAAATGAGCCTGCGTACAGCCCAGAGCAGAGCTGAGCTGTGCTATAACACATTGTGAGCTTGTTAATGAGAAGAGCAAAGCACTTCTACCCACAGGACAAAGCAGGCAAGAGAGGCACTTACACCACTCCAGAGATGCTGCCACAAAAGGAAGTGTCCTAATTCATTACTGGCATTTGAGATCAGTGACCAGATATCAGTGCTTACCCTTGTCTCTTTTTGTCTTTTTATCTTCTACTACAGGAATTTTCCATCCTCTGCCACCTTTCCATCCACCAACCACTGAGAAACTGTGGCTGGTTGTTTGGAAAGCAAACATCTCCATCCCATAAAACAGGACATTCATAGGGAACAAACTTACTAGAATGGAAACAAATATCATAATGCCAGTTTTACAACTTACACAGACAAGGGGTTCAAAAATGCTGAAATAAATCCAATGTCTAATGTCAGCATTAATAAGCAGCAAAATCCCTGATTTCCAGAGCTTCCATTCAGCAGTAGGTACTGTGCTGGATGAAAGATGCCTGGAGCACACACGTGGAAGGCAGAAATATAGAATGCCTTGCTGTTTTATCTGCTTCTCAATAATGTATTTTCTGACCCAGACACTAGCACTTGAGAAAGCTGCATTTTGAATTGCAAATTGCATCAACCAAGCTCTGTTCTGGCATCTTGTATTTATTATCTGACAAAAGCAGAAACCAGGATTAACAGTGCAGGATTGAGATTCTAATTTTTTTCCAATAATTTGTTGGCTCTTTTCTTAGTGTCTGAATTTACAAGCTAAACAACATTATGCTGCTCACTTTAACTTCCATGTCACTATCATTTTCACTGAATTCCAACTAGAAGTATAAATTTGGGATGGTCAGTTACTATTTTAACTTGTTTTGTTTGTTGTGTGCTTGTAAATGTGGAATTTTCTTTAGTTCTTTAAGCATTTCTGCATTTCACAAATAAAACCTTCTGTTCTCTTGCATACTGTAAATAGAGAAACGCGGTTTCTTTTTCCCCTTCTTCATGGAGGAATTCTGAAACAGTTCTTTCGTTATGGAGGAAATTCTCATAGGAATCCTAATATATTTAATGTAAAACACTCTCAAAGCTGTTTTGTTTTTTGGTTCTATTCATGCTTTCTGTGATGGTAGCTTATCCATCTTTTCCAGGCCTAAACAGTCTTCCTTGGACTCCATGGGTGTCACGCTGCTGGCAATTCTGCCAGGAGACATCAAATGGCTCAGCCTGCAGCTGATACCCTGGTGCCTTGGAAACAGCCCCCTGGAAGCTCTTATCATCTTCATGCCAGATGTTTCACAGAAACTAAGCAGCTCATGGAACTTTGGTGAGAAAGAGAAGGAGCTTCTGGTATGTTCTGTTAAAGCAGGATAGCAAATATCTCCTCAATACACAATGTACCTGTGTACCACCTAAAATGGACTCTGCTGTTCCCTGTCTTTATTCCCTTGAAGGGCAGTAACTCTGCTACGCTAATTAGGAAATGGAATTGTCTGCAGAGAAGTTAGACACTGGAATCTGCTTTCCTGAGGGATGTTTTCCATCTGCAACTGGAATCTGCTTTCCTGAGGGATGGTTTCCATCTGCAGCCAGACAATAACCCCTCTGAAAATTTGAAGTTAAATCCTGACCCAGATTTTCCTTGGGACCACCAACTGTGCCAAATTTATTGCTTGCTGGGTGGCTGTTAAATCTGCTGCTTGATGGCTACCTGGGATCGTGTCTGTGTTCTTCAAAGTAAAGCTTGGCCTTCATTCCTCAGGATAGAACAAGGTTATACTGAGCAAGGAAATGGAGATGAGCTTTACCCTGTGTGTTTTTGTCACTTGTTGTGCCTTCCAAATTGTCTTATATCTGGCTTATATCCATTTATATATTATTTTCCACACTGTATTTGCAGTCCATACTGGCCACAGATGTAACAAAGGCTCTGCTTATCTCAACTGGGTGGGGAGCAAGGGCAGGAGAGAACAGAAACAAAACCAACCAAAACCCCAACCACACTTCAGCAATCAGATTAGACTGAAAGATATTTATTTAGAAACAACAGCTTTGGTATTTTAAAACCAAACAACCTGTAAGTCACTAGAAAGTGGGGTGTCTTCCCCCATAGCCAAAACAAGTCAATGCACAAAGTCTCAACAGGCTTAGAACAGGAAACGTGTAGATCAGCATTTCCAAGTGCATACCCAGAAAACAATTTCACTGAATTGATTTTGCACTCTACAGTCATAAAGGCTGAAACACCTGTTATGAGAACTTATCGACAGTTAAGATTGTTAGATATCGACAGTTCAACAGACTGTTACTGAAGTGGAGGAAAAATTAACATACTCCCCCTCCCCCAAGCAATAAATTACAAACTGTATACCAGAAAGGAAGTTACACTCAAGTTTTCTAGTTAACTCTCAGAAGGGAATCATAATCCTTTATTTTTCTGTAGAATTAAAAAAGAAAACCAGATCAAAATATCAAAGGTCTTAATATATCTTCAAGTATTTTCACCAAATGGATTACTCCTAGGGAACTGAACAGCTTACAGGGAAAGGGAACATCTGTTACACAAGCTTCTGGGATAAACAATTGAATCACCACACCTTCCAAGTCTCAGATTCCTGTAATAGCAAGGCACAAAAGGATTGTTGCTTTCAAAGAGTCCTCGTTCTCAGCTGCAGTATTGCCAGGTGTCTTGTGCAAATGGAGGCTGAAAGCAGGACTAAGTTCACTCGGACACGGGGATGTTCCCATTCAATTGATGGAACAGGGTGTTGTTTCAAGACCATCTATCTTGCTTACTGCTACAGATTCTGAGCTTCAGCTGGCTTCCACTTCTTCCCTGTTTCTGGAATCAAGTTCTGCATCACCTTCATTTGAAGTAGGTCCGACTGAGACGAGCAGCAGAGCTGTTTGCTCCGCAGTGCCCAGGAGGATGAGGCGTGGGTCAGCTGCGGCTGGGAGCCTCTGGGCACTTCAGCGGGCAGAGTCGGGGACAGCCACCTGCAGCAATGGTTAACAAGTCACTCGGTAAAAGGCAGAAGGCAAGGCTTGGAGATGACAAAGGCAACTGGATAGACAACAGTGAAAGGACATAATTACATCATTCCAAGGACACATTTCAGGCGCAGCTGTTACACAATTACTGACATCACCTTCTAACCCTCCCTTGCACTGCGGTTCTGATCATGATCAGAGGCTTGTAACTGCAGTTGTCTGATGGACATTTCTAGCCCACCTCTTCCTAGGTCAGTTTGTCTGGCTATGAGCACCTCCCACTCAATCTTTTATTGGATCACAGGTATTCAGACCTGCTTGGGATCAGGCTTGATCTCCAGTGCTCAAAATGACAAAACCAGTGAGCTGACAGGGAAACTTCCAGCTCACCTTAAAGACCCCTTACGTACCAGCTATCAAGTTTAGTTCAATACCTTCTGTTCAGCCTTAGCTATCCAAAACCAAATTTGATTTTATAATTTGGAATGACAGTACAATCTATAGCTAGAACTTTTCCTCTGACAGCTGTTTAACTATCATCTCCTTTTTTTTCTAAAGGAAACCTACATTTACCTCAGTTCAGCCCTCAGGAGGGAAGCCTCTGAACAGCACAACTAGCTCACACAGCAAATCCTGTCTGGTCTTGCATTTCCACTTCATATCAACACACCATCAGGAAGTCCCAGTACTAAGAGCAGAACTCACCATCTACTGTCTATTCTGTGCTAAGTTTTTACAGCAAATAAATTTTCCAAGGCAACTCAAAATAACTTGAAATTCTTTACACCCAGGTAAGATGATCTTGGAGTCTGGCTCCAGAGCTTGGAGCCAGAACCTTCAACTTACAGTAAAAAGCACTCAGTACTTTCCTTAACACAGCTTTGTATTTTGTCTGACTGGGAGAAACACCAATTCAGCATCCTCCCAAAATGATGGTGGTGTGGTTAGATGGAGGGCTGCACAGTGTCTACAATAGGAACATGTACCACAAGCCCCAGCAAGTCAGCACCTTCACCTCCAACAGCAGCCTGCCTTCGGGTGCTGCTGGGTGACACCTCTCACATTCAGAGCAGGCAGGCAGGTGTGCAGGTCTCCACACAGCAGCACAGACACGTACAGCAGCTCTCTCATGTGCTTTCTGGTGCTGAGCAACAAGAAGCAGCATCTCATGACAACTGCTGGCCTAGAAACAAGCCATGTCCTACAGTGATGTGTGGGAAAAGGACAAAGCTGTGTCTGCCTCCACCTGCAGCCTCACAAACGTCTAAGGACAGATGATGAGTTTATCTTTTCTAATGATTTTGAGCCCTACTGCTCCAATCCCTGCCCTAATCCTCCTTGCAAGAAGAGGTCACAGACTGCTTGTTTCAAGAGAGACTGAAAATCCTCACAGTCCAAGAGAGAGCCTGCCCAGGCACAGCTGACACAACATCAGGCTGACAACACTCAGTGGACAGCAGGCAGAAGCAGCAGCCTTATACCTTACTCCTGAAGAGGGGCTTGGCTCCCGGCCCACAATACTCGTTGTAGATGAGTTTGAACAGAAACAAATGAAACAAAGTAATTAAGGAGGCCACACTGAACCAGAACAGGAAGGGTAAGCCTGGGTATTGCTTGGCCATGTGTTCCTCGTGAGCCAGAATCGCTTTTAGGTGGAGTGTGTGTCTTAGGTCCTGCAAGTGGACCAAGTCTGTTGATATATAAAGCAGTGGTGTGATGGGCTGGGTCACCATGACGGGGAAGGTGTGGCCTCGTGCCTCTGAGGTGAGCTCCACAGGCTCGTTCATACAGCCTGCCTCACACGCATACAGTCTGACAGGCTTGTCCTGGAACTTCACGGACACGTGCAGGAAGGGCTTTCCTTCAGCATCCAGGAGAACAGCTAAACTGATCAAGTCCTTATTGTAATGGATGCCACGTAAGGAATAGCTGTTGTGAAGTACGTCAGGGTCGGCCTGAAACTGAAGATGGTTTTCTGTGAACTGCAGACCCCCAAAACTAAGCACCATTCCCTGCATGAGTCCGTGCACTCCAGCTGTCACGAGACCCTTGCATCCCCGTTTCTGGAGAGTCAGCTTCCACAGGTCAGAGAGCTGCAGGATCTGGGTGACACTGGTCAGCCTGGGTGGCCACAGGTTCTCGGCGTGCATGGTGGCGTGGCCGCTGAAGCAGTGGTCGGCATAGTTCAGGCTGGCCTCAATCTTCTCCCTGTCCTCACCAGCAAGGAGCGGGTCCAGCAGCGGGGCTGGCACAGTGGACAGCACGTAGTACAGGGTCATGTTGACAGTCTCACTGGATGGGGTATGTGCATCTGTGATCTTTCTCATTTCAATCCCTGCAGCAAAAGAAAACAACCAACAGTGAGAAATCAACTAGGAGGAAAAGGAGATCAAACATGCACACTGATGTTCAATACGGTGTTCTTTATGGCATTTAAGAAACCCGTGTCCATAAAACACCAAAGTGAAATGTTTCCTTGTGTTTGTCTAAGAAGATACTCTCTCTGCTACTTGGGAGTTTGGAAGCCAAGCTCCCACTAAGACAAAGCTAATTTAATATACAGATGCCTTACAGGCCTGTTGTCATGACTCTGCAAGAATTATCTGCCAAAAGACTGCAATATTTTTATAAAATAACAAGTTCTACATTATCTGGTCAGCTACCCTTTTATGTAAGACATTAAAATCTTAAGAAAAAACATCTTTGTAGAACGGCCCTTAGCCTCCATGCAGAATCTGCCTTTTATGCTATCACTAAAGGTCAACTTCATTTCCAACCGACATGCAGGGCAAACCAGTGAAGTTCCTGAAGCCACCAAAAGCAGCACACGCAGAATAATGATTATAAATGTTCTTCTATCACTTTATAAATATAGTCAGGTGTACTCCACTTTGTAAGGTAAGCTGGGTTCCAAACCAGAAACCCTGTTTTACTGTCCCACAACCTCTCAGGAAGACCAGAGCCTCTGGAGACCTTACAGCAAGCAGGACACTGAGCTTTCAGACACCCTCTAAAGTAACCCCATGAAGCTGAGCATCACTTTCCTCACCTGAAATGAACAAGTCAGACCAGGTCTGCTGGTGCTCCTGGAAAAGATCTTCCACCCCCATCTGCATCACCTCCAGCATCTCTTTCTTGGCTGCCTCCCTCAGCTTGCTGAAGGTCTCCTCCAGCTTGGACACCTCGATGGGCTCCGAGGTGTACACCACGGACAGCACAGTCTCGTCAAAGTGCGACTCGGGCGCGACCTGCACCCGGCTCACGAGTTTCTTGGCGGCTACCACCACCAGCACCACCTTGGGGCTGCCGGCCAGCAGCAGGCGGCCGGAGGAGAGCAGGAACTGCCGCTCCTCCACCTTCTCCAGGCTGGTGGTGAAGCGCCCGCCCAGCGGGGGCGCGGCGGCGGGAGCCGAAACCTCGAAGGCGGCCACCCGCACGGTGGGGTTGGCGATGCGGATGCGCTGCAGGTAGAGGTGCGGGCGGCTCCGGTGGGCCACCACCTCCTCCCGCACCGTCACGCAGTCCCCGGCGCCGGCCCCGGGCCCGGTCTGCACGCAGCGCAGCCTCCGCACGGCCCCGTCCCGCAGCGCCGCCAGCGCCGCCCGCGCCTCGCCGCGCCCGCCCAGCGCCCTCAGCCGCACCAGCGCCGGATACTCGGTGGCGAGAGCCGGGCCCGCGGCGGGCCCCGCGGGCCGCACCCACAGCCGCCCGGCGGACACGTCCAGCAGCAGGAACCCGTTGCCCGCCACCGCCAGCCCCGGGGCCCCGCTGGCCCCGGCCGGCTCCTCAGGCAGCGGCAGCGCATCGCCGCGCTGGGTCTGCTCCCGCCAGGCGCCCGAGGCCGCCTGAAGGCACAGGGCGGCGGGTCCCCAGGGCTCGGCCCCGCGCCCCCCGCCCCGCGCCCGCGCCGCGCCCAGGTACCAGTAGGCGACGAGCAACAGCACCAGCAGCAGCAGCAGGCGCCGCGCCCAGCTGCTGGACAGCAGCCCCGGCAGCCCCTTCAGCCGCTGCTGCAGCCACATGGGCGGCGGCGGCGGGGGAGCCCCGGCCCAGCCCGTCCCGGCCCCGGCCCCGCCGCTCCGGCCCTAGGCCGCCATCGCCGCCGCGCCCCGAGGCGGCTCCGCCGCGACTGGCGGCGCTGTGCAGCGCTTTGCGACTCCGCGCTTTGCGACTCCGCGCTTTGCGACACCCGCGCTCTCCGGCCCTCAGCGGGGGCTTGGCCGGGAGACGCGGCCCGGCCCGCTCGGACCGCCCCGGAACCGCCGGAACCCGGCTCCGAACCGCCCCGGAACCGCCGGGAACCGCGGCTGCCAACACCCGGAACCGCCGGAACCCGGCTCCGAACCGCCCCGGAACCGCCGGAACCCGGCTTCGAACCGCCCCGGAACCGCCGGAACCCGGCTCCGAACCGCCCCGGAACCGCTGGGAACCGCAGCTACCAAACCCCAGAACCGCCGGGAATCCCGGCTGCCAACACCCCCGGAACCCGGCTTCAAACCCCCGACTTGCAAAGCCCGGCTTCCAACCGCCCCGGCTTCCAAACTCCCCCGGCTTCAGGTCCCCGCCGGCTCCTGGCCCCTCCCGTTACCGGGACCCCTCTCGGCTCCGAGCCTCCTCAGCTCTGGGATCCCCGGCCCCGGGATCCCCGGCTTCCAAGCCCCCGTCTCCGGGCCCGCTCCCTCTGCGGTATCCGTGGGTGCCCTGCAGCAGCTCCAGCCCAGGGCTGAGGTTCCGTGTCTCCTCCCCGGGTCACTGCACCGACCGAAAAGGCCCGGAGGGGTTTTCCGTAATTCCCGTGGCAGTTTACTGGCTTACCACCGCAGAGACTATGCGGAAAAGGAAGTTCTTTCTATCAAACTGTGTCCCACTGTGTCGTAAATAGAGGAACAAACTTTCTCACGTGCCTTAGGTGTGCACAGGAAAGCTTTGTATCCGAGGCAGTGCTCGAAAGACAAAACCAGAAACACGGTTTCAAGCAAGTCAGGCAGAAACACTGTGAGTTAAAGTGAAATGTGAAATTCTCCACCGGGTTGAGGCAATGAACCAGCTCAAATAAAGGGAAACAGAGGAGACACGTTAATTTCTTCCTGCGAATGAGCTGCTTGACTGGGGGGTGGGGAGAGCACTGGGATCCCAAACGGTGGGTGAGACCCCATTCCTTGCAGGACTCAGTGGGCTGGTGGTGGCAGCTTTGAGGCTGCTGTAAGAGCAGAGCTCTGACCCTTGCAGCTTTCAGCAGCTCTCAGGAAGCTGCTGCTCTGCCTGGAGCACGTGTTGCACGTACTCACTGGAACATCTGCATTGGCAGCTGGCTCTGTTTAAGAAGACAGGCAGCCGGCTGCAGCCAGCACACAGAGCAGCACAAACACACAAAGAGGGGAAATGTGCTTGCTGGGTTGGCATAGCTGCAGAGTACAAAGCTGTCAAACAGAGACAGCCCGGGTACAGCAGCATAAACAATGAGGCATTCATGATTTGGAGTGTGCAAACCCGCTTTCGTTTTAGACTGGAGAGATTTAACTTCATTAAAATGAGAAACTTGCGGTTTTAAAAATCCATGTTGAGTTGCAGATCTCAGTCTGAGGTCTGAAGGTGAAGGATGGAACATCTATGCTGTGTCTCCTGCCTTAAACTGCTGAAGCTGCTACAGATTTATCACGGGCTTTGTCTGAGCCTGCAAAGTACTGAAGTAATCTAAAGCACTGAAGTATTCCAAAGTGAAAGTATGTTCTTTTTCTTTCTTTGATTTAGGGAAACTGGCAGCTTTGCAAAAGGAAGTTTTCTGAAATCCTCATCTTAGAGAGAACTAGGGCTGTTGGCTGGAGTGCTCATGGCTTCAGCATGACAACTGTTCTGTTTGCCTGTTAATTATGAGGGAATTCCTGCACGGGGCAGAAGGAATGGAAGGAACAGTGCTTTGGACACACTCAAGAATATTCTCAGTGAACAAACAAACAGTAATGGGAATTCTTTGGGATGATGCTGTTATGGATCATGGAGAATATCTGTTAGCTGCAGTGTAACCCTTCTAATGTGCTTGATTTTTTTTTTCCTCCTCATGCCTTCTTCTTTTGTGTTTGTTTGTTTTTAAGCTGAGCCCTGTTATATCTGTGATTTCTGTTAATTTAAAGAGATGATTTACTGACAGGCCTCACACAGGATCTGTGTCAGCAGTAACTCATCTGGAGTCCTGCAGGCTCACAAGGGTTTCCCTACATCTGAAACTTACATCCTCTGCAGTGTAGAAGTGACCATAAGGCAAATGTTAATTTTAAGATGTGTAACTTTCTAAGACAGGATTATTTTGCTTATTCTCAAGGGCAGAATGAAATAGAAAAAGATGCTCAGATAAGTGATCAGGGCTACAGCAAGAAAACCCAGCACAGGGCCACAGAGATTAAGGTAAGACTTGAAGATGTGTATGAGGCCAGAGAAAACCAGCTACCCCAGGAAACAAAACCACTGCAGATTTTGTGTTCACCAAGGAAATATGAGAGGTGACAGGTAGGAAGAAGGTATGAAGAAGGTATTTAATAAGGCTTCCAGTTTCTAGAGCTGTGCATAACATTATAATCCATTTCTGGTTTGCTTTTTATACCTAAATATCCCATAAGTGTCAGCCAGCTGCAGCCCAGCAGTAGCTGAAGCTGGCCAGAGGGTGACTCCTCCTGTACTGGTGTTTGCTCAATGTGGGGGTCCCAGCTGTGGGTTTCTCTGGGTCTGGACTGAAGGCACTTGAGACAGTAGCTCATGTTCAGACCCAGGTGTTTATTATTTCTTATCAGTGAAACAGTCTCACCACTGGGAGTTCAGCAGCTTTGCATTACAAGGCACAAAATGGCCAACAATCTCTTGTTCCAAGGTCTTTGAAGACTAAACTGCCCAATTAAGAGCTGACACCTGGATTATTTTCCCTTTTAAGTGATCCCAAAGAGCCCCAATGTGGGCTTTGCTGCCCAATTACAAAATGCCACCCAAACCCATGGAGAAGGAGGAAGAAGCAGCATGAAGAAGAAACCCAGGATGACACCCTGTGCCCTCCAGCTTGCTCCCATCCACAACACACTAAACATCCCAGAACCTCAATTTCTCCCCAAGTGACACACCTACACTGCTCTCTGTAATCTATTTCACACTTTTGTGGATTCCAGTCTATCTTGCAGTCCAGAAAACTTTCTCCGTGAATGAGGGTCACAGTCAGTGCTCCCCTGGGGGTCAGGGCACCCCAGAGCAGAGAAATATTCCCGGTGCCCTGGGTTTGCACAGCTCAATGCCTGTTTGTCCCTCTGCTCATCCACTGCCGGTGTCCCAGGGCTGTGGGTGCCCCGCAGGCAAGCCCCGCTGGATCCCGCACCCCGGGCAAAGCCGCTGCACCCTGGGAACAAACCCACGAGCTCATCTCCCCGCTCCCTCGCTTTCCACGGGTCTGGGATGAAAACCACGAGCTCATCCCGCTGTCCCCTCGCATTCCACGGGTCTGGGATCAAACCCACGAGCTCATCTCGCCCTTCCCTCGCGTTCCGCGCGGTCCCAGCGCGTCTCCCAGCCCTGGCCCGGCTGCCCTCCCGCCTCTTGCGGGGGCCGGGGCTGCCGGGAGGAGGAGCCACCGCCTCCCCGCTTCCTCCAGGGCGGGTCTGGTGCGTGGCACAGCTCCGGCAGCCCCGGTGCGTCCCGCAGGCGCCGCTGCCGCTCGGTGTCCGGGCAGAAAGTCGCCTCCATGGTGCCTCCGGCGGTGCTGCTGCTCTGGGCGGTGCTGGCGCTGCTCGGGGCGGGGGGTGGCCGTGCCTCGCCGCAGGAAGGTAAGGGGGGAATGCTCGGGGCACGGGGGGCGCCGGCAGCACGGGGAGCCGGGCTGATGGACACGGGGCACGGCCCCCCTGGGTGCCTCCGCTGGCTCCCCAGCCCTGCTCTCGCTGCCCGGCATTGCCCGAGCCCAGCCCACGGCGCAGGGTGAGCCCCTGGGCGGCACCTGGAGCCTGGGGCAGCTCACGGCTCGGAGTTTGGTGAGACAGCATCCTTTCAGCCCGGTGAAGAACTGTCGGTCCCGTGGGTTGCATCCCACCTGGGTCAGCCCCTCCTGCTTTTGAACTTGGGAGGGTCAAGATTTGGGTTACCGGAGAGCGTTTGGTTCCAGACTGGCCGCACTGTGACTCAAGATCAGAGATGCTCCTAAAATAGCATCAGTCTGTCTCCCCCCGTACACAGTCGGTAGAAGCTCTAGAGTAGCTGGTGAACAGCAGAGGATTAGGGCAGCTTCAGAATGTCAGCTGCACTGACAGAGTGGGTCATGCACTGTCACTCTGCCAAGAAGTTTGGATAATTATCTCTGCCTTCATTAGAGGAGCGGTAATTAGGAGGAGATTTCATCTTGTTGCATGTAATATTTCCCTTCACAGTGAGATTCTGGTATAACTGTCTTTATGTACATTACTTAATGCAGTTAGTGTGCATCTATGGGGTGTTGGGAGTTCCTTAGCTGTAGTGGCATAATTAAAACAAAGAATCTCTGTGCTGTCCTGCCTTCCTTGCACATCTCAAATCTTCCATGGTTTTAGTAAGGTTTTAGAATGCATTAGAGATATAAAACTGAGGGCTGGGGAAGAGAATGAGGTAAATTGGTTAGGAAGAGGAATTTGGAATTAGCTGTTTTCTGAACCATCACTTTTGGCATGGCTCAAAGAGAAAATGCTTCATCTTTCCTGCGCCTCAGCTTCCCCAGAGTAATGTGAGCTGAGAGTGATGATACCTGTCTTCTCTCTTGGATGTTCTTTTGTATCTGTGCAAAAGCTCTCAACATAGTTATTTGTAGTTGATAGAATTTTAAAAAAATCCTTTTGTAAATGTAATACAGAGATTATATTATCCACTGTTAAATTGTGCACTGGTTTTTTTTGGGTTTTTTTGTTGCTTTTTTTTCTATTTGATCCCCATATTAATGGTATTTTCTTAGACACTGTCTTAACAGGAAGTGACACAGTAAGGTTTCCCAAATCACAGCCTAAGGATAAATTCATTCCTTGTTCTAAAGTGCAGCTGCAGCTGTGCTTTCCCTGCAGACTTAGGGCAGAAATAAATAACTTTAATTTTTTTGTTACTGAACTCATCTGGTCTCTGATTTTTATTCTGTATAAAAACTTAGTTGTTTACTGAATCATTTCATTGTGATCTTGGTATCAAGGTTCCTGATCCAGTGCTTTGTTCTTACAGAATCCTTTTCATCTGTAGAGCTCTAAAACCTTCACAAAAGAGGTAAATGTCCTCTTCTATCATTCTACAGATGGAAAAACAGGGATAGCAGGATTAGCTCCTTGTTGCATAGCAGAACCAGCACTACAGTCCAGCTCCCCTGGTTCTGAGTCCAGTGCTTGCTTTGTTAACCATCATGTGTTTGTATTTTGCAGCCATGCCATTACTAAATATATTTATACAATTCCCAATTGTTAGTGTGGCCCAGGGAGCCTCTGGGCCCAGGAGGCCTGGCTTAGCAGAACAAGCTGCATTTCTACATGTGGAAATTGACTGTGATATGGGAAACAGGGATGCATCGATCTGTTTAGGGTGTTTTGAAAAGTTTGCATGTGATATTGAAAGTAAGGGAGTTTACTGCTCTGTCCTTGAAAGTATCTGTCAGCTGCTTGAGTGTTCAGCGAAATCTTTGGGAGAGAGAGGAAAGGGTTAAAGCAGAAGGAGTGGAGGCAACATAGCTCAGCACAAACTTCCAGTGCTGGGCTGAAGGAATGTCTCCTGGGATGGAAAGCTATGGCTACTGCGGAGAGTTCTTAGAACAGAAACTGAGCTTAGCGTCTCTCTGTGTCCTGCCCCACAGGGAATCAGTAACTTGGAATTCTGCTGGGGATGAGAGGGGTCTTTGTGCTGGTTTTTCATGCTCCTCTGAGTTCACAAACTGCATGGGGAGAACTTTTCTGTTGTAGAAATAGGACACTGCTTCCTGTTCTGTGTGAGCCTTTAGCACTCATCCTGTCCAGCAAACTTTTGGCAGTCAGGTCATAAACAGTGTGTGGCTTTCTTGGGATGGCTGCACGAAAATGAATTAGTGATTTTTTTGATGTGAGATGCCTGAGATTTTGGGCTGAAATAATTGCATAGCAGTCAGGATCCTTTCTTTCTTTCCTTCTTTCATTCTCTTATCATTATCATATGCTTTCTCCCCTCATGTACTAGAATTTGAGGGTTGTCTACATTCCTCTCTGACAAACCCATGCTTGTCCCCCTCTTCCTTGGCAGTATGATCCTCACCTTCTCAGAATCCATGAGCTCAGGGATCTCCCCAAAGCTGCCATGGCTTTCTGTGTGCCATCATATGGCTAGAAACGTTAATGGTTTTAACATATTCCCTGAGGATATATGTATTTTACTCATTTGTTTTTTTCCTCTGACTGGGCTGGACACAAGGCACTGGAGTGTGCTGGAGGTGCTAGATTAGGAATGCACTTCTTATGTCTAAAAATCTGCCCTTAAAAACTGCACCTATAAGGGATTCATTTTCTTTTATTTATTACTTTGTGCATATGTCTAATAAATACAATTAGGCCTGGCCTATTGATTGTTCTCAATCCCTCTTCTCTTTTTTATTCTGATGCAGGTAAAGGATTTGAGGAATTTCTTTGGTAATATCTTCTTTCTTCCTGACTTGGAGTCTTACACTTATTTTTCACTTTTGCTGCCTTTGTAAGGTCCATCTAAAACTCCAGCTTCTAGATCCTTCCTCTCTAAGACTAGACAGAATATCAGTGTGGGTACATGAGGGAGATACATCTGGTACATCCATTGAAAAAAAATCATTGTTCCAAAAAAAGCCTGCTGAGGCCAAGAAAATGTGCTTTCAGTTTTCCTGGTATTTTCTGATGTTTAAAACGGATGGCCAGAATTTGCATTTAAGCAATGTTGCCAGAGCCTATACAAATTCCTGCTTCAGCAGAACTGTTAAGGTGAGGTATAACATTTCATCATTGCAATGAGCAAAGCAGAACTTCCATGTAAAAATCATATTCCAAGGTACTACAGAAAAACTTCTGAAAGAAATCTTCAGGATTAACTTGTATCATTTTTAAGGGACTGGAAATGAAAAGCAAGTTTGGGAGGAGAATGTAAATTAAAATTATAGCACAATTAAATTCACATTGAATATGTATGAAAAACTGGAACATGCCCCAGGAGTGGAGTAGAAAATTGAAGCAGCCATGGAGAGAGAAAAATAACATTTAGTCTAATTTTGGTTTTTCTACATCCAGTCAATACTGAGTGACAAAAAAGCAGCTCTGTGGGAAACAGAAAGTCAAAACTGCATTAAATTGATGACTTTCAAATGGGCATTTTGTAGTAGTTCTATTTTTTATCTTCAAGTTTAATTTCTTCTGTCCCCTGTGTGAGAGAAGAGAATTGCATCTTTCACTAGCAGGGCAAAAAACCCACTAAATACATTTTATTTTCTTTTTTTAGCTCATACTCGGGCAATGAAATGGTATCTTTACATTATCTCTCATTTTATACCCACAATCAAGTTAGGTGTGGAACAGCAGGTTGTGGAAACCACACAAGTTGAGTATCTGTTGTGCTTTCCCCTCTGTGCAGAGAAACTGCTGGTTCTGACTGTTGCCACCAAGCAGACTGAAGGATTCCAACGGTTCAGAAGATCAGCCCAGTTCTTCAACTACAAAGTCCAGGTGATGTCCAGCAGCTTCCATGGTGGTTGGTTATTGGATTTTCAGGGAAATCCCCGATGAAGGAAGGAATGATGCATCTGACTCCATCTTATCAGAAGGCTAATTAATTACCTTATTATACTCTATTATTCTATACTATATTACACTATATTATATTACATCTAAACTGAATCTGCCAAGCACTCAACCCTGCACACACTGCCCAGAATCTCGTGGCTGTCAGCTGACAGTCCCCACACACACACACACACACACCTGGCCCTGACAGGCCAAGGAAACAAAACTCCATCACTCTGGGTAAACAATCTCCATATTGCATTCTGCTTTGGCACAAACACAGGCACAGCAAATGACAAGAATTGTTTTTCCTTTCTCTGAGGTTCAGAGAATGTGAAAACCAGAAATATTCTTGGGAAGAATTGTGCCCCTTGTTTTTCTCTATGAAGAGAAATGTGGTGACAGTTGGTCAAAGGGAATTTCAAATTGTGGAATGGATCAGACTTGGTGCCACAGTGATTAAATAAAAGCTCAAGGGAGGACGCACATCTTCTTAACTGGTTGAAAAGTACTGTGCCTGGGTCATTTCTGCAGCATCCTGAGTGTTGGCTTGGGGTAAGATCCATAACTCCTGCTCAAGGGAGCCTCATGGCGCTTGTCCATTGCACTGCCAAGACACACAGTGCAGAGCGTGCTCCGTCCCTGTGGCCAGGAGTGCTTTGTCACTGTGTCATGTGGTGACACTGATTGTCCAGCCCAGAGACTGGATCAAAGGCTGCCTAGTCCATTTGTCCTGCAGCTGTTACTTTTGCTGCGATTTGCACTGGGAGTTATCAGGACCACTAAGTTTGTGGGTTCTGGTTCTTTCCTGTGAGCCTTGCTGGGAAAGTGCCCTGTTGAGGTGACCCTGTGTGGCATTCACATTTTCTGAAAAATCCCTTCACCCAGGGTTTTTCTCCTGGGAAGCTGAGAAGCCTCAGAGAGAAAGAAAACAATTGTTGTCTCATTTGCTTCTCCTGTGTTGTCCTCACATGTGGAATGTGTTTGGAGATTGTTTACCACAGGTGATTGTTTCATTGGATTCTGTTGTGAGTTGTTTTGACTCTTTGGCCAACTGGGGCCAAGCTGTGTCAGGGCTCTGGAGAGAGTCACGAGTTTTCATTATTATCTTTTTAGCCTTCTGTAAGTATCCTTTCTGTATTCTTTAGTATAGAGTATAGCATTCTTTAATATAATATAGTATCATACAATAATAAATTAGCCTTCTGAGAACATGAAGTCAGATTCACCATTCCTTCCATTGTCTGGAGGCAATGCAAAGACAATAACCCTGTGCCTGTTGCTGTGTAGGTGCTGGGGCTGGATGAGGAGTGGAGGGGTGGAGATGACCAGCAGCCAGCTGGAGGTGGGCAGAAGGTCCGTCTCCTGAAGTCAGCTCTGAAGCAGTACGGGGATAAGCAGGACTTGATCATCCTTTTCGTAGAAAGGTAATGGCTGCAAAGAGTTTGCCATGAACTGGATCTTACAGTGGTTTGGACAGGTTCTCACTGAGAAGAAATGAACTGTGAAATCCATTTCTTTTGAAAAGTGTGTCCAGATCTCTGTTTTTTTTCCTTGAATGCTCTGTAGTTTTCTGGGAATCGCTCAGAGCTGCATCCGTGGCAGTTGGGAAGGTCTGCTCTGAGTAGGCTGATGCCAATTCCTGCATGAAGTTGATAGTGTTGTACCTGATTCTGCCACCGTGGAATTTGGCTGCCTCTATCTGCAGAGAATGAGCAGACAATTCCTATGGAACTAGGCAGGCCTTTTTACCAGAGTTATTTGTTTTATAAGGTGAGGTAGGCTGCAGCACATCCTGAGAGCCAAGAATTAGTCTCCAGAGAGGTGAAGAGAGAAAAGGATGGGTTGGAGTCTCGGTGTCTTTTCATATGCCCAGCATACAAATAAGACTACACTTTAATTAGTTGCATTACCAAAAATGTAATACTGTTAAAACAGAACTAAAAGAAAGGGATTCCCAAAGAATTAGCTGTTTCTAGAAACCTTTCTCAATGACATGGTTTTCTGACTCCATTCCTTTTGTCCTTTTTTTGTCTGTCTCTCTCCAGCTATGATGTGCTCTTTGCTTCGGGCCCCACAGAGCTGCTGAAGAAGTTCAAACAAGCCAAAAGCAAGGTGGTTTTCTCAGCAGAGAATTACATCTATCCTGACAGAAGGCTGGAAGCCAAGTATCCTCAGGTGCGAGATGGAAAGCGCTTCCTGGGTTCTGGAGGTGAGACACAGAGCTTGCTTTCAGCTTTCTCCTCCTATTTGACCTGTGGGAGAAGTGGCAAAGCAAACTGAAAGTTGATGAGTCTCTGCAGTAGCACAGGGTGTTGTGAGATTTCATGTGAGAGAAGTGAAAGTACATGTATGCAGGGATACTTCTATTTTTTGGTCATCTGGGTTGAAACACCTCTTCATAATTATTCCCACAGGCTTCATAGGTTATGCTCCAAACCTGAAGAAGCTTGTGGAGGAGTGGAAAGGACAGGATGATGACAGTGACCAGCTCTTCTATACAAACATATTCTTGGATCCAGAAAAAAGAGTAGGTGTATCTAGATTCTGGGATTCTGAAAATTTGCATTCTAGCCAGTACCCCCATTTTCTGCTATTAGCAGTTTTTATATTTAAGCATAAAATGTTAATGGGAAGAGAGGTGTCTGAAAACAAGTCCTGCTGGAGGCTCATACCACTATGTGTAGGTGCTGGTGTTTAAAGCCATTGAGTGTGCAGGAACTAACCAGCCTCCTCCCAGGGGATGTGAAACTGCAGAGTGCAGTGCTGACTTAGAGACAGCCAACCTAGCACTGGAGTACATTTTAGGAAAATGCCATGTACCATCCTACAGAAGCCTGGAATGGTCCCTGGAAGCAGCATTGTGATTCCAGCACTGTGTAGTGCACTGGCCAGACTATCCAGCCCACAGGTCATTCTGGTTCTGGTGTCCCTGCCCAGCTGTGCATTACAGAGGCCAGCCTGTCCCTGGGGACAGACCAAATGCATGGAGAGCTCAAACTGTAACAGCAATTGAATCAAGAGGAAACATTTGAAATAGGGAGCTGCTATCAGACTAGAGAGACACTTGCAATTTTTTTGCCAGCAAGGCTGGTAGAAAATTTAGAACAGCTGGACTTTCTTATTTCCCCAAATCTGAGTATGGCCTGTGGTACTTTAACATGGACAGTCCCTTTAATGTTCTCATCTGCAGATCTGGCCCTGTGCCACGCAAAGGCTGAGTAATTCCCCTGACTTGGCACTCAGACAGCGGATGTGAGCACCCTGCTGTCCTTTCCAGTCATCAGTCTTACAGATGCCTGCAGGGACACAGAATTCTGTTTGGTCAGAGCTGCATTTTAGTCCCACTCAGTCAGAGTGTGACTTGCAGGAGGGGATAAAAACAAAGATTGCTCAAGCTGATTTTGCACCTTACTGTCCTCTGGTGTTACCTGGGGTAATGCTCGGGGTCACACTTGCCCTGTGGACAGAAGGCAAGAAACTTTTCATAGCAGATGGTTTTTCTATCTGGTATTCCTGTGTATTAAATGTATTGTGGGGTTTGTATGACTGTGTGTAAGTCTACTGCATTCATATGATGCAGATTTATTGACACCCCCACAGCAGCTTTAAAAGAGGGGGAGAGGAGGTTTGCATAGTCTTGCCTAATAGAATATATTTAACTTGTTCAATAGAATATATTTAACTTGTTCTTGAAAATGGTGAATTGTCCCAGATTTGAATGAAAATTATGATTATCTAGGAATGTTTAAGGCTTCAGAGTTTGGAGAGTTTGCAAATGACTACAGGAATGGGATATATCTTCACTGAGCATAGGGTTATATGTAAAGAATGGATGCCTTTTGTGTTCTAATTAAGGTTGTTTATCTAATTATTTTAAAGGAAAATATCAACATCAGTCTAGACCACAGAAACCGGATCTTCCAAAACCTAAATGGAGCATTAGGTGAGATGGAGGAAAGAAGCTCATTTCTCCTTGGAATGCAACTTGCATGTTGCCACCAGAAATAAATTTCTGGCTGAAGGGATTGTATTTCAGAAATGGCTGTCCCCACAGAAAAAACTTTAGTGAAAGTCTCTGCCAGAGTTCTGGGATTTGTTTGCAATTCCACTGAGACCAAATACGTTCTCATTGCAATTCCTTCTCCACTTCAGGGAATGCAGGTCAGGTTTTTCATCTTACACCTCCTTGCCACTTTGATCTCCAGGCATGTCGGATTGCATTAGCCTTGGGGATTGAAACTGGGAGGGACTTCCAGTGCAAGTAATAACACAGAGCCCTGCCTAGGGCTCGCCTGTCTTTCCGCTTCAGAGCCATGCTGGAATGCCATGGGAGGTGAGAAGCAGCCAGATATGCCTGTGAGCACTCACTGATTGTACCAGGCTTCTGACCTGACCTGCTGATTGATTTTGCTAGTCCTGGCAAGAGGGATTCACTTACTTTCCTGTCAATGCTGCCTAATGTTTTCAGTCTTGCACCATTCCATCTTTATTCTGGTCAAGTAAAATGTGATAATGGCAGAGTAGTTTTTGGCTGCTGTGCTCATTATATCAGTGATACACTGCAGCTTGTATCTGTGCTAGTCTTTTTTCCAAAGGGTTTTGTAGGGTTTTGTATGGTTGTGTTGAGGCAATGTCCTCGATGATCTCTGCCAGGAGGATGGACTTCTGTGAGGGGTGACAAAGAGAGGCATCAGGTGCACAGAACACTTAGGTGAGAAGGGCCTCCCATCAATAGCTGTCCCTGTCATCAGTAGCTGCTCCTCACTGCCAGTTTTGAAAGAACCTTTCAGTATGGCTTCTGCCAACTCCCAGTCATTGTCCAGCTTCCCAGGTATCCTCCTGTTACTTCACAGGCTCATTCTGAATTATTTTTTTCTCCTTTAAAGATTTCATCTGTAGCCCTTAAACTACTTGTGCACGGTTATCCATTGCCCACACTTTTCATCTTTCAGCAGTTTTTCTGTATAAATGAGGCATTGTGCTTCTAATTATCAATAAAAGCCTTAACATGATGATAATGTCATTTCCAGATGAGATAGTCCTGAAGTTTGAAAACTCACGAGTGAGAGCAAGAAACTTGTTATATGACACTCTGCCTGTGGTGATCCATGGAAATGGACCCACCAAGGTAAGTGGACTGTCCTGAGAGAAGGATTTGGTCTGTCTTTGTTGCAAAGTGACCCTTTAGGCTCAATGGATCAGGTTACTGCCTCCACATGTCCTGACTTTCCCTGTGTACATTTACATTTGAGAAACAATAAGCAGTCCAGGCCCATAGCAGCAAGATGGACCTGGTTCAAAGACCCACATGTAGTTGGATGGTCAGGCTGTCCCGTTTTTCAGATTCTTTAGTTCATGGAGAAGGTAAACAAAGTTCAAATGTGACCCCACAGTGGGGGTGCACACAAAGAAACTCCCCTGCCCTGTAATGCATAATCTGGCAAACTTCCTTTTGCAGCTGCAGCTGAACTACCTGGGAAACTACATTCCTCAAACATGGACATTTGAGACTGGCTGCACGGTGTGTGATGAAGGTCTGCGAAGCCTCTCGGGCTTTAAGGTAAGGCTGCTATGTTTATCCAAAGCCTTCAAATCAAGTCTTACAATTGTTATGTGTCTGATGTTAAACATGGCTCACCACTGCTCTCCTCTTGTCCCTGAATGCAGGATGAGGCATTGCCAATGATCCTGATTGGCATTTTCATCGAGCAGCCCACCCCATTCCTCTCCCAGTTTTTCTTGCGGCTTCGTAACCTTCATTACCCACAGCAACGAATCCAGCTCTTCATTCACAACCATGTAAGTGAAGTTGGCTTGTGATGGTCTTAGCAAATGTTGGGAAAATGTACACCTCCTCCTCTATCCTAGGCACTTCTGCGGCCTTGGGCTGCACTTCCAGGCTGTGTAATCACAGTACTTATCTGCAATGGCACCCACAAGATTGCAATCTTATCTGCAGCGACATGCACCCAGCTGTGAACCTGTGGAAGTGGGCTTCAGAGCTGTTGGCAGGCTACTCATTTTCAGGAGCAGGAGGTTGAGTGGCCTTGATGAGCCCATCTTAAGTGTTTTTCCTTACTTTTGGAATAGGAGGAACATCACTTGATGGAGGTGGACTCTTTTGTAGAAGAGCATGGCAAAGAATATCTTGCTGTCAAAGTGATCGGACCAGATGATGAGGTGGAGAATGCTGAGGCACGTAACTTGGGCATGTAAGTGAAGAGGCCATACCTGATAGCTAGCAGAGACAGCCTGTGTCCAAACTAAGACATCTGTTTGTTCTGAGGATCATCCCTGTCAAGTGATTGCTCTTCTTTTCTCAGTCACCCTTTCAGTTTTTCTAGCATTAACTCTGATGCCCTTATATATTGGGAAAAAACCAGCTTCCATACCAGCTCACTTTGTCCAGTTTCAGAAACTAAGTTCTCACTGGTCCTTTGTTCTGACAGAAGGATAGCCCTGTATCTCCTGCCCTCATCTGTATACCCAGTCACAGAGCACAAAGGATATGCACCCCTATCTCTGAAGAGGAGGAGTGCTGTACCAAAACTAAGAATTAGTGGGAGAGATGTCTGTGATCAGGAGTTTGAGCTCAGGTGTGGATTTGGGCCAGCTGTAAATGGGAAACTCTTCAGTTTGAGCTGAAGAAACAGTTTGCTAAATGTGACTTTGGCTGTGTCTCAGTATCTGTTACTGGATACTGAATCTGATGTGCTTGTACTATGCTGGCCCTCTGGGTTGTTACATTAAAGCAAACTTCTCTGAGTGTAGGAATTCTCAGTGCTCTGTCCTTTGTCTTCCTCTGATTTAGGATATGACTTTCCTTTTCTCTGGCTGTAGGGATTTGTGCAGGAAGGATCCTGACTGTGACTATTACTTTAGCCTGGATGCTGAGGTAGTTCTGAAGAACACAGAGACTCTGAGGATCCTGATTGAACAGAACAAGTGAGTTCTTTGGTCTGAGCAATGCTTACTGGTCATCTCACATGAGGAATTCAGTGCACATCCCTGAGATGTTTAGGGAACCAGGAGAGCTCTGCCAGAGATAGGATGTTAGCCAAACACTTCTTATGCGTTTTTGTTGTTGTTGTTGTTTGTTTGTTTGTTTGTTTGTTTTTTCCCCACTGTGGTTGTAATCTGTGGATTTTAGGCAGGGGATGTAGATCATCCTTAGCTTTGTTTTTATATAGTCACTAGAACAAATCAGATTCTAACAGACCTGGTGCAGGGTGTAGTTAGAGAGAAGATTTGGACCATCTTTACCCTATCTTATGTGGCATTTCATTCCAACAGAGTTAACAAAACAGCAACTCTGTAAGTGAGGGTGTGGTGTTTGTGGGATCCCCAGGACTAGGGAAGAGATGAATCTGACTCCATGTTCTCAGAAGGTTGATTTATTTTTTTATCATATTATATTAAAAGAATGCTACACTAAAATTATACTAAAGAAAAAGAGAAAGGATACATCAGAAGGCTTAACAAGAATGAATAATAAAAACTGGTGACTGACTCAGACAGTCTGACACAGCTGGCTTTGGTTGGTCATAAAGTTAAAACAATTCACATGGAACCAATCAAACATGCACCTGTTGGTGAGCAACCTCGAGACCACACTCCAAAGCAGCAAACACAGGAAAAGATAATCAGATAATTATTGTTTTCAATCTTTTCTGAGGCTTCTTAGCTTCTCAGGAGAAAAATCCTGGGCAAAGAGGATTTTTCAGAAAATATCATGGTGACAAGGGAGGAAATCGCTCTTACAGTACTGTGGTTTGTAAATATTTTCCTTTTCTTCCTGTGGTAACATCCTTTTCCTGCAATTCCTTTTTCCTTCATGCTTCCAGGCTGGTGATTGCCCCCCTGGTCAGCCGTCACGAGAAGCTGTGGTCCAATTTCTGGGGAGCACTGAGCCCAGATGGATACTACGCCCGCTCGGAAGATTATGTGGATATTGTTCAGAAGCGGAGAGTGTGAGCGTGCAAAGAGAGCTTTTCACTGATAAAATCCCTCAAATGTAAAGCTTGCTGCAGCACATTATCATCAAACTCGTGTCCAAGAACCAGAGAGTGCAAATGTCTCTGTGTATAGGAAAGGAAAAGAAGTCTCTGCTCCCATTTGGAAGTTGCTTTATATTCTCTCCTGAGCAGAGACAAGAACATACTTGGGGCAGACTTTCTTATGATCAGAGTAAGGGTTTGAGGGTGCTGACTGCTGAAATCATCTCATTTTACTCATGTCATGTTTTCCCACCTGGGGATTATAGTTATACAGTGGGATTATATCCCACTGTAGAATCCTTAAAATCCTATAAAGTGCTGTGTAATCTCTGTCAGATCAATTTTCAGGTGGTCTTTGAATGGAAGATTCCCAAAATTGAGTTGTTGATTCATTCATATTCTTGAGGGACCCTCTTTTTTATAGGCCATTGTATGTGCAGTAAATGCTGGAAATCAGCTTATGCACTTTTGGCTGGTTCAGTTTCTTTAAATCACTGGAAAAAATATGTTGATCTCTCTGGGAAGAGATTCAAGCCACTAATTACGTCCCTAGCAAAAACACACAGTAGCAATTAATTGCTTTCCTGGTGGACTAGCATTTGTGCAGCTTAAAAGCTGTGGGCAACATAAGTGATTTTTTCTGGAATGCCAATCTCTATTGGTATGGTTTTTTCCTGCTGTTCTGAGTTGGCTCATTTAGGCAAGCCTGGCTGCTGCTGCAGTGCTGCCTGTCATCCTGTCAAGTGCAGCAGTATCTGTCTTAGTGCTATTTCAAGTCTCACTTTTCTTCTGCTGTGTTTCAGTGGGCTTTGGAATGTTCCCTACATCAGCAGCGTTTACATGGTTAGAGGCAAGGCTCTGCGCTCGGAGCTGGGCCAGGGAGATCTGTTCCACAGCGGCAGGCTGGATGCTGACATGGCTTTCTGCCACAACATTCGCAATCAGGTCAGTCGAGGAGAGAGCCTGGCACGGGGAGCTGCGTGCCAGGGTGAAGGGTACAGGATTAAGCAGCTTCAAGGCGTTCAGCTCTGCCAGGGCAGAGATAGGGTGAACTTGTACTAGTCAGTACAGTGCAGACTTTGGAACAGCATGGGATTTCTGTCTTGCTGTGAAACCATGTGTAGCCATGGACCACTAAGTGTGGATAACATTTTTGTTCCTAGGCCTTTTCATGACTGCTCTAAATGGGATTGACAGGGTAAGAAGGAAGACCCTAATCTCACAGCTGCTGCTCTCCTCTGCTTCCAGCCCTGGCTGACAGGACATAGAATTACTGTCTCTGTCTGTAACCTTTCAGAGTTTCTCATACTCTGAAAGACAACAGGAGAAAGAATGAGTAAATGAACAGCTTGGAGAACTGTCCAGTGCTTGGTTTCACAGTGGCTCTCAGAAATATGAGGCCTTTATTATTTCTCTGTGTCCTGCAGGGAGTCTTCATGTACCTGACAAACCAGCATCAGTTTGGACACATACTGTCCCTGGAGAATTACCAGACAAGTCACCTCCACAATGACCTCTGGCAAATATTCAGCAATCCCGAGGTGAGATAACCTGCATACTCAGAAGGCACAGCAATGTGGGAAGACCTGATATTAGCTTCATCACTATGGGAAGCCCAGGCTTTGTAATAATGGTGACTCTCAGGTGGGATGAGGAGCACAGGCACAAAATTTCAAGAGAACATGTTTTTGGGATTCATAACACATGGATCTTCAAAGCCTGTGAAATACTGCTTGCACGAGTGCCTGGCCTTTTATTACCTCTTTTAGCAGGGGCCCCACAGAAATTACTGGTTTGCTTGTCTTCTAATTGCAGGACTGGAGAGAAAAGTACATCCATGAAAACTACACGGCAGCTCTGAAAGGGAAATTGGTAGAAATGGTAAGAAAACATCACTCTTATCCATCAGAATGGGAAATGAGCTTTAGGACAAGGCTTTATCATCATTATTGTAATTCTCTGGAATAAGCAGTTGAACATAGGAAACATGGCCTTTAAAGTACTTTTAGAGCCAAATCATCCCAGCTCTCTTAAGTGGGAGTGGGGCACATAAATCAGAAGACAAATTTCTATCCTCAATATTTTAGTTTCCTTCCACTTACTCAGTCTGCACTCATTTTAGCCTTACTTCTTTTGCATCAAGCACCTGTCCTTGTTTCTGCTGTTCTCACCTGTCTGCTATCTGCAGCCCTGCCCAGATGTTTACTGGTTCCCCATATTCACTGACACAGCCTGTGATGAGCTGGTGGAAGAAATGGAACATTATGGCCAGTGGTCCACAGGTGACAACACGGTGAGTAAAAGCAGGAGCTCTTTTGACTTCTGGGCTACACCATTTTCTGTGCATATCTGGTGATAGCAGTGCCTCCTGTGGGAAGGCATTAGATCCTGAATTAAACCAGAAAAGTAGAGACAATATTTTGCTCCTGATTGACTCTGATTTTTCCCTGAGTCCTCTTTAGTGTCCTCTCAAGTTCCAGTATTCAGCCTCTCTGATGGTAATATTGTTTCCCTTAGGGTTTAATTATGGTTTAAAATGAGCTTTCCATCCTGCAAATTCTGATAAACAAACATCATATTTATTTGTAGTTACCAGAAACAAGTACTTTTTCATTCCTGAACTCCAAGGTTCCCATCTTTACAGGTATTTCTGTTGATTCTATTTCAGGACAGCAGGATACAAGGAGGATATGAGAACGTCCCAACTATTGACATACACATGAACCAAATTGGCTTTGAAAGAGAATGGTACAAGTTTCTTCTGGACTATATTGCACCCATCACTGAGAAGCTGTACCCAGGATACTACACCAAGGTGTGTCTGTCATATGCAGGGCACCCCAATGTCTGGGAATGATTGACATCTGACTCCATTGATTCAGAATGTTGAACAATTGCTTCATTAAAACTATATTATATTACATTATACTACAGTATATTAGAGAGATACTATACTAAGAGATACTAAAAGAATACTAAAGAAAAACCCGTGACTGTCTCCAGACAGTCAGGACACAGCTTGGACCTAATAGGCCAATTGATATAAACAACCATCACCAGAATCCAATTACTGAATCCCTTCAGGTAAACAACCTTCCTGACACATTCCACATGTGCAAAAACAGGAGCAGTGAATAGAGATAAGAATTGTTTTCTCTTTTCTTGTCTGTGCTTCTCACTGCCTTCCCAGGAAGAATCCTTGGGAAAGCTTGTGCCTGCTGCTCTCTGTAAAGGGAGCTGAGGCCACAGTATGTCCACCTTAACAGCAAAACTCATGGTCAGCTCAGCACCTCCTCCAGCTGCAGCTTTGTGACAAGAATCCTCCAGCAATACACACACTATTTCCCACTACAGAGGAACTGACCCTGCAGTGTGACCCAAGTATGTGCAGTAGGAGATATGCAATTTCTCAGTGATGCTCTTCTGCCTGATTGTTGCCTTTCTCCTTTAGCAGTGGGATGCAATTTTCAGTGTGACACCCTGCTCTGCAGCTCAGAAGCCACAGACCACTGTAGCCTTCTAACAGAGTGTGCTTTGTTCTTGTCTCTCAGACCCAGTTTGAGTTGGCCTTTGTGGTTCGCTACAAGCCTGACGAGCAGCCATCCCTGATGCCCCACCATGACGCCTCCACCTTCACCATCAACATTGCCTTGAACAGAGTTGGCATCGACTATGAGGTGAGTGTCTGCAGGGCTTCAGGAGTGCAGCACACCCCCGCAGCAGCTGAAAACCCTTCCCCGATCCACATCAGGCTTTTTGCACTAAGGATTACCATTAATGGCTGTAAGAATCCGTGCCTGGCAGGCTGTTGGGGTCCAATCCAGCTAGCTATGGACCCCAGCCCACACGATCTCACACAGGACGAAGGGCAGAAGATGAGAAGCGCTCTTCTTCACGTGGGGACAAAGTCCTATTTTATTTCCTTGATAGGAGACACCAGATCGTCCAGGTGACCCCCCCCAGGTGGAAAAAGAGTGATGCCTCATGGCAGGAGACTTTTCAACCCAGGGGAGTGGGGGGTGGAGGAAGAGGACTATAGTAGATATTTTTGCCCCAGACAAGGGGAGAGAAGATGCATATGACTCCATCTTAGCAGAAGGCTGCTAATTACTTTATTATACTCTATTATTCTATATTATATTACACTGTATTATATTACATCTAAACTGAATCTGCCACTGCGCACAACTGCCCAGAATCTTGTGGCTGTCAGCCGACAGTCCCGACACACACACACACACACACACACACACACACACACTTGGCCCTGACAGGCCAAGGAAACAAAACACCATCACTCCGGGTAAACAATCTCCATATTGCATTCTGCTTTGGCGCAAACACAGGCACAGCAAATGATAAGAATTGTTTTTCCTTTCTCTGAGGTTCAAAGAATGTGAATCTCAGAAATATTCTTGGGAAGAATTGTGCCTTGCTTTTCTCTGTGAAGAGAAATGTGGCAGAACTGCACAGAAGAGAAATGCATCAGAACACAGGAGATTCCCCAAGCACCTTGTCACATTTGCAGAAGGGATGTCAGAAGGCAGGGACCCCTTCCCCGAGGTGCTTTTTCCAAGCTGATGTGTCTCTTGTGCTCCCTCCAGGGAGGAGGCTGCCGGTTCCTGCGCTACAACTGCTCCATCCGAGCTCCGCGGAAAGGCTGGACCCTCATGCACCCAGGCCGCCTGACCCACTACCACGAGGGGCTTCCAACCACCAAAGGAACCCGCTACATCGCAGTGTCCTTCCTGGACCCCTAGAGTTCTGCTTCCCAGGAGGGAGAAGCCCTTTCCCTGGCCCTGCTCACTGCTGACTTTGAGTAGAAACAGGGAATGTTGCTGAAAGTTTTTAACGTGTTGTTCAGAGCTGTTTGGATTCAATTTTTATATGATTTTTAATATTATTTTTAATGATATTCTAAGACTCCACTGCTGGAGGACTTCACTCTCTGATACTGCAGGTAATATCTAGGAATATTGCTGTAGAAGTCCAAAGGAGATTTTGTGCCTTCATTTTTGATTCTGCTCCTCATCCACTATTTCTTGAAAGTGCTATTTACTTGAACTTTCATCAGTGATTCATTGGCTTTAAAAAAATGTTTTTTTTGGAATGGAAATCCAGCTTTTTGGAGGCAAGCTACAAGCTGGAAGCCTGTTCTCATCCACAGCATGTATAGGACTGGATGTTACACAGTAATTCCTGGACATTATTCCAAATATAAACCAATCAGGGAGCTGACTCCAGGAGTCATAACAGTTAAGTGTCACACCAAATGAAACTGAGTTGGAAGAGCCTGAAGATCATCTGATTCCTTACCTCTTTGCTGTCCTTGCAAGCAAATCACAAAGTTCAAAGCAGCAGTGGCAACATAGGTGCTCCTGGTTAGCTGAGGGAAGGTCCTCTGACGATGCTTTACCTCTGGGATTAGACTGAAGAGATAAAAGACCTCCCTACCTTGTGTTTCTCCAGAGCAGCAGGCACACCCACACAAATCCATGCCATGTCAATATGTAGATGAAATCTGAGAAAGGGAAGGCTGTGAACAGCTACATCAGTCAGGAGGGCTTCTCTGCAGAATTGTCTCTTTTCTATACCATGTTACAATAGCCAAAAGCTCTGATCAATCTCTGGATAAAAGCCCAGAGGTCCCAGTGGTCTTTGGTGGCCTCGTTCCATTTGTCAGAGATTGTTTCAATAATTTTCTTTGATGGCCCATTCACATAAGATGGAAAGAGCTGTTCTCTGGCTCTTAGAGGAAATAATTATTCAGTGTTTCTATTATTTGAGATTGAAAACCAAAACACTCCATTGCAGAAACTTCTCCAATGGGGTCCAGGCTGATAGAAAATGAGTGGCTGGGAAGTGCTGAGAGATTGTGGTGAGCCAGTAGTTGCAAAAATCTGTCTTGATTCTAACCTGTGGTTAGAGAGTGAAGGGGGAGAAACCTTTTCTGCCTGTGCCTGTGGGATACCTGCTCTGCTTATCAGACACCATTATGCCAGACTAGTGTGTTTCACAAGCAATAAATTCATAGAGTGATTGTCCTTAGGGGAGAAAAAAATTATGTGCCTTTTAGTTGTTTGTCTCCAGCTTCTGCTGCCTGATTGTCAGAGTAGAGCCCTTCTTCTGGGATGGGTCACTCTAATGAGCAGAACAGCTTTAGACAATGAAGGGGACATAAAACTTTCCTGACTGCTTTCCTTGAGCTTTTTCGGTCTGTTCTGAGGCCATACACCCACCCGCGCCCAGGAGAGAAAAGTCCAGGCAGGGGCAAGCATTTGAGAAGTAAAACTGTACTAAGTCCTGTTACGTGAAATCCAGAACTGCCTGTTACCAAACGAAGGGATTGATCACCAGTCAGAGATGTCCAAAATGTGTATTATGTATTTATTCAGCAGCAGGCTTTTTGTTTGGTTTGGGGACTTTTTGTCTTTTTTTTTTTGGGGGGGGGGGGGGGTTTGTTGTTGTTGTTTTGGGGGGTTTTGTTTTGTTTTGGGTTGTTTGTTTGTTTTGTTGGGTTTTTTGTTTGGTTTTTATGGGTTTTTTTGGTTTTTTTGGTTTTTTTTTTTTTTTTTTTTGGTTGGGGTTTTTTGTGGACTTTTTAATGGTTTTTAGTTTTTTTATTTTCGGGGTTTTTTTGTTATGTTGTTGTGTGTTTCCTCGGGCCGGTTCGGTGGTGGGCGTTAACGAGCTGTACGGTTTGAGCTCGGGATCTCGCATTAAACCCTTTCCCGTGACACGGTCTGTGGGCTCTGTTCTGAGGCGGGCCCGGGCCGCCGCCCGCCATGAGGCCCGGAACTACAACTCCCAGCGTGCCCCGCGCGCGGCGCGCGGCGATGACGCACGCTCTCGCACCTCCCGGGCGACGGCGCCGCGGGGTGACATGGCGGCCGTGCGGGAGCGGCGGTGAAGGTGAGCCACGGGCGGGGCCGGGCCGAGGGGGCCTGGCAGCTGCTCCAGGCCGGCCCAGTCTCTCCGAGGGTCTCCTCCGGAGAGGCAGGGATAAGGGCAGGGACGGGTGAGTGTCGGACGCGCTGGGGCAGGGTCCTGAGGGGCCGCGAGGAGGGCGCTTCCCGCCCTTTTCTCCCGCCCCTAAGGGCTGAGGGGAGGCGGCGTCCGTCCGGAGCGTCAACCCAGGGCATTCTGCGGGCACCGGTATGGTGGGGGAGCAGGGCCCAGAGCATCCCTGAGGCACACCGGGATGGCGGGGGAGCAGGCCCAGAACATCCCTGAGGCACACCGGGATGGCGGGGGAGCAGGCCCAGAGCATCCCTGAGGCACGCAGGGATGGGGGGAGTAGAGCCGGGGGCATTCTCCGGGCACACCGGGATGGCGGGGGAGCAGAGCCGTGGGCATTCTCCGGGCACACCGGGCTGGCGGGGAGCAGAGCCGGGGCCATTCTCCGGGCACACCGGGATAGCGGGGGAGCAGAGCCGGGGCCATTCTCCGGGCACACCGGGCTGGCGGGGGAGCAGAGCCCAGAGCATCCCTGAGCCACACCGGGATGGCGGGGGAGCAGAGCCGGGGCCATTCTCCGGGCACACCGGGCTGGCGGGGGAGCAGAGCCGGGGCCATTCTCCGGGCACACAGGGCTGGCGGGGGAGCAGAGCCGGGGCCATTCTCCGGGCACACCGGGCTGGCGGGGGAGCAGAGCCGGGGCCATTCTCCGGGCACACAGGGCTGGCGGGGGAGCAGAGCCCCTGACGGCGGAGCTCGGTAGCCTGTGTCCATCATCGGTCACTCTGCCACAGGGGTGGAGACCGGCTGGACTCGGCGTCGCTGAAGGAGCTGCGGGACCGAGTGCGGCCGGGGCGAGGGAGAAGGCAGGGAAAACTGCTGCCATTTGTCTTCGAGAGGGCCTCAAGCTGGCCATGCGTGACTTGTGAAAACGTAACTCATCCTGAAAGTAAGCAGAGGATGGGGAGGAGTGATCACTGCGAGCCTGTTTATTGGGAGAAAGAATCTTTTTTCCTGATGCATGAGTTGTATAAAGTGGAACAATTTCTTTATGAAAAGACAGAAGATAGTCCTTGAAATGCATATTTGTCTAGTTCTTGTAAAGATGCTCGTTTGGATCACAGAGTTATGGAATGGTTTGGGTTGGAAGGGAC
Source organism: Motacilla alba alba (assembly GCF_015832195.1). Classification (NCBI taxonomy): domain Eukaryota; kingdom Metazoa; phylum Chordata; class Aves; order Passeriformes; family Motacillidae; genus Motacilla; species Motacilla alba. The sequence goes on along the minus strand of NC_052036.1, from coordinate 5,066,436 downwards.
CATAAAGATTATCTAGTTCCACCCCCTGCTATGGGCAGGGCACATTTTACCAGACAGGGTGGATCAAGTTCTGTCCAGCCTGGCCTTGAGCACCTCCAGGGATGGGGCAGCCACAGCTTCTCTGTGAAGCCTCTGCCAGGGCCTCACCATCCTCACAGGGAAGAATTTCTCCCCAATATCCCATCTAACCCTGCCCTCTTTACATGGAAAACCTTTCCCCCTTGTCCTGTAACTACAGCACCTGGATAGGTGGTGACACTTGGTGACACTGCTCTGTGCTGGATTTTCCCTCTAGCGCAATGTCCCTGCTGTTTACTCGTTCCAACTCAATAGTTGCAGTGAAGAAGGATAAAAGACACATGGCTGAGGTAAATGCTTCTCCACTTAAACATTTTGTCACTGCAAAGAAGAAAATCAATGGTATCTTTGAACAGCTGGCTGCCTACATCAACGAGAGCTCCTCGTTCCTAGAAGGTAATTTGAGTTCTTGAACTGTGAGTGTGTAACAGTGCTCTACCTCCGCATGATTTCCCCAAAACACACACCAGCCCCCTCAATCAGTTAAACAGAGCTGTTAAATCAGTGTTTATTTATACATGCCTGTCTGTTTATGCATTCATGTTTGTAAGAAAAAACCGAAAATTATTTTGTTGAATCTGGGTGGAGTTCAGGTTCATGTTGAGAAACTGAGCTAGTTAGGGAGCTGTGCTTGGTTTTTATATTTGGGAGATTTTTAATTAATTACACAACCCCAGTAGGTATTTTTTGCCTATAATCCTTTCAATATTCTTGCCTGAACACATCATTGCTACTGACATGTAACATTCACCAGTAATTGGCTTAAACAGCTTAAGGCACAGACAGATTTTATCTCTAAGGGTGCTGGCCTCTCTGCACTGCTGGCTGTTCTGTTCAAGGCAGTCCCAAGAATGAGCAGTTATGAGATACACACAAGAGTCCATTTGCTAAATCCTGTTGTAAAGTTGCTTCAGGGTGTCACTGCTATGTCAATTTAGCTGTGTGACACAGATAAATATTGACACCATCACAGAGAGGGGTTTCACCCAGGTCTGACCCCGATGGCCTCTGGCATTCAGAGACATGATCTGTTTTGATTTTAGAAACACACAAGAATGCAGAACTTGATCCTGTCACCACAGAAGAGCAGGTTCTGGAAGTCAAAGGCTACCTGTCAAAAGTCAGTGGTATTAGTGAAGTGCTGGCAAGACGACACATGAAAGTTGCTTTTTTTGGGAGGTGAGTCACGTGCTTGTGTTGCCTATGCTCCCCATTCAGCAAAGCTTTTCAGTATTGTAGCCAGTAAAAATATTTATATAAACACCAGTGCTTTAGCTTTTGTTTGTAATGTCTGTGTCCCTGATACAGGTGCTCTTGTAAATTGGAAACAAGTATTGTATCGTGTAATTCTTCAATTTGAAGAACTCTTCAAATAGGGAAATAGAAAAGTCTTTTTGCAGGTTGCCTCTGGCGCCTAAATTGTTAATGGCTCTGATACAGCTTGGCTGTAGAGAACTTGCTTTTGTAACATCAGAATGAGCGCACCTGGCTCTTGGAAGCTGAAACGCTGTCCTTAATCTGGCTGCAGGACAAGCAATGGGAAGAGCACTGTGATAAATGCCATGCTGTGGGACAAAGTTCTGCCTTCAGGAATTGGACACACCACTAATTGCTTCTTGCGCGTGGAAGGGACAGATGGACACGAGGCTTTCCTGCTGACCGAAGGTTCAGAGGAAAAGAAGAGTGTTAAGGTACAATTTTCTCTAGCATGAGGCTAAGGATAAGAGCTCTACAGAAATGGCAGAAAAGGAAAGAAAAAAAAATTCACAGTTAAGGATTTTAATAATTAAAGGAGTGGAGATGAAGAATGAGTCTTTGTTAGATGTAGGAAGTAAGGAATGAAGCAAGCTGCAGGATGGGGACTTGTTCGTTTTATGGAAGAGATGATATGTTGTATTTGTTAGTGACAGCAGGGAACAGTGACTCAGGAAGTTCTGAGCTTTGTATAACTGACAGAATCACAGACTTCCTGGTAATTCCTCAGTATCCTTCCCTGACAGGAAAAATCTCTAATAAACTCTCACTAGCAGTTGCCTTTTTTCTAGGACACTCAGGAAGGTTTTATGTGGAAAACCTTCCAGGGAGAAAATAATTTGAACTTGGGCTTTATCTCAAATTGTCTGTGAACAGCCCTGAAGGGAGGATAATTGTGTTAGTGGGTCTTGGCATACAGGAAATGTTATTTCCATCTTTTCGTAGACCGTAAACCAGCTGGCTCATGCCCTTCATCAGGATGAACATCTGAATGCTGGCAGCCTAGTCAGTGTAATGTGGCCCAATTCCAAATGTTCTCTCTTAAAGGACGACCTGGTGCTGATGGACAGGTGAGAAATAGCTTTCTTTCCTTTCCTGCTTATCACAGACTAATTATGGAAATGTTTTCAGATATATATTTAACAAACCTCAAGGGAATTGACCCTGTTCTATGACAGTGACCAAGGTCCCTTGCTGTAATTAACAGTGCAATTTTCTTGGTCATTACTTCCTTTTAGCCTGTACTCTGTCACCTCAGGGCAGTGTAGCACAGACATGGGAATTTAATGCTCTGAGAAGCTCTTATTAACTTATTAAATTCTGTTTTTGCTGTATTCACAGCACAGTAATAGCTCATTTCTTTTTATTTCTAGCCCTGGCATTGATGTAACCACTGAGCTGGACAGCTGGATTGACAAATTCTGTCTTGATGCTGATGTATTTGTCCTGGTGGCAAATTCTGAATCAACATTGATGCAAACTGTATGTGCAAGTCCACTTCAATGAATTTGGCTAAAGGTTAAACATATTTGACATATTAATTTAAAAAGGTTTTGTTCCTTTTCCTTAGGAGAAGCAGTTCTTTCACAAGGTGAATGAACGTCTATCTCGACCCAATATATTTATTTTAAATAACCGCTGGGATGCATCTGCCTCTGAACCAGAATACATGGAAGAGGTTTGTGATGTGTTTACCTCTCTTTGCATGGATATTATGGAGTCTGTTTTGACTCTGGTCCTTGGGGATACAATCAGTGCTATGTGTGATGGTTTTACAGGTTGGATTTTTATGAGGGAACACAGACTAGTGATCAGGACGTTACCCTTGACATTTCTGAGCAGGAAATCGAGAGTCTCACAGGGGCCCCTTGAAGTTAGATCACTTTAAAAAACCTCTGGAAAATTCCATTAAATAACAAATTTTTTTTTCTCATGTTTTTTTGGTAGCTTAGACCAGCAGAGGGCATTTGGGTGCCTGGTCTGACCTTTAGGAGCTGGATAATGGCTTTAACTGCATGTCTGGTGTTACCCCTCAGGTGCGCCGGCAGCACATGGAGCGCTGCACCAGTTTCCTGGTGGATGAGCTGGGCGTGGTGGATCGAGCCCAGGCAGGAGATCGGATTTTCTTTGTGTCTGCAAAAGAAGTGCTGAATGCCAGGATTCAGAGGGCTCAGGGGATGCCAGAAGGAGGTGAGGAAAGCTAGCAGAAACTTTCCAGTGACTTACAGAGATGAAAATAGAGAGTATCTTGTTTCAAAAAATGTGTAAAATTGGGGTAGGCCAAATTATTAATAAGGCAATCACAACAGAAGGGGTGACTTCATAGCACTTTTACATTGGTTCAGTGTAAAGCAAGAGCATTTTTGATGTCCAACATCTGATTGCTTTCTCAAAATTTAAGTGGTTGTTTTGTGCATTCCTTCTCTCAGGTGGAGCATTGGCAGATGGCTTTCAAGTAAGAATGCTTGAATTTCAAAGCTTCGAGAGGAGGTTTGAGGTGAGCATTATGTGTGCCGACCTTTTGGTTAGATTTTACTCCTGAAAGACTGGCACTTGTGGGGACACATTTTGGAAACAGATCATACAGGAATGAGTTAGTATGGTTCTGCCTGCTGCTAATCTTGGGCTGCCTTTTGTGTACAGGAATGCATCTCACAGTCAGCAGTAAAGACAAAATTTGAGCAGCACACGGTGAGAGCGAAGCAGATAGCGGAAGATGTGCGTCTCATCATGGACTCCGTGCACGTTGCTGCCCAGGAGCAGCGGTGAGAGCTGTGCTGCTGCTTGCATAACTGCAGTTTGTATTGTGGGAGAGATGTAAGGGAACGTGAGTATTTGAAATGCAAAGCAGAATCCAGTATGTTTGAGAGCAGGAAGGACATGTATTGGTGGTCTTGCTTCTAGTGAATCATGCAAGTATTGGGAAAAGGACCTTATTTTTGTCCTGTGCCATGACTGTGTAGTGCGTTGCAGATATTGATATGTTTTGTTACTGGGCGGGAAAATCTGGAATTTATTTCTGGAATTCAAATATATTTATAGATCAAAAATGCATTTATTTGGCATTTTGATGGACAGCGTTTTTTTTCCACCAGAGTTTACTGTCTGGAAATGCGAGAGGAACGTCAGGATCGTCTGGGTTTTATTGACAAACAGCTGGAGCTCCTTACTCAAGACTACAAGCGGAAAATCAAACAGATCACTGAAGAGGTAGAGAGGCAGGTAAGGAGGAGTGTCTGCAGAAAACTTGTCTGAAACGGCTGCCAGCGTGGTGGGGAAAACGCACAGTGCTGACAAAGCTTTGAAGTACTGAAAATGTGGGAGTTACATATGGGAAGAGGAGAAAAGCTTTCAGAATCTCTGTTTTCTCTCCTGTGCCCTTTCTCTAGGTGTCAAATGCAATGGCAGAAGAAATCAGACGGCTCTCTGTGTTGGTAGATGAATACCAAGCAGACTTCCACCCATCTCAAGTAGTTCTTAAAGTGTACAAGAGTGTAAGTGATGTTTGCTTAAGCGATTTAAGAGACCTTTTTTAGCTCTGAGTAATTACATCAGCTCATTGTTAGACATCTCAATCTTCCAACTAGGATATGAGCTAGAGCTTTAGTTTTTTAATCATCTCGGTAATAAATTGATACACGTTATATATCATATTATATAGATTGAACAGAACTTTTCCTGAGCTGAAGAGTCTACATGAGATTTTTTTTAATTTGCCTTTTCATCCTCTTCACTAAAAAATGGGGGGCGGTATGATATTACTGTTAGAACACTGGGCAGACAGATTGTGTGCTCCTGTTTTGCGAGGGTCTTTTTTAACTAGCAAGCATTAGCACCTTCAGCCTGCATCTTAGCTATGTTTATTCTAATCTTAATAACCCTTTCTTTGTTTGTCAGGAGCTGCATAAACACATCGAGGAAGGCCTGGGCCGTAACATGTCAGATCGTTGCTCCAGTGCTATCACAACTTCCCTGCAGTCAGTGCAGCAAGAAATGATAGGTCAGTTCCACAGGCAATACTGCCCTTTCTCTTCCCTTGGATTGCAAGGGAAATAACTAGGTAGATGATCTGGGTTTCTCATTAATCCAATGGCTGATGTGCAGCTGACACCATCGTAGTTCCCATCTTGATGAGTAATGCTGTTGTGTGGAGGACTAGTTCTGTGTCTGAACTTAGGCAGTGATTTCTTAATGAATATGTACAGTCACAGCGCATGACAGAGTGGAACTGTGGCGAAATTCGGGAGATTCTCACACCAAATCCTAATGAAATACAAATTACCTGGAACTAGGTGCCTGTCTGAATATGGTGCCTAAAGAACTGGGTTTCAGATTTTGTTTTCCAAGGTCTTGCTAATCTGTAAACTTCACCAGCTACCTATAAGGATTTTGGAGGGTCCACAGAAAGATTTCCTTCTGCATTGGTCTGAAGAACCAAGAATTGAACAATAATTGATGATCTATCTCTTGCTTTGCAACATGCTTGGCTTATGCAATTTAACATACTAAGAAAACTGACTGTAGAGGATGAAACAAACCATAAGCACCTTGATTATAGAATACAGGACCAGTTAATTCTTGTGAACTCAACAGACGTTTTTTGCATGTTTTTGTTTTCTCTCTGTGTAGATGGTTTAAAACCCCTCCTGCCCGTGTCTGTGCGGGGCCAGATAGACATGTTAATTCCCCGGCAGTGCTTCAGGCTCAGCTATGACCTGAACTGTGACAAGCTTTGTGCCGACTTCCAGGAGGACATAGAATTCCATTTCTCTCTTGGATGGACAATGCTGGTGAACAGATTTTTGGGACCAAAGAATGGTCGTCGGGCCTTGATGGGCTATAATGACCAGGTAGAGTACCTCATTGAGTGACTGAGGTAGATATTAATTATTTCAATGGCTGCTGAAGTTGCTTTGGTAGGAGGAGCAGTAGTTCGCCTCCTATTATTCTCTTCTTTGATTTTGTTTTGTCCCTGCTTTTCTAATTAGGTGCAGCGCCCTTTAACACCAGCAAATCCCAGTCTGCCTCCTTTGCCTCAGGGCTCTATGACCCAGGAAGAGCTCATGGTGTCCATGGTGACTGGACTGGCCTCTTTAACTTCCCGAACTTCCATGGGGATCATCGTGGTTGGTGGTGTGGTATGTGTGCATTCTGGGTAGCATTTTTATAACTTAAGTTGGAGCGCTGATGTAGACAGCACTTGCACTGCTGAATCCTGTCGATATTTGCTAATGACAGACAGGTTTTCTATTTCCCATTGCCCGTTTACTCCTTTGATCTTCCCTTTGAGTGTAGTGAGCTGACTTTGCAATGCTCTGTGCGCCATTGTTGGGAGTGCATATCAGTCTGAGATGATGGTGGTGTAATTTGTTTGTCCTTGTGCTTCTTTAGGTCTGGAAGGCTGTGGGTTGGAGACTGATTGCTCTCTCTTTTGGCCTCTATGGGCTGCTCTACGTGTACGAGCGCCTCACCTGGACCACCAAAGCCAAGGAGAGAGCCTTCAAGCGGCAGTTTGTGGAGTATGCTGGGGAGAAACTGCAGCTCATCGTCAGCTACACGGGCTCCAACTGCAGCCACCAAGTCCAGCAGTGAGTGCCCTGTGTTCAGCTAACACCTTATGGAAATTCTCTTCTTTGGGGTTTTCTTGTGCTATTCCTTGTTAAAAAAATATAACTTCAAGCTGAATTTCAGATTTTAAAAAATTTAATTATACATGTTTTTAAATAATATTACTTTTATTTTGAATATGTATTTGGGCGCTGTTAGGCATTAGTCTTAATATATTTCCATGTCTCAAATCAAAATGCTCTGACATATTCCTGTGCAGAAGTGTAAAGATGAGTGTCTGAGTCATGATACCATTATCCCTACACATCAAAGGGATTTATTCCTTGAATGTGCTGCTTGATGTCACTTTCCAACATTCTCAACTCTTCTTGTTTCACAGAGAGCTTGCTGGAACGTTTGCTCATTTGTGTCAGCAAGTGGATGTCACACGGGAGAATCTTGAGCAAGAAATTTCTGCCATGAATAAAAAAATAGAAGTTTTGGATTCACTGCAGAGCAAAGCAAAACTGCTCAGGTGAGATTTGATCTCAGGTGAGATTTGTTTTTCATGTGATTGCCCCAGGATGTTCATATGACCTGAGCTTAGAGTTCATTCTGTCTGCGTCATAGCACTTGATGTGCAGGTGTCAGCGCTTTTCCCTACCAAGTCATGTTCCCTTTCACTAGGTACTTTCACTAGGGTCATGTTCCCTTTCACTAGGTACTTTCCTATGGACTGTTGAGAGTCATTTAAAGCTTCTGTCTCACAAAGCACCTTTTTCTTCCTGTTTTTTATTTTTTTGGAATTACAGTTCCTTCCCATTTATGAAAACATACAGTCTTCCACTCCTGCAAACTCCTTCAGGCCCTTATAAAATTATGCAAAAAGTCTTGCCTTCACCTTCGTACCCAGTAGTCTGCTGCTTTCTTTACCCTGCAGAGGCTGTTGGGAAGACTTTTTGTAACATTCCTTACCTATACAGTAAGACCAATGTGAAGTGTGTCCAAAATCTCTATTTAAACCTCAAAGGGACTGACAGCAGGCAAGCATTCTTGACCTGCAAAGGAATGGCAGCAGCCTTTTCAAATGAACTTCTGGCACTCCATGCCTTGCTGTGTACTCATTTTTGTTGCACTTCTTTCTGACTGGCTTGAGAAGAGCTGTTTCATTCACCTAACAAAACTTTCTGTCCTTGCAGGAACAAAGCAGGTTGGCTTGACAGCGAGCTCAACATGTTCACACATCAGTATCTGCAGCAAAGCAGATAGTGTGAGAAAAAGAGAAAAACAACACTTTCCCTTCAGTGCTCTCCTAATTACTGCAGAGAACATGGTGGGTGATGGAATTCCTTAAAGGGAATGAGCAAGAGCATATTGCTGTGTTTCCAGTTGTTGTGTGAACAGTAGGATTCTGCTTCCCTGTTCTGTGTCCCACCTCTAAACACTACCTGTTAATAACTCTTCTTTTTCCTTGTGAGACCAGGCTACTTCAGGAGGAGTGTGTGCTTTCTACATTTACGGGGGGCTTTTACTGTACTTCATTTTGCTTTAAACAAATTTAAAGCAATCAAGTAAATGTTTATCAGGTTAAAAGTTATTCTGACACATCTTTATGGAGTCATTTGTTTTACTTCATAAAGACAGAACTTTTGATTTCCAAGCCCCAGGTTGACGTATGTGTGACAAGCAGCTGTTTGATTGAGCACAGATCCCACGCACGCAGACATGGTGGTGGTTTCACAAAGCATTTATAGCCCACACAGGCTTGTCTCTGAGGTTAACATTCCGTTATTCTAGAACATAACAGAAAATCACAATGCCACTGCATAGAAAGGTTTCTTGCTCTCAGGATGCTTAAACCTGTGAACAAAACCCAGTTCTCCTCTGGGGCAAGAGGGATTAAGATTTTGCTTTGGTAAGCTTAGTGAATTTGGAGTTAGTTTCTTCCTCTTAAGAGCTCTTTAATAACACAGTCTGGCCCGTTTCCCATCACGGACAAATAGTTTGCAAAGACAGACCTAGTTCCTGTGAAGGAGATAGTGCTGATCATTTGGCAGCTTGTTGAAGAAGAAAACCAGGAAAGAGAAGCCAGTTGACACAATGTAAAGCACTGCATTATGAGCTCAGTTGATGAATGTGGGGTTTTTTTTGGAAAAGCACAGCTGTCTTTCTGGAAGCAGGCCTGTGGAATTCCATTACCACTAGCTGGCCACAAGAACAGCATGTGGATTACACGCTGTAAGAGATGTTGCTTTATGGAGAGTTCCCACAGCATGTACAGTCTGGGCAGCAATAGGATTTGTTGTTTCTCTTCTGTTAAAAGTATCAGAACATGCTGGCCAGTACAGCTCTTCTGGCGTGGCAGGAGTTGTGGCTCTTGCAGTTCATGCCAGGGCAAGAATGGCTTAAAGCAACATAGTTTTTTAAATACATTCTTTATTTGCAAATACATGAAATTATTTGTTGAGTTTTGTTCTGATGGATTTGGAATATAATATTTGGGAATTGTAAGGACTTGAGTCTCTTCCAGTTGGAATTGGCAGAGAAGAAATTCTGGCTGATTTTAGGAGCTTGAGTAGGATTAAGTTCCTCTTTCAAAGCTTCTTTTCCTCCTTGTGGGTCAGTATTTTGCCATGTGTTGGTTATAATCTTTCCATTGCCTACAAAATATCTGAGGAATCCAGAATCAGATCCTGTAGTTCTGAGGTTAGTGACAACCTATATCTCTTCAGCATCACACACATAGAATATGGGCTGTCTTTGAGCAGGTCCCAGCTGAATTCAGAACCACTGAGCAGTGGGGTGTTTTTCATATTGACAAAGAGACTTTTCCCTTGAAAATGGCTTTAGGATTTCTCATTCATGCTCAGGTGTGAGTATATGTGCCTGTGATAAGTCCCATGTTTTTCATATCATGGAACTTCCAGAAAGAAGCAGCCTATACTTGAGGCAGTAAAAATAGTGAAATGTCAGTAAGTGCTTCTTAGGTAAGGCTGTTCTGAGATTTGCAGAAAGACTTGAGGTATCTTGATTGTGTAGGAGCTGGCAGTGAGACATCCCTAGAATGCAGAAAGGAAACAAACCTTTCCCTTCCAGTAGAAAGCTTTGACTCCAACTCAAACTGAAAAGCTGTTTCTATCAGGTTTTTTGACCTTGACTGGGTTCCTCAGGCATCTACCAGGATGGGAATATAGATTTGATCAAATCTGAGAACGAGCAAGAAAGAAATTCGAGTCCTTGCTTTTGGAAGTGGGTACTCTGAGCTTGGGGTGAAGTACAGTGGAGTAAGTGGAATCATCTAGTCTGACTCTGCTGCAGGTCTTGGTTGAATAAATGTGAATCTTCAGTCTCTCAAGCTGTCACATACACAGCTGTAATAAGCTCTGTTCTGTTGAGTTAAAATGCTAAGCATGTCCCTAATACATGAGGACGTTGTCAATTCCAGGTCGAAGCAGAGGATGATGTTCTCCTGCCTAGCAGCTCATGACTACTTGCTTTTGACGCGGCAGTGTTATCTCTTCAGCAGGCCTTTAGGGGAAATCTGATAAATGAGCTGATCTTTAAGCCAGTGTCTTATCTGTGAAGGGAAAAGAGATTGATGTGTTCTTACAACGCAGTGTCTGGCTGCTGTGTGTGTGATGCTGCTCAGGCCCGGCTGCTGTTGGCATTGACCTACAGAATGGGGGAAAGAACCACTTGAACTTTTTCAGAAGCAAAACTGCCAACATGCATGGGTGTAACCCTTGTCCTGGAAGCCCAAGTGATTGAGAATCAAACTTTTAACAGACAGGCCTATAAGCTGGATTCCTCTGAAACAAATTACAGCTGTACTTCTTTAATTGAGAGTGGTGGAGGAATGAACACTATCATGAGTTTTTTCTCTTCTGATTTTCATAAAGGATGTTAAACTATTCCTTAAAACAGGTAATTCCAGAAACAGTCTTCCCCAAACTCCCATTTAAAGAAGGTCAGCTAAATGCACTTTTATCTTATTGCTGCTACTGTTGCATTATGTTGATGGAGCTCTTCCAAATACTCTTACCAGTGAGTTTTCTCTCTGCTGTATTTAAGGTGATAAATTTGCATGAGTTAGTCCTGTAACAGTGCTGTAAACAATGGAAACCAAAATAAAAAGGAATTGGAAAAACATTTCTCCTGATGTGTCCTGCATGTTGTGATACAGTCTCCAGTGTAAGCATATCAGCTTACATCAGTATGTGTAGCTTTGTTGCTTTGTGTTACTGAATTGCATGTTTGACACTTGTGACCTCTTTCTGTGTTCTTTCTTTGAAAATTAACGAGGAGACCAATGATACTGAATTGTCTGATAGAGAGTTTTAGTGGCACTAAAATTGTCAGTATTGAATCAATGATTTCTTGGGAATATTGTAGGAAATAATAGTGAGCAACAGCTGAGTTGGTGGCCTGAAACTCTGGTGGGTCTGTATCTGTTGGGAAGGATGAAAGTTTGACAAGAAAGTCTCACAGATATGTGTGCTTGGCAGAAAGATTTTTGAATGTAGAATGTGAAGAAGGAATAGAAATGAAAGCAAGTTTTGATATGGAAGAAAAGAATTGCTGAGCCAGTTTTACTGGATAACCAAGGAGGAAAAGGGTATGTTAGTTAGAAGGGGGTTTTTATGACTTAGAGCAAAGGATAAACCCACCTCAAACAAGAAGGTGTTTTTACCAAGTGGAAACATAGCACAAGCAAAGAAGCCTGCCAATGTTGCAAGTGGAAAAAAAGGTCTCAGAATTTTCCACTGCAAGAAAACTGAAAAACAAATTCCAGCTTAAACTGTAATGTACTAACTTTTAGTGATTGGAGAACAGTAGCATGAATATGGTAATTATAGCAGTTATGATAGGCTATAGACAAAAGTTAAGGTCTTAAGATGCTGAGCAAAGAATAGTATATAATGCATTTGTAACCTGAACTAAGGGTCTCCAGGCCTGCCTGCAGCTGGAGCTGACAGCTGTAGGCACAGGCTCTGTCACCCACGACCCTGGACTGCTGTAAGGTCTTGGATACAATAAACTGCACTTTGAAGAGCTGCCTGGAGTCCCACATCCCTCATTTCGGCTCTTACAAGTGTCCTGAGCTGGTAAGTTACAACGGGCGACTGAGAGAAGGCCAGATTTCCCGTGACGAGTATTCAAAACAACTCCTTTGGGCTATGGGGGTGATTGGAGTATGCTTCTCTTCAGACACAGAGCGTTGGGGGCAGGATCGTGCCAGGGCTGTGTCCCGAGGTGTACCCATCCTCCTGCGGCCCGAGCTGTACCCATCCTCCCGCGGCCGGGCAGGCCCCGCAGCACCGGGGCTGTGTCCCGAGGGGCCGGGCAGGCCCCGCAGAGCAGCGCCGGCGCTGTGTCCCGGGGGGCCGGGCAGGCCCCGCAGGCTAGCACCGGGGCTGTGTCCCGAGGGTCCGGGCTGGCCCCGCAGGGTAGCACCGGGGCTGTGTCCCGAGGGGCCGGGCTGGCCCCGCAGCACCGGCGCTGTGTCCCGGGGGGCCGGGCAGGCCCCGCAGAGCAGCACCGGGACTGTGTCCCGAGGGGCCGGGCAGGCCCCGCAGCACCGGGACTGTGTCCCGAGGGGCCGGGCAGGCCCCGCAGAGCAGCACCGGGGCTGTGTCCCGAGGGGCCGGGCAGGCCCCGCAGAGCAGCACCGGGCCTGTGTCCCGGGGGGCCGGGCAGGCCCCGCAGAGCAGCACCGGGCCTGTGTCCCGGGGGGCCGGGCAGGCCCCGCAGAGCAGCACCGGGGCTGTGTCCCGAGCTGCACTCCGCCTCCTGCGGGCCGCGGCCGGGCCGGGCAGGCCCCGCAGAGCAGCACCGGGGCTGTGTCCCGAGGGGCCGGGCAGGCCCCGCAGGGCAGCACCGGGGCTGTGTCCCGAGGGGCCGGGCAGGCCCCGCAGGGCAGCACCGGGCTGTGTCCCGAGCTGCACTCCGCCTCCTGCGGGCCGCGGCCGGGCCGGGCAGGCCCCGCGCATGCCGGGAGCTGTGGGGCGGCCCCGCCCGCCCGAACGGCCGCGCCGGGGCCGCCCGGGGGAATCCCAGCGGCGGCGGGAGCTGGGCGGGCTTCCCCCGGCTCCCGGAGCGGGCGGGCATCCCCCGGAGCGGCGGGGCCGGCGCAGGTGGGGCGCGGAACGCGGGGACTCGGAACGCCTGAGGCGCGGAGCCAGGGCCTGGCCTGCCCGCACTGCCAGGGAGGAGGGAGGGAAGAGTTCGCCGTTCTCTGCCGGCTGCCGGAGCGGCCTCTCGGACGGGAAAGGGGAGTTTTACAATGCTCGGGCTCTCCTCGTGCCCACGGGAGCTCCGAGCCAGCGCATCTGTGCGGAGGCAGCGCGGGGTGTTTAGCAACCGCCCCGCGGGGAGCACGGCTCTCAGCTCCCCAGACAGCCGCTGTTTATTGCCAACTGCGGGAGGCGAGGCTCCTTTTCAGAAAGATTTCAAATTACAGCAGTTTCATAAACCTGAGCCCCCAGGGCTTGACATGCAGGACTTGTAGATTATGCCAAGAGTGGACCTCATCTGGTAAAACCCTTCCAGAAAGTCCCTTGACTGATGTTATTTTCTGAGTATTTGCTTTCTGATGAGCAATGATGAGTGGATGCTCATCAAATCTCTTAGCTTTGTCCTGTGAAGGCTGTGAGAACTACTGCTTTTTTTTCAAATTGTCTCAAATTTAGTGCCTCAACACTGGTATTTCTATTTTATATTTTGTAATGCACCTCTCCCTTATTTTTTGTAACAAAGAGATGTTGTAGTTTGTTGATAGTTAGCACTGCTCTTGATTCCTCCCACTGCTGTTGTATCACATGTGCGTTTGATTCCTCATGTCCAGTTACCAAGGTAGCAGATGCAAAAACAAATTAGATGAGCTTTGCAGAAGGTTTTGGGGATCCTCTAGAACAAAAGGTCCCAGAGAAACGCATGTTCTTGAGAACATAATTTATCAGTCTAGTCAAAAGCTGTGTGGGAGTTTGGGTTTAGGGTTTGCAGCTGTTTTATTTAAATTTCTGCAAATTTAGAGGAGCTTGTGATATCGTAAAGATGTTGAACTTTGTGACAGCCTTTCAGTCAAACTAGGCTTTATTTATTTACTCCTTTTCACCTCCCTCTTCTAATAAAAGGGCATCCCTTTGTGGGATTTGATTTAATTTAATTAATTGGATTGGAATTGGCCTGAACTGTAGTCCTGAGTCATAGTTGAGCCTTTTGGAGCCTTCCTGCCCAGGGAACATGGAAGACAGCTTTGACTCTGTATTTCCTTTGGATGTAACAGATATATTCATGTTAATTAGTTATATTTCTAACTTATGAGCATCCTGGTGTTATCACAATATAAATTTCAATGCTTCAAAAGAACATTACAGCAGAATGGCATAAGTATGTCCTAAATAACAGCCTCTAAAGCAAATGTCTCTTATTTAGCTTTTTGATGTCAATTTTTCATGCTTACTGTTTCCTCTGTCAGAGTTTCTTTGCTCCATTAAGTCAGCTCCCAGTTTCTGAGTGCAAAATATTTGGCAGTATATCCAAGGGGAGAGAAGCACCTCGTGGTGCTGGTTCTGAGCATAAGGAATTTTGAGACTGGCTGATTTCTCAGGAGCAAGAATCAACATTTCAACAGCTGTAAGTAGTTTTTAGGAAAAGTCCCCTTAAAGTGTGTCTGCTTCTTCACTTAATGTAGTGAATTTATGTAGTGCACTCTTCTTCTGGCTTTACATTAAAATGTTTTTGTAGGATGGACTTAGAGCTCCTGAAGAGGCTGCGCCAGGCAAGCCAGGACCTTCTGCAAAGGCTGAGAGTGAAGCAGGAGGAGATCAGAAAAGGACTTCCCAGCAAGCAACTCCTTCCAGCATCTCATCATGGCAGTGCAGCTGCTGAGAGATGGATCCCCTTGTCCAGGAGAGTGGTATGTGCTAGAAACTCAGGGAAGAAAATGGGCTCCTGTGACAGAGAGCAGCTCTGCCTATGGTTTGGTGTGGACAAGGAGACACAAGGACATGAAAGAGCTCTTAGAAAGTGGAATGTGGAATATGGAGTCTGTTAGAAAAGTAGCTGTCCTTTGGTTATCGTTTACTCTGTGGTCTCAGTCTGTTCTGGCAAAGGATTTTGAGATCAGTTCCTGCCTAAGAAAGGCAAGTTTCTTCTTCTAAGATAAGAATGAGCATTGTGGAACAAAATCCCTTTGTGTCTTCTAAGCACAAGGGCTGAGAGTTCCATGATTGCTCAAACTGGGACAAGCTGCATTTAGCTGGAAGTGGATCTCTTTCTTACATTGTCCAGAACATAAGGATTTTTCTTTTTCCCCTGCAGGAGTTTAAAGGAGTGAACAGACTAGAATGAGAGGTTGATTTAGTGAGTGAAATGTTCTTACAAAAGGTATTTGAGGTCTGACTGATGATATGTGTTAAGAGAGTCTGTTCTTACAGAAGGAGAATCAGGCCGATGCAGCAAAATCTACAGCTGGCCCTGGAATAATGGTGTCTGTGGAACCCAGAGCTGGCCCAGCCCTCAGTTCATCTCCTAAACACAGCAGCAGTGCCAGAGGAGTACAGCAACAACAAGCAAAGACACAGGAAGGAGCAGGTTTCAATTCCAACTTTCCTGGGAAAGATAAGAATGTTACGCCAGCGTCTGCGGTCATTACACGTGGCAGAGAAATCTCCAGAGTGGATGGGGGTGGTGGTGCTCAAGGAAGTCCAGAGAAAGAATCCTCCTTCCTGGGACATGGAGAGAACAGAAAACAGTCTGCTCTGCTGCATGCTTTCCATGAGAAAAGTCATCCAGGGCCATCACTGAGCAGAGTGCAAAATAAAGAGACTGGTGAGCAGCACGTGGTCACCAAAGAGCCCCATAGCCCTAAATCAATCTTGCTGATGTCTCAGTCCAAAGAGTTGAAGGTAAATGTTAAACCAATGCTTTTCTTATTTTCCTAAGTCAACAGAATGATGAGGAGGAAGGGCTGGGTGAATGTTACTTCCCCTGTTCCCACTGTGTGAATTGGAAGTTGGGGTCAGAGCTGTTCCCAGCTATAGCAGCCAGGGGCTGTTGGCACTTTGTTCAGGCCCTGCTTTCCTTAGCCAGTGAGCTGAAAGACCAGAAATCTGTAACACTTCACTGTGGAGTGTTGTCTGTCTTGTGCATGTGTCATCCACATGCTGAGGGAGAACAGGCAGGTGCAGTGCTGCTGTTCCACAGATTGTCTCCTTTGGCATGAAGGGCAGGCCCTGGCTGTGATCATCCTCCGTGGCAGCACAGGTTGCCTTCTCTTTGGTGATGTGTGATGCAGCTCAGCATTTTGTTTAAAGCTCTGAAAAATCCTGCCTTTCTTGGGCAAGTCCCTGTCTCCCCTTTCTGTTTTATTTATTGACAGGACAAAGAGCTGGTGAGCAAATTACTGGTAGAGGCATAGATGGAATCCAGCTCAAACTAAGCCACAGCTGTCCCATCTGAACAGCTTCTGGTTGTCTCCTCATCTGTGCCTTTGAATGTCCTGTCAGGTGATTAGGAAGTCGTTAGGAACTGTTTTCTTTCAGAAGGAAGCTCGCCATGTGACTTTTCAGCCTGACCCTGAAGAAGATGCCGTACCTGTCAGCAGCTGGTCTGCCCGTCCTTTGCTGGGCTATGACTGGATTGCAGGTGACTCCTAACTCTGAAGCAAAGCTCTCAGTGAGATGTAGTGATATTTAGAGTTAAAACAAAGTCTATGACCCGTTTGGGGTCTGATGGAACTGCTGTCCTAGGGCCAACGGAGCAGGTCCCAACAAGGGAGCTGCAGCTTTGTCTGGGGCCCCTCTCCAGACTAGAGGTGACCTGTGCTGTCCTGGAGTGGTGAGGTGGCAGTGGTATGGGAATTCAGGCAGCAAATGGCAAAGCCTAGTGAGGTCAGAAGGGACACCAAATACTTGGAATGAATGAATGCAATAAGGGAGCCAAACCACACAGTAAATCTCTGACTTGATATGATGCTCTGCTTTTCTCATTGCCATTATTTTGTTTTGACTGTATCTTGTGAGGCTTGCTTTGGTACTTTCCCAGATTTTGTAAATCATTGAGAATCATGAAATCATTCTCTTTCCTTGGTGTTCTCAGGGCTTCTTGATACAAAGTCTCCAGTAACAGAAAAACCTGAGCAATACTTCGCTGAGCTGCATGAGTTCCGACAGTCCAACAGAGAAACCTGCATTCATCAGCAGCACCTGGAGTAAGGGGAATGGGGAAGGGCTGAAGCAGCAATGTTCAATCCCTTAGTAATCCCCGTAGTAATGATGAGCATAGTCTGATTGGAGCACTTTTTATTTACCTCTCAGTCCTGTGTGCTTGGATGAGGCAGTGCTGTTCAGAGGGCCAGCTCCCCTGGCACCAACTGATTTTCTTGTGTGTTTCTTCAGGCCCGAGGCTCTGGATTGCACAGATTCTGAACAAGAACTGGATTTGATAACTGGTTCTCATAAGTGTAAGATCATATTTCTTCCTAATGCAATTTCTGTGAATAAAGAACTAAGCAATCTTTACCTGTCTTTACCTGAGAGAGCACCACATCATGCAAGACCAGCAAGAATGTGTTGTTTTCAGCTGCAGCTTTTCAACCAGATTCAACATCCTACTCCAAAGATACTTGAGTCTTCTAGGGATCCACTCTCAGTGTCATTTTAATTTGTTAGGGTTTCTTGTAATTGGCTAATGTTCTGTTTCTAAATTGAAGAAGCTGAAGTTTTGGTTTTGCTTTTTAGGAACTTACTTGGGGACAGGAAATGTATAAGATATTTCAGGAAAAGCAGCTCTTTTTATAGAATGCAGATGTGGTGATAGAACACAGCTCTTTTGGCTGGGTTCAGGGACCTTGTGGCAAACAAGAGCTGTGATGAAGGTTTGTTGCTCTGTGCAGGTGTTTACTGCTATGGATTAAACGAGCGCCTCTTTACCGTCCCTGTGCATCCAGAAGCTGCCTGCCCTGTCTGTAAGATCCCACGTAGCCACCAGCCCCCAGGGACACTGGAGGAGCCAACCCATGTCAGGTAGATAAGAATTACTGCTTTGTAATGTGCACAACTCAAGGAAACAATAGAGAAGAAAACCTGATCAGGTGATGGAGAAAAGAGCGTCCCAGCAATTCTGTAGAAGGCTGCTGTTTTCAAGGCAGAGATCTCTTGCTTAAAAACTCCTTACTGATCTTCCCTATAACCTGAAGAGTCTTGAAATCAATGAGAAATGCATGTTTTGTCTGAATTTGGTCCAGAATCTGAATGTACATGTAAAGTGTATACTGCCCTAATCCAAAATGGTCCACTTGGTTCACTTTGGGGTTAGACCCTTGGATTCTGAGTGGGAAGGGATGCAGATTCCCTGTGCCTTGGCAGAGGTGTAGGCAGTAACCTCCCTTGTGTGGTTCCAGGGTCAGCGTTCCCAGGTGTGCCCTTCTGCCAGCCCACAAGTACAAAGCCCATCGCAGGAGGAGCTTTGAGCCAGCAGATGATCTAGCACTGCCCTCGGTAAGTTGCTGCCTTCCTGCTGATGGCACAACCCCAGCTGGTCCTTGCTTTATAGCCAGGAGAAAAGAGAATCTGGGATTCATTCCCTTGGCAGAGTTTCCACTAAAATTTCTGATATGCATCGGTGAGATAGCCAGAACGTCCTTTGGTGTGTTCTGAGTTCATGCCTTTGTGTGAGTGACATAAAGTGCATGACACATTTCCAGTGCTTTACACTGCACAAAAGAAAATGCCATGTGGAGATTTGGCTGACTTGTTCCAGGCATTGGCCTCTCATGATGAACCATAGCTAAGAGTACCTGTGTTTGTTTCCATGGACATTAAGGAGTCTGAAAGGCAAGTGCCTATAAAGTATTTACAAAATCAGTAGTGGCAAGAGTGGATTTAAAACTGTTGTTGTATTGCTGATATTCCAGCCAGTAGTCAATGCTGCAGACACTATTGCTCATTTAACCTAGCCCAGGCCTGGAGATTTTCAGGGAAGAGGTGGGAGGAAGCTTAGTTTTGTGGTTCAGGGAACTGGATGAGTCAGTTGGGACAGGTTCAGAGGGGTCAGGTGCTTGAGTTCACAATGTGGGAAATCAGTTTAGAAATGTGGAAGAGAGGAAAAGTGTTTATTTCTCCTTTATTTGAGATTTCATTTATTTCCTGTTAATCATATAAAACTCCTCAAAAAAATAATAGATTAATTACTCAATTAAACCTCCCTGTGCAGAAGTTACTTCTAAATGATAACAGGCCACAATAGATAAAAAAGGGAAAAGCATTCCCATCTTTTTTCACAGCATTGCCTGGCTGGCTGGGAAAGCATGGTTGCTTCCAGCAGCACCCTGCTCAGCAGTTTGGATCTGAGAGCCTCACTGGAAGAGAAGCCTTCTCCCTGTCCTCACCTGGTAAGCACAGCCTCTGGAGTCCCAGGAGATGCTGGGAATTGCACAAATGGAAATTGCAGCCCCATTTCTAACGGGTGTAATTATTGAGGGATGAGCAAACAAAAATGCCCAGAAGAGTATCTCCTCATCACTACTGGGAAGTGGTTTCCTTCTGCTGATTGGTGTGCACAGAGACAAAAAAGCACATGGAGCTGAGTAAGAGGCAAAAGCCTGTTCAGCTCACCAGTCCTCATCAAAATAGGAAGAGTCAGTTTGGCATTCTTTGATTAATATCCTCTTTATCTGGATTCCAGGACTCAGTGTCCAGTGCCAGGAGAAGCCAGAAGTGACAAGTTTCTACACCTGCCTGACCTGGCACACCTGAGGTTTAGCAGAGCAAACCAGGACACCAGAGAGCAGCCCTCAGTTCAGACACCACTCTCTCAACTCCCCGGATCATGATTGCCCTGGGGAAGGGATGGGCACAGCACGTGGAAACAGCTCAGAAACAAAGCAGTTTGGATAAAAATAAATCTTTGGACAGATATTCCCCAGTTTTCATAGTCATGTGCTTCTGTGAGCAACCAATAGACAGATCTGAGTTTGTACAGTCACTATGTTCACGTTGCACTTTTTGCCTTTTACAGCTTCTGAGAGCAGCGTGAACTGTCCCAGCAAGGGCTGGATAGAGTCTGGATAGAGTCATGTGTGCAGGATCATCAGTGCCTCTGCCCCCTCAGTAACTGAGTCACCTGCTTTAACTCTGAATGCCAGGGTGAGGAATTGGCCTGTGAAGGGCCTGGCTCAGTGGAGTGACACAAATATGTTTATTTCCAAATATTTGAAACATGACACACAGTCTTCTAGCGTGTTAAACTTGAGTTCCTAAGTGATTTGGAAAAATGTTTTAAATTCACTTTATTCTCAGTGCTATGTGTGTAGCTACGGGGTGTAGTACACCAGAGTAACTTTGAATGTGAAAAAAAAGTTAAAGTAAAATGAGATTTTATTCATCAATGATCTAGATAATGCCTTAAAATGGTTGCACGTTTTGCTTACCTCTACTATTCCAAGTTTTCTGGAGATACAAACCAAAAAAGCATTTTAGAATTTTTAAATTGTACCAAGCCAAACTACTTCACACAGTGTGATTTGTTTGAACTTGATAGACTGATCTTACTTTCCATGTCTGAAAACAATAAAACTGATGTTTTATTTTGCTTTAACTTTTCTGAAACAGAATTTCCTGCCTCAAACATATTTGAGAGAATGAATTTGGTTTGTGCAGCCTCTTGGCATTCACTTATTTTATATACAATACATTATTTGTTAAATCAAATGCATGAGCAGACATTTTTAAACAAGGAGAGGAATATTGCAAGCATAACTTAGCATGACTTTAGCTTTGGTTAATGTATCTGTAGGGTCCACTGAATGGAATTGGTCACATAATTTCCATTATTGGAAATACTAATTTCAAAATAAACTAATCCAGTGACTGCAGAACACTAGGTGCCAAATTTTATACCAAATAGGCCAAATTCAACATTTTTACTACCTTGCCTTCAAACTCAAGGCATCCCAAACATTTCCTTAATTTATCCTGAAATAAATGACAGCAGGCCTGTTCCACACTATGAACAGAGGAAAGGTAATGCTGTGGATTGAGTGACCTGGGTTAGATCTCTCTGGTGGAGGCAGGGTGGAACTGATGTTGAATTCCAAAGTCTCTTGGTAGATGGGAATGCACTCAGTCTTTCACACTTGTGAAAGTGTTGGAGGTGTGATTGTGACCCTCCATGAGAAAGAGATGGAAGAAGTTGGTGATGCTGCCCCTGCTCACTCAGGTTTGTCTCTGTGTGTTGCTTCTGGCCTGTGTGATCCTGCCTTCATTTGCCAGCTCAAACAGCTGAAAATGCTCCTGTTTGTGGAGCTTCTCTTCAATTCCTGTCCTCTGCCCCCATGTCCACTGCCTGGCAGCTGCAGTGGTGCAGGTGCAGACCTGCTCAGGTGGCCTTTGAGTGTGGACCCAGGAATGTTTTGCTCTGCAGTAATGAGGTTTGCAGGGTGGTTTGTCCTGCAGCACGTTCCACAGTCCTGGAGAGCACACCCTTCATGCAGCAGAGGGGACAGAGATGTCACCTGGGGGTGCATTGTGAAGGAACACGTCTACTTACTGCTTGAAAACTTGCATTTCAGCCAGTGCTAAATCAGCTTCTGCACTTGGACAGTGGAGTCTGTGCTGGAGCCAGTGCTGGGCTCTGCATTTCCAGGGAGAACAGAGAGTGGGGGGGTGTGTGAGGTTTGTTGGGATCATGGGTTAGGAATACTGAAATGTTTTGAGGCCAAGAGTTTCCTAAGCCTCAAAATAATACAAACACTGCACTTGATTGTGTAGGCACAGAAGTACGGGGTAGCTTGTCTGCTGTTCCTGGAGGTAGGCTTGACCTGGATTTCTATTTTTTCCCATGTTTAGCACTTGGGAACGTGCTGGTTTAGTCTGGGCAGCTGTGTGTGTGCTCATTTGTCAGTTCTCTTCTCCCTGATGTTTTGGTAGTAAAGCTGCTGGTTTAGTTCCCCTTTCTGTCTGTATTGCATATATAGAACACTGATTCATGAGATGGGAAATCCAGCTTTGCTTTATTAGACAAATTAGATGCAGTAAATGATGTATTTGTGATTGTTTTGAAGAGAGCAATGCAGTTCAGCTGTTAGAATACAGCTCCCACCTACTTCTCAGTACCAGTGTTAGAAGGTTTTTAGTGTTTGTTTGCCTTCTCCTATTAAGATAATTTTGTGGTGTCTCAGGATCAGGTGTTTTCTTGCTGCCAGTAAGAATTAATATCAAGAGTTTTCTGATTTATGCATTCTGTTTTGTTATCAGCACATCAAGCAGTGACTCTCCCCAGAACCCCCAGGTGAAACAGCTGCATGTGGCTTGAACTTGCTTTTTGAATCATTTACAAACTTTGGTTTTGGGGGCTTTCATCTCTTTGGAACTTGTGTTTTCAAAGCCCACAAGGCTTTGTTTTCAGAGTGTCTCTAATTTGAAAACACAAGAGAAGTTCTGCCCTTTCTCTTTGGAGTCAAACCCCTCGATTTCACCAGCTCCCTGGGTAATGGCTGACCAAAACTAAGGACTTGGTTTTTTGCCTCCCATTGGTTTCTGCAGAGCAAAACTGCCAGGAAGAGGAAAACAGCCCTGAATTTTTAGGGCTGAGATGCTCAGTAAGTCAAAACGCAGAAGTTTTACAGTCTTTGGAAAAACTCCACCCTGAAAATCTTCCCATTTGATTCTTTCACAAAAATTATTTAATATTTCCCAAGTTTCTTTTGTTTGTGTCGACAAAGGAAAGGTCACCTGGTTTCTGTTATTAGTTAAGCTTTAAAACTCAGCTTTTAGATGAGGAGAACCAGAGTATCAAGGAAGGAGATGAGCCACCCAGAAGGTCTGTGGCACTGTGGGGAACTAATGAGTCCCACTTCTGCGTTTTAACCACTTGGCCAATCTTCCCCAAACTTTTTTATTTTCTATTTGGGACTAAAATGCATAGAATTGGAGCTCTTGGTGCTTTTTCAAATTGCTTTACCAAGAGCTTTTTCTATGGAGAATGACCAAGTGTAGCTATACCACCAGAAGCTGTAGTCAGAATTACTGAAAGTACAGACGTGGTGTGATCTCTCATCTAAGGTCATTTCTCTTTCCCTCCCTCTCCCTCTCTGCCTCTCGCAGCCTGTGGACATAGTAATTCTGTGATATGATTTTGGTTTCTTTCATGGAAGCCCCAGCTTTCTTCAGAGAACTAAGCTCTCTGTCAGCTCTTCTCATTTTTCAGTCTGACTCAAAATGTACTTTGGTTTTGAAGCTACTATGGGGCAGTAAAAGACATTCTATACAGATTTTTTTTGTTACATTAGTTATTTTAATCCCTTTATGTAAGGCAATAGTATTAGTTAAGATAATGAAAACAAAGGTATAAGATTTTTTTGTCCACATAAAATTTATCTAAATGACATGTAAAGGAGTGTAAGTGGAAATTAATACCTGCTATCTTTATTATTAATATGGTAACCTTTTTTTCCCTGATGGTACCCAGTTTTAAGCCATTGCTACATTTTAACAAGTGTGCAGCAAGAGCTTTAAACCATCTGCATTGTTGGTCACAGTGGGCAAATATACTGAGGTGAATTGCTGAATCAAGAGAGCTCTCAGGTCATGTTCTCAAGAGCACCTGCAGTGCATTTATCCAGTAAAGTGACACAATTCAATGGATTGACAAATATTTTATACTAAGAATGAGAAGTGTATGGGTCACCAAATAAATATCAGTGCCAGAGTTGCATAGAGGGACAGAATTTTGTCAATCTGTGGCATAAATGAGGCTCTATTTGTTCCATGTGTGATTTCAAATACTGTGTCAACTAAAGCCAGTTCAAACTCCAAGGACTGGCTGTGTGAGGTATCTCAGTGAGATCCCATTGCACCAGTGCTGCTCTCCCTCCTGTCTGTCCTCTGTGGCTGTGGAAAGATCTACTGAGAAGTTCAGTATGTATATATATATAAAAATTAAATTATATATATATATATATATAAATTTTACATATTATATATATATTAAAATTTTAATATATAAAATATATAAGATATTTTATATATTTATATATAATAGATATTATATATATTTTTTATTTATTTACTGAGAAGTTCAGTATCTATAAAATCATATAGATCCTGTGTGTTGTTACCACAGTGTCCCTGTCCAGGCACAGAGCTCTCCTGTGGCTAAAATGCCTAAATAGATCAAGAAAGGCAGCAAGAAAGTAATTCTTGGCTTTCTTCCTTTCTTCATTTCTTGCTTTCCTTCTTTTAAACATGAGGTTCTCTGCACTTCTCATTGCAGGAAACGCCTTCATTCCTCTTTTTCAATTTGTACCCCAAGGTTTGTAGGGTAATCTCACCCAACCCAGCCTTTAGTACCCCTGGGGCTCCTCATGAAGTTTCAAGCTCTGGCACTGTTTCATCTGGCTAATGGGCAAGAATCTGGTGATTTTTTTGGTCAGCATACTGCTGCCAAAATGCTCCAGGTGCTGTTTCAATGGTCCTAAAAGAACCAGAGAGACAGAGTTGGGTGATGAGAGGGGTTCCCATTGTAAGGATCCTTTATAGGATATACATTTATATACATGTATATATACAGCACACAAAACGCTCGATGGAAAGTGCCAAAGATGCACACGTAGCATCAAGCAGATACAATTTTTATTTGTTTAGCAAATTAGCATAACTGACAAGAATCCCCAATTAGAGGCATAGGTGATGAAGTAACTCCTCCCTGCTTCTAGCCTTTTCTGAAACCCTCCACCCTCTCAGATAGGAACTAAATTTTCTTTATGAAAATGTGTTTCAGAGAGCTGGTTTCAGCCTTGGCTCCCAGAGAGCCTAACCTTGGATCCCTCGGGAATTTATTTTGTCTTTCTGTCTAACAGAGAGGGTAAAATGCTAGCTACAAATACAAAAATAGGCTACACAGCTACAAATGTGTATGTAAAGAATGTAGAGAATATATAAAGGCAAAGATCAATTTGGCATCACTCTGAATAGAAACACTGACAGACACTGAAATACAGATTTTAGACAAGGTATTTTAATATGTATCCTTTTAAATTTCATGGTCTCTTTTATCTGTCAGAAGTTCAGAGATGACACTTCTCTCGGTGGCTTTTTTTTCCATCTTATACACAGCTAGATAGATATTAACTGAACACACATATTTAAAAGCAGAAGAAACCGTGGTAAAAGTACAACATGAGACTAAAATCAGCTATTTCAAAATTAGAAGATGTCATGAGTACTTTTGCTTGAGCACGTGTGTACCAGTGATCCTTCTGGAGTATTCCATTGCTGCTAGGCTCTCACTGTTGGAGCACGGAGAACAGACATTGCTGAGGGGATGTTTTGGGCATGTAGTGGAGGCTTTCCCTTGTGGCTTAGCTGGGTCTCTGCATTCTCTTGCTCCAGGTAGCAGGTGGCATTTGAACAACCCCTGACTTACAGGGTTTTCTGAATGAAAATAGAAAATGCCAAGAAAGCTTGTCTGGGGGCATAGCTTCCTTTAACACCTAAAGCAAAAAGTGATCCAAGTGTCAGAGACAGATATGTGTAATCAAATAAACATCATAAATAATAACAGCATGCTCACAGGGCTTCCCTTTTTGTCCTGACAGAAACTGTCCTTTGATGGAAGACCAGAGAATGAGGGGTTGGTTATTTGCTTCTATTTATTCTGTGGGGTTTTTTCATATTAACATGGGAGGTTATTTTCTAGGAAATAGAGCCACCATGTAGAGAACAGTAGCGTGGGTTTGTTATAAAATGGAGGTGCTTCTTCCAGTTACTGATAGGGCTTCTTTTGGAAAGCCCCTTTTGTTGTACTTGAAATCAAAATACACAAAGTCTGAAAAAAAATGCATTCACTTGGAAATGCACACAGGCTGTGATGTTCCTGTGGAACAACCTCTTCACCCTCTTTATTGATGTTGCTTTTATTGCACACTTGTAATAACATTTTGTCACGTAACAGCCTTTCTGAAAAGCCAGCAGCAACAATAAGCCCTTTCCACTTCCTATCCTTTTAAATACCTAGTTCATCAAGAAAGAGCTTAATGATTAAGAAGTTCAAGGAAGAATGGCAGCTGGGAAGTCCAGTTTCACTTTGGATGTGTAAGTGTGGTTTTTCTTCTCAGAAGCACTGAGGAGCACCCTGGAGCCTTTCCCTCAGTGAGTGCCATGAGCAACTTGTCCCTTTATCCAAGTCATCCTTTCCATGAACCTTGGTAAAACTTAATGGCATTGCCCTCTCGGACAAATTTGAATTAATTTATCCAATGGGCTAAAAATTATTGATACCATTCAGTTAAAAGGAATGAATATAAAAAATGCTCGGTATGCTCGTTTCAGTTTTCCTATGGAAAACAGGCCAGAAAACTCTCCCTGGTGCCAGTTCTGGGAAAGTCTTTAACACACAGATTTTTGTTCTCACATAAGTAATTGTTGCATCAGATACTTTGACTTCAGCAGTGTAACTTCAACCTTCCAGGCTCTCTGTGATGTTGGTGCCTGTCTTTTAGACCTAGAAAAGCTTGGGTAGGGCCTGACCAAAGGGAAAAAACCACAGAGGGGAGGGAAAAATACAAACAGATCTCATCAATTGTCCTGACTACTATATTATTTGAAACTGCATTAATAAATTTGCGTAATTGCCTAATGGCTTATTACTACAGAAGATTAAGGTGTGTTCTAGCCAATTACCTAATTAAATCAAGACTGTAATAATTTGAATTGAAATTCTTAGTTGTCTCTAGACATATAAGGCATATCTACCCCAAGAGCTTCTATAGCTAAGAGAGCTTAGAAACTGAGCAGTGCCCTGGCAGAGTGGAGAGATGCACTGTGTGCCACACACACCATGGGCAGTGTGCTGAAAATGCCTGGGGTTTGTGTGGTGGCATCTGCAGGAAGAAATCGAGGCAGTTGAAATTGTTGCAGCTGTGAGTTGAAAATATTTGCACAGGGTCCCTGTGTCCCTCATCTTCGGTGCTTGGTTGTGATGGCAGTGAGGTTGCTGTGGATCTTTAGTAAAATAATAATTTATCTGACTTTCAGTATTTTCTCATTTCTTTTGTTGTTGTTGATAAGGGCGCAAAGCAAAGAGAAAACAACCCAGAGGTGTGAGAATTCAAATTGTCAAGATTTTCCTGTGTACCTCAGAGGCTTTTCAAGGCACTTTGCCTTTTTGAAGTGGCTAACCTTCACTTTTGACTATACATCTAGGGTAGATAAGGAGGCTTCATGACATCTTCAACCAACTGAAACATTTCCAGGCATCAGAACAAAAACCATCCAGAGTAACAAATGAAAGGGAGTGAAATGATGAGAACAGTCTTAAGGATGATTGTCATCAACAGGAATTAGTTTCTGCTGGGATTGGAGGAAAGGGAAGCTTTCTCAAGGGGAAGGTCTGTAGTAATTTGAAGTGGCAATGTGTAAAGCCCAAATCTTAGAGGAGTCACCAGGGCTGATTGTGAGTCTTCACCCACTCATCCAAACAGGAGTAGAATGACTGTACTGAAAGAATTAAGGTTTCTTACTGGGAACTTCCTTGAGGCTTGCTTGATTGTAACTCTAGAAAAAGTGACTGCTGGATGGGGCAGGGCTTGGACTTGTGCCTGGCCAAGGCTTTGGGGTGGTGAAATGCTCTCAGGGGGCAGCACAGATGACTCGGGAGCCTGTGCACACCCAGCCGTGTGCCTTGGGTGACAATCTTGATCCCCACAACCCACTGGCAGAAACTGACAGCACCAGGACTAGACATTGAGGCAGTTTTGTTTTGTTCTATTTTTACTTTTCTCTTTTGGGGCAGCCCCCCTCCCCCTTCCTTCTAAATTGTTTTCTCAGCTCAACTGAGTCTCAAAGCCTGTCGCCTGCGTGTCTTGAGCAGCTGGAATGTCTGTGGACTGAAGGAACAGGCAAGGAGCATGACTTGGTGGGACTGTGGAAGAGTCTCAGCCTCCAGAAGGGAGAACCCTGTGTCACCTGCAGTGCTGGGAGCCAGGGGCATTTAACACCAGCTCAGATGGCTGCCTGCAGCCTGCCTCTGGGACTGTGGCTCCTGCTGCTTCTCCAGGACGTCCGGACAACCCCACAGGTAAGGCAGGGGCACACCAGGACCCTGCAGCTCCCCAGGAGCCCGCTGAGGTCTGGGGCACCTGGGGCTGCAGAGCCATGCTGCCCTTCAGCTGGGCTGGGGTGGGTGTCCACAGAAGCAGGGCTTGTGCAGCACCCTGGGTTAAAGGTGGTGAGCAGAGCTCTCAGGAGACAGGGGTATAAAGCAGAGCAGCCAGGAGAATCTGCCCTCTCTGGGATCTTTACAGGCAGGAGTGTGGGACATGAGCTGTGCTCTGCATCTTGTTGGCACTGCTCGAGCTGCTGCAGCTCCAGCACATCCCAGCTGGGGGGTGAGGGAAGCTTTCATGGGGTGGGGGCTTTTATTTTTGCCTGTGTGCTTGGTGACAGGCACACTCCTTGCAGAGCTGGGTTCAGAGGGCTGCTGCCCACTCTGCTGCTGCAAGTCAGGAAGGGCAAATTGAAAGGTGTAGAGGCTTAACAATAATAGATCTTTCTCTTTACACCCCCCACCCTACTTCTTCATGAATCCACTACTATTTCTGAATCAAAAATCACTTCAAATAGACACAACCCACTAGCTGTACTCAGCTGATGCTGTAGATGCACACCAGCTCCCTGTTCTGATCGTATCAGCTCTTGTGGGTTTGCTTCCACCCACACACTGCCACTTATCCCCTCCTCCCGTGGCCATGAGCCCTCAGCACCTGGCATAAATCCAGGTGATTTCCCTGACTGACACGTAAAAATTCACATTTAAAAAGTAGAAAGGTCAGGCACAGAGAGACTGCCCAGGTGGAGTCAGGTAGGTGAGTATTTGCATGGAGTGTTGGGTCAGAAATGAGCCATATTCCCTTACAGTGGAAATACAAGCATTTATTAGCCTAAGACACCTGCCAGTACATGGCAACTGAAAAATCCAGCACGTCACTTGGGCTGCCAGATTTTTTACAAGACACTGACCCCAGTTAAATCTTTGAAAATAACCAAGTTCTGTACCCTCTTCATAGACGTTTGAAAAAGATCCCCCTGGCTCTTTTGGTAGGAGTAGGAGTTTGCTCTTGTGTCTTCAGTTGTAAATTCCCCTCCCACGTTGCAAGTTTGGTTTACTTTCCCCATGTTATCTGTCCTGCCACTGTCTCCTTCCTGAGGTACAGAGGGATACGTTTTCTGTGGGATTGGAGTCTGTAGAGGAATGCTTGGGAAGGCATTCAGATAAGCTTGTCCAGTGTGCTGAATGCACACTGCTGTAGGAGGAAAGCCAGTAGAAACAAGAAGATGACACCTTTTCTCTTTGACATCACTTTTGGCGGCCCGTTCACAAAATGAATGGGGCAGAGAGAAAATTTGGTTTTCTGATAGTCATTGTCAATATTCAGACTCGCTGTAAAATGATCACAGACATTGCTGGGATAAGGCACTGGCCTTGCACTGTCCTGCATTGCCTCCCCTGCAGCAATACTTGCTGCTCATGGAGCACAAGTGATACTTTCTAATGTGAGCAAGTCACTGTTTGCTGGTCATATTTTTAAACCATGTTCCATCTTACCTCAGTCCACAGTTTGGGTTTTGTTTCTTTTTATATTCAGAGAACTCTCACTTGTTGATAATGTCTTTACTATCAAGCAAATGAAGCTTGACTGCTTGAAGCTGTAGATGATCAGCTTTTTCTGTGCTGTCAGAATTTGGGTGGAAGCTTGACAGACAGTTAACTGTTTTGCTGCAGTATTAGTCAGTTCTAGAATAGCCACTGCTGGTAGATTTTTTTTCTTTTTACGGTAATATGCTTTCTTCCTGACTTACAGCTCATTTGTAGCCAGCCCCATTTCTTACTCTGCCTCACAGTCGCTTTTTCTCTATGAGTTCAAAAAACGATAAATAAATGAGTCAAACCTTGTCCTGACTGAATTGCAGAGTAGCCACTGAATTCAGCTGCACCTTTACAACCCCATTATTTAAATTGGAATAGCAAACATTTTTGTAGAAATAAGGAAAGCCAGAACAGCTGTAAAAAGCCCATTTTCTAAAACAAATTCTCTCAAGCAAGTGCTGCAAAACCCAAATACTTTTGATCTATGTTTGCTTTATTTAATTGGTCCTTGATCTGCAATGCATTCAGAAAAGAAAAAAAACCCTGTTGACTTGCTGAGTGACTGAAAGCTCTAAACCAGAGCATCCCTGTGCATGCTGTCACAGAGCAGTCCAAGCAGGATAGGAATTGTCATCTTTCCTTTCACAAGATGCATTCCAGCTCCTGCTAAATCCAAAGCCTTTATTTGAAGAGAAAGTCAGAGAGAAGGATAAAGACCTGCTGTCCACCACAGCCACGTGCCTTGCTCCAATACCTGTGTGATCTTCCTCATATGTTAAAGGGATTTTTTATAATACACATATACAAACAGAAGTCTAAATTCTAACGACAATTGCAGATGTTATTGCAATAAAACTGCTGCTTCCTTGACCCCTTAGAGAGTGCTGGGGGCCAACCTTCCTGCTGAGTTAAGAGCAGAACTTGGCATCGTTGTGTGGCTGTTACAGGTCACGTTAGGAGTCAAACAGCTTTGGAATTTGGAGGGGAAAAAATGACAAGAATGGGGGCATGGTGACTGATGCTGAGCATTGACATGAATGTTATTTATCACTGAAAGGATCTATACTAATTTTTATATTCATGAAACATCTCTGCTGAGCAGATGCTGACTTACAGGCATTTTGCTTATGGATTAGAAGTGATGGGCTCTTCAGAAGGTGGTTTCCCAGTCACAGACACCCTGCTGTGATTTGTTAAAATGAATTTCTGTTGTATTAAGGTTTTTTTTTTATTTAGAGATGGGGTAATTGTGAAAAACGCCAATCACTTGTTTTTAGAATTTTAAAAGTTTTATAGTAATAAAATGGTTATAAAAATAGTAATATAATTAGAGTAATAAAAATCTGGACAATTAGGATTTAAGACAGTTCGAGACAATAAAAACAAAGAGTTACAGACAGTCCAGGTACCTCTTTCTGGGCAAAAGAAGCCCAAAAAAAGACCCACATTAACAGAGGATTAACCCTTCAAAGCAACAGCCTGTTGCACATTCATACACCTCATCCATGATGCATCAATTCCATTCAAACAAAGGATTCTGTCTGCTCAGTGTCAGCTTCTTCCTCTGAATCCTGATGTGTTTCCAGGGCTGAGCAAGGCGGGAAGAAGTTAGTTTGTTCTGGTAAGGGAGCAATAAATTCTCTTTCTCTGAATGATTTAGGTGTCCTGTGGCTGCTGTCTCGGTGGGAGTACCTAGTTCCTCTCTTTTAAAAAAAGTATCTTACACAGCCTAGTTTCTATTTTAACATGATGTTATAACCTAAAACTATATTTAACACACTACTTTAAAAAATCAACGCAGTATAACTTTCTAACGTAACACCTATAATATTCACTTTAATATTTGCAAAAAGCCAATCATAAACCACACATTTTTCACAGTAATTGAGAGGTGTTCTTTCACAGCAGAGCACCTTGGGCTTGGCCCAGTCACAGTGCAGGTGGCTGCAAAGCTGTGCTTGCAGCTGGACGCTTGAGAGCAGCATTTGGAGGAGCCAGGGATGAGCTGTGTAATGTGGGTGGCTGCAGTGCAGAGCTGCCCTCCCGTGGAAAGAGGGAAAACGAGCTTGAGTACTCATAATCTGTTAAGTATGCAGCCTACTTCGTGCAGTGATTTATCAGGTACCATTAGGTCCAATTCATAATCAGAATGTGCACTGTTGGGACCAGGAGCAGAATCCAATACTAAACTCCTGATTTTCATATTCTTGGCAAGGTAGCTTTTTAAAAAGCTGTTCTGTCACATTTTTACACAAACACTATTCTTTTATTTAAATCCCAAACCAGACAATTAAATAAGCTGTGAGCTTATGTACTGCATTAGTAATTCAATAATTCAAGGGTTTGTACTCTTGTTTAAAATTCAGCTTCATTTGCAGCCAGAGTTGCTTGCCCAGGAGAACCAGGAAGAAAAAATTAGGTATTTGTGGTGATTTCTCACAGCTCTTGCAGAGAAATCCAGGCTGACTTAGCTACAGCCAGGATGCTATTGTTTTTTAAATTTTCTTTATAGAAAGAGTTAATTCACTAAGTAACTCAGGACTGACCTTTTGTGTGGTGACTGGTCACTTCTGGGAGTGTCTGCGTGGCCAGGGCACCCCTGCACACAGAGGTGAGTGCTGTATTTGTGGGGAGCCCCAGCAAAGGAGGGAATGATGACTCTGACTCCATGCTCTCAGAAGGCTAATTTATTACTTTATGATACTATAGTATATTAAAGAATACTAAACTCTACTAAAGAATACAGAAAGGATGCTTACAGAAGGCTAAAAAGATAATAATGAAAACTTGTGACTCTTTCCAGAGTCCTGACACAGCTTGGCCCTGATTGGCCAAAGAGTGAAAACAACTCACAGCAGAATGCACTGAAACAATCACCTGTGGGTGAACAATCTCCAAACACATTCCAAAGCAGCAAAACACAGGAGAAGCAAATGGGATAGGAATTGTTTTCCTTTTCTCTGCGGCTTCTCAGCTTCCCAGGAGAAAAATCCTGGGTGAAGGGGTTTTTCCAGAGAGTGTGAAAGCCACCTGTGATGAGGAGACACCACTTCCTCCTCCTCCAGTCTCGGGCTTCCTCCTCAGAGCAGGAGGACAGCGGGTGCAGCTTTGTGAGGTGGTTTGAGTCAGGCTGAGCGGGCAGGAACTCTGCTCTGCCTCTCCAGGCAGCTCCACAAGGTGCTTGCAGGGAAGCCCAGGGGCTCCAGTGCAGGGATGTGGCAGTTCTCAGTTCTGTTACTGGACGTGGATGAAATTTAACGGTTTCGATGTGTTTCTATTTCTTGTTCTTCTGTTGATTTCCTCCTTGACTGAAAGCTCCTGTTTTCTGATGGAAGTGAAATCATGTTTCTATTTTGTGTATATTAAATAGGAGAGCAGGCTGTGAAATGAGTTAGGTACTGAGATTCTGCACGGTGCACAAAGGTGACAGCAAGTATTATTTCAAAGACCAGTGGGAAATTCACTGGCAGAAAGTGAGATGTAGAGTTTCTGAAATATTTAACTGCTCTACCAGTATCGTGTGAGAAAATCTCCAGGGGATTTATCAATTCTTAACAAAAAAAACCCCAAATCCCCCCCACAAAAAAATCACTATTCATACCTTCTAGTAAATACTGAAAATGAATTTCAGATGACAACAATGTTAGGGGATTCTTAAGGGAGATGCCAAGTTCAAAAATCAGATTTTCTTATCAGAACACTCGTGGCTCTGTAATTTCCCAGAGCATGTAGTGGCCCAGCCATACAAAAACTAAATCTTATTATGTGCTTCTTGTTACAAATTGTTGCTGGGTCTCATTTTGTAAGCTAATATCAAAACTATTTTATGGGGGTTTTTAAAAAAACTAAATAAATATCGGTTATGTAGTGATGAAAGGTTATTTCTGAAAACCTTCACTCACAACAGAAGTGGGATTAATTATTTGAATAAGGGTTTTGTCATGGGAGTATTTGCAGGATTCTTTTCAAAGCAAAATCTTCTTGCAGGATTTGTCCCTAAATGATAAGTAAAATAATTTATTGGCTTATAATAGACCCTTAGGTTGCTAAATTCAAATAATATGACTGCCTAAGTAACAGAAAACTTGGATGCTGCAAACAGGAATGACCTCTGTGGGTTATGCCAAATCCTTAGCTCCAATTAACATGAAATAATTTTAGGACTTTTTTTTTTTTTTTTAATTTTAGGACAGTAATTTTTTTTTTTTTGCTAACTGCTGCAATGTTTCTAAAGGAAATGCAGACAATAATTTAGTTGCTTTGGGAATACTTGAATTTTCAAAAAACTGTGGGCTTTTCCTTACTGTCTGCAACCACCATTGCTTGAGACAGGCATTGGGATCTGCTCTAGTACAGAATTAACTGATTTCTAATTGTGTCTTTTGTCTCTTTCAATTTCCAGACATCATTAACCCCACCTCATTCCTGTGGTATGAGGGAGAACTGGGTCTATGATGAAACTTCACAAAACTGCTGTTACCAGTGTCCCTCAGGTATGTTTGTTGTTCAGTTTATAATGATATAATTTATATGCAGCCTTTCTCATGGAGACAGGAAGCCTGTGTGTCTGCAGAGTTGTGTTTTGTCCCTGAAGAAAGGGGCAGTTTCATGAATCGCTCTCTAATGTGGCTCCAGATGTGAATCTCTTCTCCACTGTCCTGCTCCTGTGCAGTTTGCATGCAAATGTTATAAATAAGAAGCTTGACTAGGCCAATATTCAAGCAGCAATCAATTTATTAATTAATGTGGTAAAGTATGAGCAAAACAGCGCTGGGTACAGTGGGGGAAGTTTTCCCTCCAGCTGCACACCGATGGTTGGGGTGTACAGATATTTATAGGGGCACACATAAGCTTTTTTTCCAGCAGTTTCTACTCCCAATTTTCACGTCACAATTCTATACACTATTGTGAGTTAGTTTTTCTCAGGATATACCCCAGAAAGGAGTATCCCCAGATGGTGGGGTCCGACTTCCGAAAGAAGAAAGAGGTCTCCCAGCTGGTGTGGTCCAGACTCCAGGTGTGGGCCCACCTTTTAATTGCAAAGACTATAAATCTCATAGCAGTGATGTCCAGCTTCCCTTGGTCGAAGCCATCAATCCTTGGGTTGATGTTCATCTTCCTTTCTCAAGCTGCTTTTTACTGTTTTGCTAAGGTGTTGAGATAAGCATGTTTCCTTTACATATATTCTAAACTTATATTTTCAAAGCTCCTTACTACAAGCAATGTTCTAAAATTCTACTTCAAGAGGTTATTATTGCAAAACTGTTTAATGCTTAGCTATGTGCAAAAAGTTCCTGTCCAGCAGCAACATCCTTAAAGCTTTAATTCGGATGCTATAAAGGTTAATTCCAAACAAAGGATAGGTTCAAAGGCCTTCTTCCATGCTTTACTCCCTCAGTTATTTTTTTTTAATTCATCCTTTAATTGTCCCGTGATCAGTTTCCACACATATCACAATCACAAGCACACACGCTGCCTGTGTGTACCTGACACCAAACACGGCTTTGTATCTCACGCAAACCAGATAAACGTGACAGAATTTTATGGGATTTCATCACTTCACTTGACACTGACATAGCCAGGTCAAAGAATTCATTTCAAACTTGCCCCTGGGTGTGAGTTAGCGCAGGGAAATTAGGCTGAATGAGTTTCTTCTCAGAGATAAAAAGATATAAAATGAAGGTATAGAAAATCTGACATTGTTCTCATAGTCACAACAGTTTAGAAAGTGTCTGACATGAGGGAGGAAACAGGCCCTTGTCAGGGGACACACTGAGCTGTGCTAGAAGCTGGCTGTGACACATCAGGTCAGCAACAGGAAGCACTTTGGTGAGACGAGGGTTCTGGAAGTGTCTGAACCTGCCCCATTGGCCAAGCCCCCTCAGTGGGTGGGTGTTTTGTGATGCTTCAGCACCATCTGTAGCTTCTTGCAGAAGTCTTTTTCTTTCGTTTTCTTAAAGGAAGTTTCTGGCCTGTATTTGTGTTCTGATGATACAGATACAGAGGGCTTTAGTGTTTGATTGCCAGTAGTTGTGTCCAGCTGCATCAGGATTCCCACTGGCACATCCTGTGCTGCTGGGCACAGCACTGGAGTCCTTCAGAGGTTGTATATGTAAATCAGAGCAAGGGATGGAGAAAATGGTCCAATTAAAGGAAAAAATGGATGTGACTTTGACAGTCCCAAGAAGAGCTCTTTTCTTCTTCAAAACCAAAGCTCCTGTCATGAGGGATGCCATAGCAAGGTTGGGGGAGAAGCAGAGATCTGATTTCCACCAGGCTGTGATGAGTTCACCCTTGCTGATTCTATTGCTACATCCCCATGTCAGTCCTGGGCTTCTCCACAATAAAAGTTATAAGAATCCTTTTCCACCTTAATCATCCACTCCTCCTTCAACAATAACCTGTTCATATCTGCTACTAACTCAGCTGCTCACTGCAAAGAAAGAGGAGCTTTTCTGAAGGTCCTTTTAATCAAATGAAGAAAAGAAGGAAACGTGAAACTGGGTTCCCTGGGAACTTGGTAGTGGCAGGACAATGGCCCCCATGGAGATTTGGCTGTCTTTTCTGCCAGCAAATGACTTGTCATCTGCCCTTCCCACAGCAGCCCGTTCCAGCTGGGATTGGGTGCTGGCCCTGTACCTTAACACTTGAATGGGAAAGGCAAAAATGTCCTAGAGAAACCAAATAACTAAGAGAAGACTGTGGTAATGTGTCTAACAGGTAAACAAGCAGACAAGAACATTTCAGGATGGTTTTCTGCCCATTTTGAATAGGTATCTTGTATATTTTGCTTTTTCTTCCTCCAGGCTATGTTAAAAAGACAGCATGTCCTCGGGATCCAGCTGTAGACTGCATGACATGTGGACCTGATCAGTATTTGACAAAGAAATTCCAAAAGCCACAATGTGATGCCTGTGTGTCATGCTCCAAAGGTTTGCTTTTCTCCACACATATCTCACAGTTACATTCTCTCTCTGTATATTTTATTTACGCTTAATTTGTATTTTATTCATTTAGCATTTCCACAGCAAAATTAGCCATCCTTGGTTACTGAGTTAGACAGCAGAATGTTACCTTGCATGTAATCCATGTTACTGCCTGTGTGACCTGGGACTAGCTAAAAATTCTCCCCTCCAATGCTACCCCAGTCTGGTTTCTGCCTTCTGTCTTATATTACAAACTATTATCTAGAGGCTTCTCAAATTATTTATTGTGATCTTTGTTAGGTTTCTAGGACGAGGGAAAAGATTAATCTGACTCCATGTTCTCAGAAGTCTGATTTATTATTATATTATATTATATTGTATTATATTATATTATATTATATTATATTATATTATATTATATTATATTATAGAATACTATACTAACACTATACTAAAGAAATAGAGAAAGGATACTGACAGAAGGCTTAACAAGAATGAATAATAAGGACTCGTGACTCCTCAGAGCCTCCACACAGCTGGCTGGTGATTGGTTATTTAGGTAAAACAATTTATGTGAAACTAATCAAACATTCACCTGTTGGTAAACAATCTGCAGACCACATTCCAAAGCAACAAAACAACGACAAGCAATCAGATCATTGTTGTTATCATTCTTCCCTGAAGCCTCTCAGCTTCCCAGGAGAAGAAATCCTGGCGAAGGGGTTTTTCAGAAAAAAATCACGGTGACAAGTCATAACTTAAATTACCCTCATATGGCTTCAACCTGAAAGAGGGCAGGTTTAGATTAGCTGCTAGGGAGAAATACTTCCCCTTTGAGGGTGCTGAGGCCCTGGCAGAGGTGCCCAGAGCAGCTGGGGCTGCCCCTGGATCCCTGGCAGTGTCCCAGGCCAGGCTGGACAGGGCTTGGAGCAGCCTGGGACAGTGGGAGGTGTCCCTGCCATGGCAGGGGGTGCGATGAGATCAGTGTTAAGCTCATCTTCAACACAAACCAGTCTGTGACCACGAAGAGAGACGGCACCTTTCCCTGCTTCCTGAGCCTTGGAGCTGGTGTTGCTCAGCTTCTGCCCCAGTTTACACTTCCCTTGCAAGGTGCTCCTTTGTCACCGCGTGTGTTCCTTGCCCCCAGAGCTGGACCTCGTGGAGAAGCAGCCGTGCTCCCTCACCTCCAACCGCGTGTGCGAGTGCCGGCCGGGCCTGTTCTGCCAGCTGGTCGTGGTGGACAGCTGCTCCCGCTGCCAGCGCCACTCTGCCTGCAAGCCCGGCTTCGGAGTCAAAACCAGGGGTAGGAGCTCCCACCTGTCCACTTTGCCTTTCCTGGCCCCGGCCATAGGCCCAGACCTGATGCATTTTATTTGGTCAGTCCTCTGTCGCCTCGTTTTTTTAAGATTCTCTAAGCCTTCTGATGCTCACATTCTTGTAACACACTTTCTCACAATGTAAATAACTTATTGTTTTGCATTCTTTTATGGAGGGGGAAAAATGTGATGGACTGTTGGTTTGTCCAGTGTCATTGGAGAGGTGGCACTGTCACCTTCCAAACCACTGTCACTTCTGGAAATCTATAAATGTTAGAGTCAAAAATTAAACACCCTCTTTTTTTGCCTTAGAAAGCAGCGTGTCCGTGTAGTTTTATTTTTTGTCCTATAGTGACAGTCCTCAATCATGATTTTTATTCAGGCACCCCAACAAATGATGTCACTTGTGAAGAGTGCCCTCCTGGGACCTTTTCTGATCAGAACTCCAGCACAGACATCTGCAAACCCCACACCAAGTAAGTCTGTGCTTCTTTAATGGGGCTGGCTAATGGATTGAAATTAATAAAGGCTGAAATAGGGTATGTCACTTCTGGTGCAAAGTACACAAATTCGTCTTAGAAGCAAGGGAATCACTGTGGGCTCCTGTGCAGAGGTTAGAAGGCCTCTCTCAGTACCTGTTGCACAGCTCTGGGGTGGAGGAGCAAGGGAAGGAAGGAATCCTGCTTGCCTCATTTTTAGTTTACTACGTTCAGTGGAATTGCACATCTTTGTGATCAGCAGCTTGGCATCCAGGCCAAGAATTAATGCCACAGGGATGAGAAGAATAATGACTTCTACACAGAAAGCAGTAATTGTGGTTGGCACAAAAATCACCAAGGGGATGTTTGTCACATGGAAAACACGTGTACCTTGTACCTGTTCTTTTTCATACCCAGCTGTGCCACATTGAACAAAGTAACGCTAAGGAAAGGAAATGCTACACACGATCAAGTTTGCCTGGACCAGTTGCCCACTTACCTCACCCCAAGCGCTTTGTCCATGAGATTCAGCAATGAAACAAATAACTTTGACCCGAGGATGTTTAAGGAGAACCTGGTGACCTCTGCTAGTGGTGACTTTCTAAGTGTCACAACAACTGAAAATCCCAGTTCAACTCCTGAGGAGAATGCTCAGGCTCCCACCTCAGCCAAGGGGGACATGACAACAGGAGGTAACAAAGGCACAGCATTTACTCTCTCTAGCACTTTTTATTTGGAAGTGTCCTTGGTAAACACAATTTTCATGTGGGAACTTCCTGCAAATCCCCTCTGACTTGCGAAATGATGTCTATGGCCCTATGTTCAAACACATGGATCTACTCAGGGCTTTCCCTCTGCCTCTTCTCAGCCTGTCCTGTGCTCCCTCCCTGTGCTGTAGGTGTGGTGCTGTGGGCAGTGGTTCTCTCCGTGGCAGTGCTTCTTGGGGCCATGCTGGTGTTTTGGAAGTGGAAGGTCTGCAAGAAGCGGATCCTCGTCCTCAGGAGAAAGCGTGAGTTTTCCCAGCTGTGACACGTGATGTGCAGCTTGGTCTGCCAAACAGCAGATGGGACACTCAAATATGGGGGGATTTGTGGAGGCCATTGGGGAAGAGAATGTTCTCTACGGGCCAGGTAAGGGTTTAAGGCAAGCTGCTCATGTAGGACGTTGGAGAACATGAAAGATGGAAGCAGCTGTGAATTTAGGGAGGGAAGCAGGTGGGTGACCTACAAGAGGGTAAAAGGTAACTAGCTGTTTCTTCTCTCAGCACAGACATCAGTATTAAATGATACCTGAAGTGCTGTGTGAGTAGTTTTTGGTTGTGGGAACAGAATTGGGCTTTAAGCATGAGAGGAAGGGTGATTTTTACTGACAATGACTCCCCATAGCTTTGCCTGGAGTTACATGTGGGGTGTGTCTGCAAAACCACATTCCCTCTTTCATAGAAAGCAGGGCGTGCACGTCGCAGGTTGGTTGTAGATTGTGGGTGTGGTGAAGCTGTTGGAACTTCCATGGTGAGTTGGACTAAATGAAAGGTTTCTTTTATCAGCACACCTGCACTCGGTCATCGCACACAAATACGTGCTCAAATCTCAAGGTGAGTGACTGAGGGGCCAGCAGCGCCATCCTTATGCCTGAAGAATAAGGAGATCGCTTAACGTGGGATTTTATTTTAGAGAATTTCAATTTAAAAAGTGGAAGCTTCTCACGTCACATGTATGTCATGCCAGAGGCCAGTGCTGTTCCTCCTGAGCAGGCAGGGGACGCGCTGGGTGAGAGCAGGTGCCAGCAGATGGCACTTTGTCCCCACTGCTGCTGAGGGCTGGGCGATGCGTCCGTGCTGAAAAATGCCTGACTGATTCCAGGACGGTCAAATATGGGAGATGTGTTCAGAAAAAAAACCTGCCCAGGTCCCATAAAGTGCAAACATTTTACCCATTTAGCTGATCCCCTCTCAGCAATTCCACTGCCACTGTGACAGATCTATTCTCTGTTGTGTCAGATTCTAATCACCACACAGCAGAGCTTTCCATATTCATTCTTTCAGGAGTACAACTTAAAAACTCTTGTGTGCGACTTAATTTTCTCAAAGTGGAATTTTTTCTCCCTCACTTGCCTTGCACAATAGGAACTCTTACTGTGTAGCATTACAGATGCTCTGAAAATAAAGGTGATTGCACATCAGGGTGTAATTAGCCAGTAAGGCTGAGCCCATCGACCTTCATGGTGCTACAGAGTGTTGTACACTCCTTCCTCTCCTCTCTGCCCAGTGTTCCCTGTTAATGGAACTGTGCATAAAATCCCACCCCCTTAATAATCATCTGACAATATGATGAACTGACCAAACTGGTTAATCCAGTAGAAAGTTATTAATTTTTTTTCTTTTTAATAAGCTTGTATTGTTCTTATCTAGACAGTTTCATCAGTTCGTTTTTTCATAAGATGAGTACCAGTTGTGCTGTGGGGACAGTGATGCAAAAAGCTTTGGGGACAGCAGGATACCACAGTCTTGGCAGCAAGCTGTTGCTGGCTCACCTCAGGAGTGTCATTTCAGTGTGCCCTGAGTTTTAAGAAAACCATCATGCATATGGGGTGGGCAGTGGAGTGGTTTAGGAAGAGCATTGCTAGGTTATTGTCTTTGCATTGCCCCCAGACAAAGGCAGGAATGATGAACCTGACTCCATGTTCTCAGAAGGCTAATTTATTATTTTATGATACTATATTGTATTAAAGAATACTGTACTAAAGAATACAGAAAGGATACTTACAGAAGACTAAAAAGATAATAATGAAAACTCGTGACTCTTTCCAGAGCCCCAACACAGCTTGGCCCTGATTGGCCAAAGAGTGAAAACAATTCACATGAAACCAATGAAACAATCACCTGTGGGTAAACAATCTCCAAACAGATTCCAGATGAGCAAAACACAGGAGAAGCAAATGAGATAAGAATTGTTTTCCTTTTTCTGTGAGGCTTCTCAGCTTCCCAGGAGAAAAATCCTGGGCCAAGGGATTTTATCAGAAAATATGATGGTGACACTCGGTGATCTTTCAGAGCATTTATTAACATTCTTGTGATTTTATGAGGTTTCTTCTGATAATGTTTTTACTTTCCATTGCAGGTTCGGATCTTGTGAACAAATGTGCAGTAAGTGTGAACAATATTCCAAACCAGATCACTTTCCATGCCAAAGTAAATAATGTGATTTTCAAATGTCCTGTCTAAAAAGTGTCAGCCTTTTAGTTTGGACTTCCCTCTACAATATGTAATAATTTAGGTGGGATGAGATGTATTAGGACTTGATATTTTCATGTCTTGAGCTGAGGTTAGTGTGGTGTTAAATAATGTGATGCTGCCTGTAGTAGTTGAGACAGTCACAAAACAAAGCAATTTCATTTTCAGAAGGCTTCAAACTGTTTTTATTATAGCATGCATGCTTTTTATGCATTCTTACAAAACTCCTAAGATTACACTTTACTCATTGGTCAGGAAAGACAAAGTGCTCATCAGAACAGGCAGTTGCAGGTTTCTCTAATTTGTCCTTCTTTCTTTCTTGGTTTCTATGTCAATGACCTTGGTAGAAAATTCTTTCAGGGCTGAACATGGATCCTCTTATCAAACTTCTCTCTGGCTCACAGAAGTTGCTGTACAACCTCTTCCACAGCTGCCAGTCTTGCTTGTGAGGGGATTGGGTTTGGTGTGAAGCCATTCGTGGTGCATTCCATGGGACAGGATCTGAAATCACAGGATGAACATGCCTTTTCTTCCTTCTGGGAGAACTTTGTGTGTCAGTCCCATTTCATTTTACCGCTCCAGTCACACAGATGGGGTTTGTGCTTCTCTCCTCTCTCCCTCCACGTCCCCTTCCCTGTGCAGGATTTGGCATGGCTGTGATATGGGTACACAGTGGGTTTGGTTTGCCATTGCTCCAGGACAAGCTCCTGGTGTCACGGTACAGTTTGCAGATGAACAGGACAAACATCAGTCAATATGGCAACAGAAGGCAGTTCCTCAGCTGCTGACATCACCACTGCTTGGTTTGATTTCCCCTCTGTCAGTGAAATACAGCCACTTTCATTCTCTGAGTCTTGTCAGCTTATTAGGCTTTTTATCTTTAAATGTCTAGATCTGCTAAATCACTCTTTAGACTGGTTTTGTTTGTTTGTTTTTAAATGAGTTTGCTTTTAAATGTTGTGTGTCTGCATACACACGATACTGCTTTTCCCAGTCACTCTGTTTGCAATCAGCTGTCATAATTTCAGTGTGTAATTGTTAATTCCTGCATCGTGAGGAGCTTCAATTCTTGCCTCTATAGAGAGTCAGACATGAGCAAGGGTTATAAAGTGCACATTTCAAAATCTTTTTTTTCCTTTCTCAACCTTGTGAAAGCAGAAGAAGATCAGAACCCCCAGAAAATTGTGATGCAGGACCTTTACCCTCTCTCAGATTTTGGTTCCTCTTTTAAAGAAGTGCTTGTAATTAATTCTTCCTGTGTTAGGTACTCTGAGCTTGTTTCTTCTATCTGACATTCTGCTGAGGCAATCACATTTTGAAGTTAAATCAGTTTGGCCTCTGGCTTGTTCTGTTCTTCCATAGGAACATGATAGGTCTTTGCAAAGTCTAAGAGGTAGCTAAAACACATTTCCTTCAGTGGAAATCAGGTACATTCCTGAAAATGTCATCAGAAATCTGTGAATTCAGCTTAGAAACACTATTTTGAAATATGGTCTTGAGTGATGCAGGAGCCTAGTTTGAAGTTCCCATACCTGTGAGGTACTTTGGAACATTTCACTCCCTGTGACAGTGCTGGGAAGGACATTCTGTGACCCTGACTGCCACAGGAGGATTCTGTGGACCTGTTGCAATGCCCAGAGTGTTTTTACACTCCCCCCACTTCTGCTCTCCTGTTTCTATTGGCAGAAGATCATACTGACCACTGACAGTGGGCTAGAAGAGGAGGAGTTAATTGACAGAACCCTTCCTTTGGAAACCAACAATAACTTGGTGTCCAGCACAGAAAAAGCCCAGAGTCCTCCTCGGAGTGTGACTGATGTGATACCAAGCAGTGGGAATGCCCC
The DNA here is from genome assembly GCF_015832195.1 of Motacilla alba alba. NCBI lineage: Eukaryota > Metazoa > Chordata > Aves > Passeriformes > Motacillidae > Motacilla > Motacilla alba. The sequence continues at coordinate 5,023,113 of NC_052036.1, read as the reverse complement.
AGACTGCCCTGTGGAGTCTCGAGTCAGAGACCACACAAATAACAGAATTGGTGAGTCTTGCTTTTTTGCTTTTTTTTTTTTTTTTTTTTTCCCTTTTGTCATCTTCTTTTTTCAAATTTTCAAACATGGCACATCCTGTCATTCCAAGATTATTAGTAAACTTCAGTGTCCAAACCTCCTAACAAAGACTGTGCTGAATCTGCAGCTCTTTGACACAAAAATACCTACTCATTTGAACACAATGCTTTCTTTTTTTCATGTTTGTCTTAGTCACTATGAATTTGACAGAAAGTTCCCTTCTTTCTCCTTTTCATTCTGGAATATGTAGATTTTACAGAGAAATTTGAATATGTCAGCTGGAAGATGATGCTGTCATACTGAATGAGAATTGCACTTAGCTATAATTTTCTTCTCTGGTTTCATAATACTGGCTTGAAATGTATCTCCCACATGTTCCCATAAAGTCTTTGACCATGGCACAGGGTGGAGATAAAGTCAGGCAAGGAGCTCATTCACAGGGAGTGAATTCTTACCTGAGACACCATCTGCATGAGACATTCTGGCAGTGCTCCCAAACCCAATTCTGAGGTTATTTGAAGGTATCATTTTTCATGTCACAAAAACTGACCTTTCCTCACTAAACACCCTCCCTGTTTTTACTGTGAGTGATGGATTGGGATGAATGTGATGATTTGATTTACCATATCCAAATATCTCCAGGCAATTCACCTACAGTGTCTGATGTGCAGCATCCTTCTGAATTCAGTGCAGTGGTGTGAGCCATTGAAAAGGCTCACACCACTTATTTATCCTTATTTATCCTTATTTACCCTTCTGTGAAGGAGTGTGACAACAAGCTGGACCCAAGATTCAGAAAATGTTGTAGTTTAATCTCAGCTAGAAAGAAACTAATTTCTTTGCAGGTCCTAAGAACCCAGAAGTTCTGTGCAGTGCTGATCTTTACCCAAAGGTTTCTTTTACATTGTGCTGTTTCTTGAAACAGCAGGAGCATAAACCTTGGGTTCTTGAGATCCCAATTAGTTGCTTCTTCTAACAGAGTCTTGTGAATATCTTCTGCCTTTTCCACTTTGTCTTTCTCATGTAGTTCCACCTCTAGCTCAGAGGCTTAATCCCATGGAAGCACAATCTACTGATCTGAAATGTCCAGAGTCCTAATAAAAGTGTTGCATGAAAAACATGCTTCATGAAAATGAAAAAAAAAATTGTCTCATGAAAAACAGCCATCTCTGGGGCAGCAGAGACTGCCCACCATGCTCAGCACTACTTTTTTCCTTCCTCAGAAAAACTCTACATCATGAAGGCCGACACTGTTATCGTGGGCTCTGTTTCAGAAGTGCCCAGTGGCAAGAACTGTGCTGTTAAAGGATGTGAAAACAACCTTGATGCCCAGGAAAGCATGGAAGAGGAACTGGAAATGCACTATCCAGAGCAGGAAACAGAGTCTTTTCCAGGGAATGATGTCATGGTTCCTGTGGAAGAGGAGGGAAAGGAATTTCACCACCCCACCACTGCCACTGAGAAGTGACAACCCACAGGGATGGTGTGGGAAGACACAGAATCATCCAGTGTGACACTAAGGCTGAATTTATGGCAAGGGAGGTAAACACAATGTGCCTTAGATTATTGGGAAACTCCTGGAAAACACTGAAACACTAACTCTCAAACAAGGAGAGTTAGAACCTATTTCATCAAACAAAGGAGAGGATCATCCAAACTGCTGGCCTTCGTAGCTGACATCAAATACTTCCACTTCCCTGCCTCCCAGTATCATACTGACAACAAATTTGAATCAAAGCTGCATAATTTAGAGGACATCTGGATGTCAGCTGAAGTTTCAGAGCTTGCTTTCTCAGTCTGAAGGAATGGATTGAAATCTATGTCTGGTTACTTCCCTTAACTGTGAAAATTCTGGCCAAGATTCTGAGTCAAGCTTGAGACTCAGCCGTGTTGTTTCTACTCCAATACATTGAATTTTGTCATATATTTTGCAACATCTGGCATTTACTCAAGGCTTCAACTTTTGATTGAAAATTACAATAATCTCAGTTTTCCCTAGCATAAACATAACTGTCAAGTTTGTGGATTTCATGTTTCTTGAGGAATTAGGCTCTGAAAATAGAAGGCAAATAAAACTAATGGACCTCCACTGTACTTTAGGCCACTCTTTCTAGGTTTTGAAGTCCAATTCATATTTTTTTGACTATATGAAATTATTAGTAAGCATACAAAACAGCCTCTTCTGATGGAAGCCAAACTGGCTGAGCATCTGGCTCTTGGATGAACTATGGGTTAAGCCCAATGTGGAGCCTGTAAAAAGAGAAATGAAGAAAAGAAACTATTTTTCTACTGAAAAAGAGGCACAGCAGTTATTTCCTATAACATTGTTAATATCCACTTGTTTTAGAATTGTTCATAATCATCAGGCTGACACTGATTTGCATATCCTTTAAAAACAAACCTGTCTGGTGGCCAACTGGCCTGTGTTATGCTATTTTTAAACCTTTTGTGCTGCTCATTCAATAACTGTAAATGTAATAGTGCTGACTGTACTTTTGCACAGGACGATGGAAAATGAGCACTGTGACAAAGTGTGTCTCAATAATCAAAAAAAGCAACCACAAAACCCACTGCTTGCTTTGTAGTTCTGTCCTGATCAGAGCACTGCCATAACAGTGGTGCAGGTGCAGTGGCTTCTGTCTTAGAGCAAACTCGAGGGCACAAAAACACCTTCTTGGGCCAGACTGGAGTTTGAGCCCAGCATTTCATCTCTGACAGTCACAGGAAGGGATTAGTTGGGAAGACCATAACTGCTGTTTGCATTCATCACAGTTCTGCAGCTGGCATTGGGTTCAGGATGTCAAAGAGTTTGAGTCAGCCTTTATTATTCTCTTATATCACCACTAGTTTTCCTTCTCTCTTTTGAATTTCCAAGTACAGTCTGCCTCCATAAGCACGTGTGGCTAAAGATTACAGATATCATGCACTGTGTAAAGGACTTTTAGCACTTTAAACCTGGCCTCTTTATTTCAGTGAATGTCACTAGCTGTTGCCTTACAGGAGTCAGTGAATTGCTTCTTATTTTTTCTTTTTCAACCAAGTTGCCTTTGTGATGGATTGTATCTCAGCTTTGATTGAACAAAGCCTCCAGGCTGAGTCCCATCTTTTCATATTACTTATGTAAGTTTGATGCTCCACTGGCTTGGTCACTTTAGTTGACCTTTTCCACACCTACTTTAACTTCACTACATACTTCATTTTAGAGAACACCAATTTGTGAATCCACAAACTGAATAACCCCATTTACCTGGCTGGGATTGTTCGGGGCTGTTCTGCAGCGACTGTAATTGTGTATTTCCACTCTGTATATTAATTAATCCTTTTTACTGGAACAGCTTTCTAAAAGAACCATACGCATTGCAACCTGCTGGATGTGTTACAATTAGTTGGTTTAATAATGCTGTTAATCTCTGAATTAAAAATTACCTGTATTTTAAGCCATGGCCACGCTTTTCCTGTTTGATATGTAAATGGTAAATTGCTGATAATTTCAGTCTCAGAAGAAATATTTTTGCAAGAAAGCCCCTTGAAGCTCACAGAGCTCATAGTGGATTAGAGTTTTTCTCAGGAGCAGGGCTGAATTTATAGTAAAGTCTGTCTGTACCATCCTAGCTGCATGTGGCACATGAGTGACTGGTGTTAATGAGTATTAATGAACGTTGGAATGCTGCAGAGGTAACTTTGTACTGTGGGGGGAAGGAGTTGCACTTTGATGATCCAACTGGGTATTCTCTGGATGGGGCTTGTCAGAAACAACGGCCCACTTTGAAAATTTGAAAAGGTTTATTAAACCTTAACAAAAATACAACCAAGGACTACAAAAGGAAGAATTTGCAGCGCTGGGAAGTGCCCTCGTGGACCCCATGTGGCTGGTTCATCCTCAAGATGGATGCTCAGTCTTTTACACCCCTGGGGCTGCATCAGCCAGCCCTGGCCCTTCCCAAAGTCTGTCAGTCAGCTCTTCTTTGCCTTTATCGATGGAGACTGCTTTGTAACTTGATTGGAGATCAGGTGTTGCCATGCTGCACCAAGCTTTTCCATTCCCAACTGCTCCAGGTAAGGGACAGATGTGCACGCCTTCTTCTCACCTGTCCCGGACAGCCCTGGCTGTCTGATGGTCACAATACAGGGGGGGAAAGGGAACTACGGGGAGAACAGAGGACATCTAAACTACACTAACATAACTATACATCACTAAAGCTTTTCTTAATATTAACACAATAGTTATCTTCTAATTGTGAGAGCTAATCATCTCATTATCCACCTATAACAGGGCTGAAGGGACCCTCCAGACACGCCTAGAGCCGCGTGTGAGCCGCCCCGCGGTCGGGAGCCGCCTGCTCCGCAGCGCGGGGCGGTGTCTGCGGGGGCCGGGCCCGTCCCGGGGCCGCCCCGCTGCGGCCGCACTCCATGGGCGGCGATGGGGCCGCGCCGGGCGCTGCTCCTGGAGCCCATCCCGGCGCTGATCCCGGTGTTGATCCCCGCGCTGATCGGCGTCACGGCCGGGCGGGTGAGCGGGGCCGGGCGGGGCGGGGGCGCTGCTCCCGGGATGCTGGAGCGGGATGCTGCTCCCGGGGTGCTGCTCCCGGGGTGCTGCTCCCGGGGTGCTGCTCCAGGGGTGCTGGAGCGGGATGCTGCTCCAGAGGCGCTGTTCCCGGGATGCTGCTCCAGAGGCGCTGCTCCAGGGGTGTTGCTCCCGGGATGCTGGAGCAGGGCCGGGCGGGGCAAGGGCGCTGCTCCAGAGGCGCTGCTCCCGGGGTGCTGCTCCCGGGATGCTGGAGCGGGGCCGGGCAGGGCAGGGGTGCCGCTCCCGGGATGCTGCTCCAGAGGCGCTGCTCCCGGGATGCTACTCCAGGGGTGCTGCTCCAGGGGCGCTGCTCCCGGGATGCTGCTCCAGAGGCGCTGCTCCAGGGGTGCTGCTCCAGGGGTGCTGCTCCCGGGATGCTGCTCCCGGGGCGCTGCTCCAGGGGCGCTGCTCCCGGGGTGCTGCTCCCGGGATGCTGCTCCAGAGGCGCTGCTCCAGGGGTGCTGCTCCCGGGATGCTGTTCCAGGGGTGTTGCTCCCGGAATGCTGGAGCAGGGCCGGGCGGGGCAAGGGCGCTGCTCCAGGACCGCTGCTCCCGGGGTGCTGCTCCCGGGATGCTGGAGCGGGGCCGGGCAGGGCAGGGGTGCTGCTCCCGGGATGCTGGAGCGGGGCCGGGCAGGGCAGTGGTGCTGCTCCCGGGATGCTGGAGCGGGGCCGGGCAGGGCAGGGATGCTGCTCCCGGGATGCTGGAGCGGGGCCGGGCAGGGCAGGGATGCTGCTCCCGGGATGCTGGAGCGCTGCAAAGCATCCGCCCCGGGGGAAACGCGGGCGGGCATCGCCTGGTGATGCCGCTCTGGAGGCAGCGTCTCACTGCCGTGTGTGCCGTCCATTTGTCACCTGTCCGCCCCTTGTCGCTAGTCTGTCCCTTGTCACCCGTCCCTTGTCTCCTGTCTGTTCCTTGTCACCTCTGCGCCCCTGGGCTTGGGCTGGATTCACCGTGATCTCCACAGCAATCTCAAGTCCCTCTCTTAAAACTTCAAAGCTCAGCCTTTGTCTGTGCTGTTGTTACTTCTTGGCTTCCCAAAGGAATGACTAATAGTTTTTCCTGGATTTTCAGCGGAAATAGTTGATTTTGCAGACTTATTTGAATGTTTGTAAGAACCATGGTGAGCATCCTGGCGAGTGCAGAGTGCAAGCCCATATCTACACGACATTGTTTACGCAGCAAGAACTTGCTGCGCTCCGTTGGTTCCCTAGAACTCTTCGCTGTTTAAAGAGAAAAGCCTTTCCATTTGCAGTGAATATCTGGTGTGCTGCAGCTGTTCCTGTTCCCCTTCACTGCAGCAGTGACTGTCCTGCTCCATACCCAGCTGCTGCAGCGCTGTTGGGCAGTGAGGGTTTGTAACTGTGCCAGCCAAAGAGCTCAGTGGGATCTGTTTCTGTGCAGGTGTATGGACAGCACTTTCCTGTCTGCTTTTGAAATGTTCAGGATTGTGAAGATAAATATGGAAATGTTGCTGTGATGTCCAGGTCACTGTGTTCTTATGGGATATTTATGTTATTTACACGTTTATTTAATCATAGGAATTTAGGCTGGATAAGACAAATCGAAATGAAATCAGGTGAGGATGTCAGAATGTGTATTGAACCTGGAATTACACTGTGGTCTTTTAAGGACTGTGGGGTGCTACAGTGAGCTGATAATATATTAAAATAATCATTTTAACTGTTTCTCACTAATTTTTAATTCAGCTCTGGTTTTAAGGTGAGAGTGTTTTGAACCTGATTTACTGGACAGTGGATGGGATACAGCAGATAGAGAAGGGACAGTCTCAGAACTGCAGCAGAACTTATCACCAGAATTTAAGTTTGTCATGTTTCATGCTGAGCAAGGGGCTTTGGTTCAAAAGGAATTAGCTCTCTTCTCACTCTAAACACGACTGAAACATAATGATGGAAACAATGACAGAAACTTTCAGCATCACTTTTTGCACTGTGAGGAAATAAGGAAAATCTTATATGTAGAGTTAGTAAAACAAACACAGTAGTTTCAGTAATACCACACCTGCCACAGAGCTGGAAAAAAACCCCATGCCTGTTATATCAATTTTTAACAGTGACTTGTTACAGAAAACTTACTTTATTTTTCAGGGAGACAAACTGGCAAAGCAATAGTTCTTGAGTGACACTACTTCTTTGGTTTTTTCTCATTCATCTGGAAGTCTCTGAAAGTTCCCAGCCTCAGTCTCTGTGTTAGACACAGGAACTGGACATTATTTTTGCCATTTTGAACAATTGCATCACCAAGGTTATCAGTAATAGCCTGAAGTTTTTAAAGAGAAGAACTGGTGAAATACATATGTTTTTCCAAATACATATGTAATAAAATATACCTTGTCTTCCTACAAACTTGGACTTCTATAATTTTTGCCTGTTGTGAGCAGCTTCCATATTCTGTGCATCCCCCTGCTTTGTCATTCTGGGAAGATGTTTTCATATTCTGCTGGTGAGTGGCACTGAAGCAGAGCTCCTGGCAGTCAGCACAGACAGTTTTCTCAGAGAGGGGGATGGTGAACTGTGAATCTCTTGGTGTGGGGCTGTGCAAGGACCCCTGCTTTACAGAAGTAAAGTGTGATATAAGATGGGAGAATAATTCACATAATGGACCATAATCTTTGAGAGATGGGCAGCACAGCAGCTTTAAAGAAGCTTTATAGTTTGAGTAAAGTTGGTATGGCCTCAGCTGATACAACTCCAGCTGATTTGGGTGATGTTATCTGGTAACTAAACTTCAATGGAATTTTTTTTTTAATGAGAAGTTTCAATATTTTAGACAGAATTCTGTTTTTTCCTGCCTCCAGTAGGTCTGGTAGCTCAGCAAATAGTGTCTCTGTACCTCAAGTCCTTTCCATAGAAACAGATTTTACAACAGAGACCTCAGTGACTTCATTGTGGTTTCACATGCGTGAGGAACATTGTACACAAATGCAGTTCCTCTTCAGACTCCTCTGACTGACAGCTTGAGTTTGAAGGCAAATGTATGAAAAGGAGATCAATAGAAATGTAGACATGTGAATTAGGATTAAAATACAAAGGAGATCAATAGAAATGTAGACATGTGAATTAGGATTAAAATACGTGCTTATATATCTTTGTTTAAATGCCCTTGAGTGAAAATGAGTGTTATATGAACAGATTTATATAGAATCATCCGTTATATCAACATGTTTTATTTTTATTATTTAAGATACTTAAATTTAATTACACATAAAGCCCTTTCAGTTGGTGTGGAGATTACTGGCAGCCTACTCCTCTCCAGGGACTAATTATGTCACCTGTGTAGTAATATCTGTAGTGCAAACAGGAAAATGATCCAAACAATGCAGGAACTCCAGAGAGTCTGGAGTCACTGACTTTGTGTTTGTAACCTCTTAGTTATTGCTTAATGCAGAGGCATTGCAAAAATCTCCCCAGTGAGTTATGAAGTCAAAGGCAAACATAGTTTACCCATTTCTATGCCAAAATGTATTGCTTAATTTGATATGCAGAGAGCCAGACTAAATTTCATGTTTAAGAGTGTTTGTGCCTCTACTGATAGACAGATGAGCCATTTTATTTCTTCTTGCACGTGTTAAATTAAATGAACTCTTCCAAAGTCTTAATTTTGTCCTTATAAATTTCTTATAAATCAGCTGCCATTAGACTGTGCTACCTAGACTGAGAAGTTCTGAGCATGCAGCATCAGGTTAGTTTCCCTTCACACAATCTGCTTGTGGAACACTGAACCACAGTAAAAACAGGATAAAATAAGCTCTTGTGAGAGATGCAAACACTAACAAAATGCAAAGATTGTGAAACAGAATCTGCCCTCTACTCATCAGTCTTTCCGTCCAAAGCAGCCAATGCATCTGGATGCCAGACAGAGATCTTATATGGCCCAGCTCAGGCTTTAGGATTGGTGACATTGCTAGGAAATTGGGGGCTAAATGAATTGAATAATGACTGAATTAAATGAACTAAATGAATTGAATCCTTCCAGGGCAAACCAAGCTGAGCACGTGTGTGTGGCTGCGCGTGTGTAAATTGTGTCTCAGCCAGTCACAGCTCCCTTTCAGTTTTCCATTATGTTCTTTGAGGACATTTGGGAAGAAATTGTCAATTACAAGTCACTGAGAGCCACAGCTCATCAGATAAAATTTCAGGGAGATTGTATCAGACAGTAGAGAGATTCCTCCAAGCACAACTTCGGAGAAACAGGTGTGAACCCAGCAGCCAACAGGTTTTCCTGTGTCTGCAGCTCACAGGGCAGGATCTACAACAGACAGGGAAGAGCATGACATAAGAACTTTTTTTTTTTGGCCAGGAAGCCTCACCAGCAGGGTTGTTTGTGATGTGGTTTATAGTATTTCTCCTTTTTTCCCCCCATGTCTGCTCTTGCAGTGAAGCCTTATGTTTTGAAAAGGCTCTCAATTGCTTGTTTTAATGAAGTTGATCATAGTGACTACAAAAATGGGATGACAAGTCTTGATCTTTCCTCTTCTAATAAAAAAGTAACTTAATGAAAAAAATTTTTGATGAGAGCAGAGCCCTTTTCTCCTTCAAATTTTAGTGTCAGCTCAAGTTTGCAAACAGGATGACTTATCATTGTCCATCCTATGATATCTAGACTTTTCTCTGTCTTCACATTCTCAGAAAAGGGTTTTTTTTGACACTGACCACTGAGTAGGTTGACAAAATCCTGTTTCTGATTACAGCTAAATAAGAGGTAGACTATTCCAATGAGCTGCATAATAAAATGTTGAATTCCCTTTAAGCAATTGCTGAGGGTGGGAAACATTAATCTCCTTTTGTCAGTAATGTGAAGACACAATAGATACTCAACATGTTTTTCTGTAAGGCGGAAGGATATTTTCATTACCGGCCTCCCAAGAGCTTGTTCCTGTTTTGATTTCTCATTTTAGTAATGATTCCTCTAAATGTGTGTAGATTATGCATGGAGCAATCTCTTCAGGCTGCAATGATGCCTTAAAGCTGAGCAGTGTCACATCCTTTTTTAACAGTGCCTTTTTGGCCTAGCAGGAAACTCCTACGCTTGTCCTACCTAACAGGAGCCTTGTTTAAGTGAGTGCATTTTTCCCTTTGAAAATTGTCAGTAAGTCATCAAATAATTTGACACTTGTTCATTGAAGGCATTGAGCTGTGCTGATCAGTGTGAGCTGAAATTAGGCACCCTGTATTTCATGGTTGTCTCTAATGCATTCAACCTGCATATTTGTCTGCACCTGCTGCTTCTCAGAAGCAGCCGTGCAGCTTTTGGAGACATCATTTTCAAAACATCAAGGCCTTTCTTGCTCAGGAAGGAATCACAGAGTATCTGGAAAGATAAAAGCCTTTTTCCCTTTTCTTTGGAAAGATTGACTGAAGTTTTTGAGCCACTTTGCAGTAAATGTTTCTCCCACAAACTCACAGGTAGGAATTCAGTTTCTCTGGTGTCTTGTCAGGTGTCTGAGCCATGGCAGCTGAGGTTAAGGCACTCAGCCCTTTGGTTTGGGGGATGCAGTAGTGATGGGGTGTGATGGGTGTAAATGTTTCTCCTACAAACCCACAGGCAGGAATTGAGGTTTCTCTGGTGTTTTGTCAGCTGTTGTCTGAGCCATGGCAGCTGAGGATAAGGCACTCAGCCCTTTGGTTTGGGGGATGCAGTAGTGATGGGGTGTGATGCTAATCCATAGTTCCACTGCACTCTTTTGAACCTAAAACCTGGAGAAATCACTTTGTTTGTGGTGGTGGATCTTCGGATACAAAGGAACCTCAAAACAGTCACATGCAGCTCCCTAGCTGTTCATGGCCCTGCAGGCTCTTGGCATCTGCTGTGTGCTGCTTCACTGGAGCTACTCTGGTGCCTTGGAGAGGAAGGTGCTTGTAATTGCACTGGTCTTTAGATACTTGTCTCTTTTGAGTCTCTAATTCAGGATCAGAATGGACTTGTGACTCATGACTTCCCCTTGATTTCTCCTAGGAATACTCATTGCCTTACACACCACAGCTTGCACAATGCAACAATCCCAGCACTGAATTCTATGATGAAGAACTTAATAAATGCTGCAGCCAGTGCCCTCCAGGTAGGTTATAATTCAAACTATTGCTTTACACAGCCAAATTCACTCCGTTTTCAGATGATCATAGTGTATTTTGATTCCTTATACATCTAAAGTGCATCAGATTTTTGCTGTTGTAATGCATTCTTCCTCAACAAAGACTACAAAACACTATGACTGCAAAACACCTGCAAAAGAGACACATTGTCCATCAGAACTGGAATTCTCCTACAAGGTTAATGGGGCTGGGACTCACCAGGAGGTAGGTTCTGAGCTTGTGGAAGCACAGCTCTGCATGAAGTTTTCATTAAAGTAATTAAAGTAATTTTAGTCAACATTGGAGGGGAAGCAACAGCTCACTAAGGGAATTGCAAAAAGTAGGCAACACAGACCCTAGCCCACTAATAAATATATATTGTAAAACAGGACATGAAGTAAGGCTTGGTTTCTGTACTATGATAATATCACTTATCTGAGCTGGCATGTCTTACACTCCAGGGGTGACTATAAGTGACCTGTAGTTAGACAAAGTTTTTGTCAGTGGGCTTTGGTTGTTTTTTTTTGGGGGGGGATAGTAATGTTCTTTGGAGATTTTGGTCATAGCGTTTTTGCAACAAGTTGCAACTATATTATTATATTAGATAAAGAAAAAAACCTGCCTTTTTTTTCTCATTACATGCTGAGCGAAGAAAATTTGTCTCCGTAAATGCTGAGTGTCTGTCAGGTCCGGAAGTTTAAACAGGAAATCAGTATTTGCTGAAACAGCTGCAGTTTCTTGAATAAACTGAAATTATCTAGATAGATCTGCCAAACTTCCTTTGTTCATGACAGATGAAAGATGATAATTCATAAGTAAACCTTTTCAGTTGTGTTATGTTGTGTTCAGTGAATCAGCCTAGATCATTAGCAGGATAGAGGATGCAGAATGTAAAGCTTTAATTAAGTACAGGGAAAAACAAAGTCTTTGGAAGTAATTAATTTGGTGCACCTCCAGGGCCTCTTCTTTTGCAAAACAGACTCTCTAAGCACCTCTAAAAATTTTTCAGTGTAATTCCTGCTTTCTGAGTATGTTTCCCAGGATATTTTTGTAAAGAATATGACACATTGACTTTTATCTTCTTTCTCCTTTCACATGAAAGGGAAATGGCAATTGAAGTGTTTTCTCCAAAATTAATGTTGGAACTCACACTTACCTGCTCCCATCACTGTACTAAATGTAAGGAATAGTACAAACTCTGCTGGTGGAGACAAGCTTTGGAGAAACTAGCTGTGATAGTTTTGACTTTGGAATGCCAGTTATCGTGGTGGGAAGCAGGTGCAGGTCAGAGTTCCACAGCTCTCCTGGAGAAGTGTCCTTCAAAGGGTGTCCTGGTGGCACAGGCACATCTGCACTCTCACTGAGTGACTTCTGCTCGTTGTATGCTCAGGTGACACAGAAGGAGGGACGGAGTGGGGTTCCACGGAGAATCTTTGTCGCCACATTTCTCATCACAGAGAAAAGCAAGGCAAAACTTCCCAAGAAATTTCTGGGTTTCACATTCTCTGAACCTCAGAGAAAGAAAAAACAATTCTTATCTCATTTGCTGCTCCTGTGTTTGTTCACAAGTGGAGTGCATTGTGGAAGATTGTTTACCTGAAGGGAATTGGTAATTGGGTTCTGGTGTGAGTGTTTTGATTCATTGACCAATTGGAACTGGGCAGTTGAGTGCTTGGCATATTCAGTTTAGAGGTAATGTAATATAGTATAGAATAATATAGTGTGATAAAGTAATTAATTAGCCTTCTGATAAGATGGAGTCAGATGCATTATTCTCTCCCCCTTGTCGTGGGCAAAAATATCTACTATAAATCTTTATTAGGCTTCTGCTGTGAAGGAGTCCAGGGATGAGGAGACTCTCACACTCTGGGTGGAAGGGAGGGAGCTCACCCTCTCGATGGAAGGGAGGGAGCTCCAGATTGTCAGAGCTACTGGGTTATAGGGGGAAGGCAGGGGCTGGGGTAGAGCACCAGGATGAATGGGCTCAGGGCACAGGGGTGGAGCAAGGGGGAAGGCCAAGGGGGTGCAGAGAATTTGTTTGTAATGGAAAGGCATGCTGGGGGAAGACTTTTTCCTCCCCATAACAAGGGAGGTTAAAGCCTTAGGGGTTTTCCCTCCAGGGGAGTGTTGTGGACTCCTTCCCCCTTAGCCCATCGGCCTCCACAGCCAGTAGGTTCAGAAATTCCCTGCTTGGCTCTGCTAGGGCTGGCTGGAGAGGTGAGGGAGAAAGAGTGGGCTCGTGGCCCTTTCATAGTGACAAGTGGTGTGTCACTCTTGTGCCAAGAATGACACAGGAACAGGCGAGAGGCAGTGTTGTAGAAAGAGCAAAGAAGGCTTTATTCAAGAGAACCGTGTGGTTTTTATAGAGTGATCCCATACATTCTATTTGATTGGCTAGTGAACAAAAACACCTTCTTCACACACTGTCCTTGAGAAGAACAGAGAGACAAAGTAGAAAAACGCCACCTGCAGATTGTTTGTACTTAACAAGTTATCACATCCTTACAACTCCCTAAAAATTCTCACAAGCCGCTGTGAGAAACGCTTGCTGTTTCTCTCTCTCTGTCCCATGGCACCCACAGTGGTGAAGTTCTAATTCAGGCCTGTTTGTCATGTTACTTGATTTGCCCTCTCCACTCACTGCCTGTGATAGCAGTAAGGGTCTCATCAGGGACATCATTCTGGCATGTGCCTGACTTTGGTTGTGAAACACCTCCATGTGTTCACCCCAAAACAGCTTCTGCCAAGGTAAAATATTTGGCCTTTGTATTGTGGTAGCTGCACCTAAGTATGTGCTGAGGGGGTTTGTTTTGCCTTGTTTTGAATGTGTCTGGAATCCACTGAACTGATTGTAGGAAAAGGGTCAAACATGGATGGACATAAATCAGACTTTACCTGCAGAGACATGCAGTCCTCTACATCAATGTATGGTGTATGATTCCAATCTGATAATGTCATTGAAGGGAAAGGATTCTACACCTCAGAATGAGACTTCATTCCTAGTGATCTTTTCCAGTGAGATGTTTTTCTCTGTTTTGGTTTGGGTTATTTCTCTTTTAACAGGTCAGTATAGGACAGGGAGCTGCAGTCACACCGTGGACACCAAGTGCAGCCCCTGCAGACCCAAAACGTACACAGCCATCTGGAATCATTCTCCACAGTGCTTTGCCTGCTCACCACCCTGCAGGAAAGGTAGGCTTGGATTAGTAAAGAGGCTTGCTCAAAGACTGCCTTGGTTTAACCTTGTCTCTTCTCCCAAGAAACCCAGGAGATTTTGTCAATCTCTTGTATAGTCCTCATGCTTTTGGAATGTGTAAGATTTAGGGATAGGAATCAAGGAAAAATCTTGCAGGGAGCCCTGGCCCTTTTTCTTTTTAAGTCCTGAAAATGAGATACCAATCTTATATTATTAAAAACTAAGGCACTACATCACAAAAATATTCCAAATGCCATCAGTAGAGTAAGCTCCTGCATATAACATCCCATCAAGAGACCTTATGACCTGACTTGGACACGGGTAAATGGATAATTGCATTTCCAGCATCCTGTCATTTCTCATTTTGTCTGCTGAAGTGACAACAGCAAACATGGGTTTATTTTGCAAAATAAACCTTGGTTTATTTTGCAAAGCAGCAGTCAGTGAGAGCACACTGATTCACTGAAGCAGCTTAACAGTACCTAAGGTAGAACATTGTACCAACACCTGTACTTTGGGCTAATAGATCACCTGCATTAATGAACTCATGCTGTTGTCCATCATTTCTAATGGAAACTGGTGTAGAACATTATGTTCTTGATCACTTGATTCACTGAGAAGGAAGTTTTAAGGATACAGTCTAAGTTGAAAGGACCTTTGGTCTCGTCTAAATAGATAATCTTACAAAGCTGGTTAATTACAATATGAAAATATCTGTAGTAAAATCTCCAAACACATTAAATACAGTGATCTGCACAGGCTGAAAATATCAGTGTGGCCCCCAGGTATGGCAGTGGTGAACACAAATGGCCCAGTTTGGGGTTATGACAAAATACAACACAACTGCAGGCACAGAGTTTTAAGTGTTCACTCTGCAGGTGCAAATTTCTCCTTGCCTAGAGAAAGAAAACTCTTCTGAAAATGCAGACATTGGGGCATATAACACATTTGGTTTATGGTGCTATACAAGCCCAAAACTTGTATGTGAACATCACCTCATGTTCACTCGAAACATTGCAGGCTGTGATTTTAAATGTTGTCAATGACATCTTGCTTTATTTTTGTTTTAAAACCAGGGCTTGTACAGAATCAAACGTGCACTAGGTCCCAGGACAGAATCTGTAGCTGCCCACCCCACAAGTACTGTGTTTCCAAGCTGGACGAGTACTGTGAAGTGTGTAGAACACACAAAAAATGCGGCAAAGGTTACCGGGTTTCCAGAAGAGGTAATTTGATTTTGAACACTCCGCTTACTGCACATTTATTCTGGCCTAATTCCCTATGGTTCTGCATTCCTTTTAGGGTTTATTTTTACATTCTTAGCAAGTGGGCACTAACCAGAGTAACAGTATTCTCCAGAGGTATATCCAAAGTGACAACATGTTGCAACTTCTTACTGTCATATATCATAAAGTTCCCAATCCAATTTAATCTTCATTTTGCTCTACTGGGTGATTTATTCTGTACAAGTGACTGAGATCCAAGACCGCTGAATCACTCCTTAAATCCTTGAAAAATGGCTTTAGGTGGAATTTTGGGTACAGTAAATAATGGTGACTCTATGCTGTCCTGCAGAATTGATCTGGTTTTATTAGTTGATGGAATCTACCACCCTGATAATACATCTGTCTCAAAACGATAACTCATTAAAAAATATTCAAAACACTAAACATTTAAAAAAAATTAGAAATCATTTTGAGAAGATGCAGAACTCAACAGTATGGTAGTCAGTCTGGTGAAAAGCTCAGCTTTGTCTGCAGCACCACATTTGAACCTTTAATGGCCCCAAACATACAACTGGGTAATCTTCTCTTTGGGCTGGGTACATCAGGTGAATGTCTTCTGTGACAGTTACACACTGCATTTTTGCACTGCTGCTGTATCACTGCTAGGATCTCCTGCAGACCCTGATTATTCATTGTTTCTCACCGGATAAGTAACTGGAGTTTTCCTCTTTGTTTAAAGGGACAGACAGCACAGACACAGAATGTGAACCTTGTCCTCCTGGCACGTTTTCCCCTGAGGAATCCTACAACACCAGCTGCATACCCCATACCATGTAAGCCAATGTTCTGTCCAACAGCAGCCTTAACTGTGCAGGGCTTTCTGCTGTTCCTAACTTCTATTTTTATCTCTTGCAGTTGTAAATCAGTGGCCATCCCTGGGAACAGCAGGAATGACACTGTTTGCAGTGACTCAGGAACAGCCACAGTTCTGCCTCACACCATTTTGAACCCACTTGTGACCCAAAGCCCAGCCTCCCACAAACCTGAAATAATAACTCAACCTGTCATGTTAAACTCTGTACCTGACCTATCCCACATCACTGGTGAGCTTTAACTCATTTAAAGTCACTTTTGTCTGCTCAGGAATCAAGCTTATATTTAGTTCTCAGTGTCTTTCCTAAACCAGTCACCTGTACCCAAGCAGAACCTCAGAAGAGCTCAATTAATTCAATGTGACACTGCTTGTAGTGAACTGCATTTTTACCTGTGCATCTGCACTACCCCAGTGCGTTCTATGGTCCTTGTAAATCTGGAAATATTTCTAAAAGCCCCCAAACTGGATTATACAAGGCATTTCCTGATAATTGCTGCCATAGCTGGTAGAAAAGGTTGTATCTTAAATTCTGGACTGAGGCAAACCTGAGCTGGTGAAAGGTCTGTGAGTCTTCTGTCAGCTTTTCCTGAGCCAGAAGGTGCTGACAGCATTCCTAGGTGTGGATGTGCTCTCTCCTGTTCACATCCAGATGGCAGAGATGTTTAGGAGCATTTTGAGCTACTTGGCCTTGTATGTGACAAACTCTGGCTTGCCCAGAGAAATACCTTTTGTGACCAAGGCCAAGTCTGTGACAGACCAAGTCTGTCCTCTTTTTCAGGAGAGGAGAATTTTCAGGAGAGGAACTTTTTCAGGAGAGGAGAATTCAGTTTTATGAAGTGGTGGTGACTGAAATGAGACCATGGTGTCTGACAATTGAGGCATCAAGTGTGAATATCAGACATACACAATACTTGTAAATTTAGCTTTTGTAGCAATGCACAGAAACTGCAAAACTATCTAATTTGATCCTTTGTTAGATCAAGCTGCTACATAATTTCTTTTTTTTTTTTTTTATTTTCAGGAGCAGTAGCCGGGCCATTGTTATTGGTCCTGATAATTGCTATTTTGGGGTATTGCTTAGTCTCAAAAAAAAAAGGTAAGATTCATGAAGTGAAAACGAGCAAATCTGTAAAAACTGTGAAGTGTTGCCTTATTTCCCATTAACCTGAGCCTGGTGGTTGACTGAAAGGAGTGTCTTAGAAGATGCCAGCTTTCTTCAAATCTGTCTTGTTCCTCAGATTTTAGGTAATCGTCTAAACACACAACAGCCTTGGAGTTGGACAACTGTGCAACAGTTGTGCTTCTGCTGAAGCTTGTTAACAATCTGGTACTTCATCATTTAAATATTAGACAATTTCAAGTGTTGTAATTAAACAGATATGAACATAGTTTATTGTCATCAATACCTTTATTGTCATCATACCTTTTCTCACTGACACTATACAAGAAGAATAATGAATTAGTGCCAAGGCTTCTCTTTGCTTCCTAGCTAAATTTAAGTCACAAAATTAATACAATACAGGTTTCAATGTGTTCAAACTGTGTAATAAATGTACATTTGAAGTTTATTCCAGGTGCAGGGATCACTCAACCTAGTTTAGGGTGCAGCTGTTGCAAATGGGACATGTTTGGGTGCTAATAAACTGTCTTTGCTCACTGGCAGCCCCTGTGTGCTCTGCAGCAGCTACAGAAGCAGACTTGGTGAGTGACCTCCCTTTCCATCTCTTCCATTTCTTTAAAAGTTATACAGAAATCATAAACTCTCACCTAATTACACGTAGAAGAAAACTGCAGAGCAGCAAGAAAACTGGAGTGAGAACAGGGTGGTTTGGACCCCAAGCTAGGGTGTAAGATGTACCTTATGTACCTTATATATCCCACAAAATGTCCCACCCTCTCTTTATGGGAGGCTGAAAACAGCAGTAAAACCCAGGTGGGCTTTTGATAACTAAATTTGACAGCCTTTGGTCCCTAAGTAGTCAGAGCATTGCTGTGGGTGCCTTCAGGAGATGGGTTCATTATGTTCAACCCCTAATGAGCTGTTATGGACTTTACTTGCAGCCATCACTATGCAAATGTAAATAATTATAGAATGGCTTGGATTGGAAGGGACATTAAAGCTCCTCTAGTTCCAATCATCAGTGGTTTCTTTAGCTGCCAAAATACTGACCAGTTCTTTGCTAGTGGGTTGCTTGGGGTTTTTGTTTGTTTGTTTGTTGGGTTTTTTGTTTTGGTTTGGTTTGGTTTTTAATATTAACATTTTGCATTTCTCTGTAAACGTTCCAGCCTTTTTCCCCTCCAGAAAAACTGTGTGACAAAAAAGTCAGAGATACAGAATTGCAGAACTCCAGGAGCTCAGAACAGGAACAACAGCATCTCTTGGAAACTTCTGGGTCCACCAGTAGTATCCTGAATCCAACTGGATCTGCAACCATCAGTGTAATAAGTAAAAAGAATTATGACAATAACAACTCAGGAGGATTTCAGCAGCAACATTCACCTCCTGAAGGTTGTAAATTCCAGAGTGGAGACAGACACAGCTCTGCAAGTTCAGGTAGTAATGATTCTGAATCATCCAGAACCTCTTGAAATGTATCAATTATGAGTGTTTTTAGCAGAAGTTTAAATGGCAGGATGAAACATCTGAGTCCTGTTCAGCAGAGAGAAAATTTAGTAACTTTTGAAAAGAAAAAATGATTGTTTTAAGTTGCCATCCTGAGACACTGAAGAGGGTTTCCTCAGTGGGCAAACAGGTATTTAGGGGCTAGGGGATCAGGTGGTTGGCACTTACCTGTGAGTTCAGGTAAGTTACCTGGGAGTAGAAGCCAAAGGGAGCAGTTACAAAAGAACATTGTCAAAAGCATTTGAAATGACAACAGGTGGACAAGGAATTGTTTGCAACCCAGGTCTCTGCATTCATTTTGGTAGCCTTTTTATTTCTGGGGAGATACGTGGATTTTATGGTACCAAAATGTCACAGAACCAACTCAACCAGCTTGACTAAATTACGTGAAGCAAAAAGATATTTAGTGTCTGTTTTAACTGTAAGTCAAAGAGCTGGGTAAAGAATCCAGCTGCCCTGTTCTGGTTTCATTCTTCTGTGTTTTGTGTTTATTTGGCAGAACATTCCGGCAGTGGAGGAACGCAGGTGAATGTGACGTGCATTGTTAAATTTTGTAGACCAGACTGCAGCTCCCAGTGCCCCGAGCAGCTCAGTTCACCTAGCAGGGATTGTGGGCACACTCCCAGCTGTTCCCCAGCAGGGGAAGAAACCCTCCTTTCAAAAGAAGAAAATGCCTTGAACAAAGAAACTGAAATTCACATTGCAGTGCAAAATGAGGGCAATTTACTTCAAGACTTACTTCCAGAAGAAAAGAAGGTTCCTCTGGGTATTCAAGATGCTGGGATGAAAACCAGTTAAAGGAAATTACAAATCATACGATGATTGACTGATATCAAACAGCCTCGTGTCCTATAAAACAAACATTATGGTAAATGTAGCTTTCTTACAGAGATTTGAAATTTCACATTAATATAGACACTGATGCTTTCAAGGTTTTTAGTGTCTTCTGTCGCTTTGCAGTTTAAAAGAAAAAGCATCGAGACTTTTAGAAATTGAATGGCCAACTCCTCCCTTTCTTCTGTGATACCCTAACAGGACCTTTATCAGACTTGAAAAGGAGTATTTTTCAAACTTTATGCCGTGAAGTTTTCTCCTGGGACTTCTTGTGCTGATGACTTTTATTCAAGGTCTGCCACGTGTGAAGAACATGGCTGTGACCAGCACTTCTAAGGGACTGGAGTTAAATTATCATTCTTTCAATGCTCAGGAATCATCCATTTGATTTGAATTTTAAAGCTATTGCATTTAGTTTCCTATCCCTTATCGCAGTTGTCATACTTTCCCTCATCTTCCTGGATATTTCTTTTATTATTACAGTTTGTTTTTTTCTCATTATCAGACCAAATTTCTTAAGTACATATAGGATATCAGGAAGTGAAATCTTTTACACAAGCTTTTTTTTACAACTAAAATTACAACTGTTACATCTAAACAACAGCATTTCATTGCCTGTACATAGTTCATTTTGTTTTAGAAGGGAAAACCTAGATTGAACTGCTGTTACCTTGGAGTAGGAAGTTCCTTTTGTTGACAACCTTACAGTTCGTCACCTTTGTGTCCTGGCTGAGGTAACATGTTTCCCCAATTGATCCTGACCTCATTTTTGAGGTAAACCATAAATCCTAAATATTTTCCCTGTGTTCGGTGACTATTAGAGCAGATCCCTGTGATTATCTTTGCCAGATAGCTCATTGCCCTCAGGTGGCACAGCATCATCTGTAATAAATGGAATTTCCTCAAACCTCAGAACCTGAAAATCCTGTTCTCCTTCGCTGCTTGATGATGCTGGAGCTCCAACCACCTCTTACAGAAAATTAGTGGAGGTTCTCCTTGAATGAAGTGGAGTGGAAGCCAATATTTAGGAACCCACTTCCCATAATTATATTTTACATCTGTGACTTAACTGTCAATTGTGGTGGCTGTGTTCAACCAGAATCTGCAATCCAGAGTCTGAATCCCATAGGAGTGAAGTCATACAGTGACACATAACCCTTGTCTTATGCCATAAAAACACGCTTGGACTATGTGATCCCTGAACGATCCTAATCTATCTTAAGACAGACACAGTGCTTATTTCTGAGGCCTGAGATGTAAAAGGATCTTTTGGAATAACATTGCTACAAAGGAGTACTCAAATACAAATTTTAAACTAAACTAAACTAAAAATACAAATTTTAAACTTCCACAAAAGCTATGGTATTATATAAGATGGAATTATTTCTGGGACTGACGAACAGGTCTGTAGTTCTATTATGAAGAAGCTTTTTGCAAATCTGTATTAAACTTCACTTGAAGGTATTTTTCAGGAAATACTTTGAAAATGGGCACTTTGAAACTACTCCAGAACTGAAGGATTTAGGCAAGAACCTAATTTTTCACAGCTCTTTGAACCTCTTGCTCTGGGATATTTCTGTCAGCCAATTTTTTCTCTGCCAGCTCCCACTATTGGGGCCATATTGAAGCAGCAAAGGAAGATTTTTGAAGACCTTTAAAAATATTAAAAAGGAGGATCCTGTTACAGTAGTTAATTTACTGAGTTTTCATATTAAGGAGCTGCCAGAGAGAAAATCCAAGTTTTATGTTGAAGTTGGAAAAATGAGCTTGTATTTGCATATTAAAAAAAAACAACCAAAGAAACCAAAACCAAACAACAAAAAACAGGCCCCAAAAGAAAAACATACATTTTCATAAATTCATGTATTCTCAAGTTTCCTGACCGCTTTATTAAACAAAATTCGGATTTCCAGTGTGGCTCTCTCCCTGCACAGGTAACCTAGCACAGCCCGCCAAGGGCGCTCCGCCAGGCTGGTACTGAGGAGCCGCTGCTCCTGCAGCCTGCGGGGCTCTGCTGAGAGGGGCTTTGCCTGAGAGGGGCTTTGCCTGCCTGCGAGGCTCTGCCTGAGAAGGGCTCTGCCTGCCTGAGAAGGGCCCTGGCTGAGAAGGGCTCTGCCGGCGGGAGGCTCTGCCTGCCTGAGAAGGGCTCTGCCTGCCTGCCTGCGAGGCTCTGCCTGAGAAGGGCTCTGCCTGCCTGCCTGCCTGCGGGGCTCTACCTGCCTGCGGGGCTCTGCCTGAGAAGGGCCCTGGCTGAGAAGGGCTCTGCCGGCGGGAGGCTCTGCCTGCGGGGTCTCTATCTGAGAGGGGCTCTGCCTGCCTGCGGGGTTCTGCCAGAGAGGGGCTCTGCCTCCGGGGTCTCTGCCGCTGCTCCTCTTCAGCCTGGCTGGCCCAAGGCCCCGCGGGGCCTCGAGCGCGTTCCGGCCCCAAACGCGCCCTGTTTGAGCCCATTTCCGTGAGGGGTTTGTCCATCTCCAAACCCGCCCTGTTTGAGCCCGTTTCCGTGAGGGGTTTGTCCATCTCCAAACCCGCCCCGTTTGAGCCCGTTTCCGTGAGGGGATGTCCCGACTCCAAACCCGCCCCGTTTGAGCCCGTTTCCGTGAGGGAATGTTCCAACTCCAAACCCGCCCCGTTTGAGCCCCTTTCCGTGAGGGAATGTCCCGACTCCAAACCCGCCCTGTTTGAGCCTATTTCCGTGAGGGGATGTCCCGACTCCAAACCCGCCCCGTTTGAGCCCGTTTCCGTGAGGGAATGTTCCAACTCCAAACCCGCCCCGTTTGAGCCCGTTTCCGTGAGGGGATGTCCCGACTCCAAACCCGCCCCGTTTGAGCCCGTTTCCGTGAGGGCGGCGCGGAGGCCTCGGTCCGGGCCCACCCCAGGGGCGTTACCGGGCCCCGCCTGCAGCGGGCGGTGCCGCCGCCCCATCGATCACTCGGCGCTCCCGCACTCGGGCGCACCCCCGCGACCGCCCGGCGCGCGCCCGCCGCCCCCCGCTCGCAGCGCAGCGCGGCGCAGGTGAGTCCGGGGCTCCCGGGCGGCTCCCGAGGTGGCCCCGAGGGGGTACGGGGGGAGGACTCGGGGCACCCCCGGCCCCGCCGCCTTTCCCTTCTGCGTCAGCCGCCGCTCCTCTGGTCCGGCTGAGGGGCCCCTCCCTGCCGCACGCCCCTCGCGGCGCCCCGCCCAGCCCCGGGGCGGGTGGGCGAGAGGGGCGTCCCCGGTGCGTCCCGGTGCCCGCGCCCGCCGCGGGGCGCGGAGTGCCGGGCTCCGCCGGGCGCGGGGGTCTGAGCCCGGCGGTGGGGCCTGGGGGTCCCTCAGGGCCTCCCCGCCCGGCGCGGGCCGTTCGCCGCCTCACGCTCCCCGGGGCTGCCGCGGGGTCCCTCCCGCTCCGCCGGGCAAGGTGACCTTTCGCTTCCTCCCGGCACGCGGTGCGAGCCCGCAGGGCTCCGCTGCCGATACACCGAGTCCCCGGAGCTCCTTCCCTCCCGGTTTTGGGTAAAGGGGTGCTGGAAGAGCCCCCCGCCCCTCCGACCGCTCCCGGGCACCTGTCCTGGCCCCCGCGCTCCGGGCCCGCTGTGTCTCCCCCTGCGGAGGATTGCATCCTTCTGTCGCTTTGAGCCGGGGCCTGCTCTGGGCTTTGCTTCTCACCCTGACAGTTCTTGTACTGTGCGAGTTAAGGAAATCCAAACATTGTCATAGAAAAGAAATGCCTTATTTTTCTTCCCAGAGCACAGCAGTGCGCTGGAGAGTTAAAAATATAAAAGCCTTAAAACATTTGAAAGATTTGTGTATGGTTAGTTATGCCTCGCGAGTTTATGTCCCTTAGGTTAAGGGTGTGATGTACTTCATTTACAGTTCTTAGGGTGAGTTCAGGCATGCACCTGAGGGTTTCACTCACTGGGATGCTGAACTCTGCTATGCTTAAATCTTCAAGGTCTTTCCTTTGCTTTGGTTCCAAGCACCTGTAGATTCCGTCTTTTATTACTCCTATATTATTAATTTATATATTATTACTTTTTTTAAATTACAATGTAACAAAGACGACTGAATATACTTTTGTTTGATCTTGAGTTTCTTGTCACTTTTATTAGAATAAAAACCGATAATGTAAGCTGGTGGCCCAAGAGCACACATGCTTAGTCTTTATTATGTGGAACAATAGTATTGTTTTTGAAAATTGTTGAGAAATTTTACAAAGGCAAAACTGTTAAAACACATTTTATAAGAAGTCGTGTGACTGAGTTGAATCCAACTTGCCTGTGCTCTTTTCTGTTTCATTCTCCAGGACAGCACAGTTTCACTTTCAGCCTTTAGAAAAAGCCTTTCATTGCTTGCTTAATTCAGGTTATTCAATTTAACTATTAGTTAAATATTTTCACTGCCTTTTTAAGAAAGAAATAAAAATTTAAATGGGGCTGCCTGAAACCAAGTACACCAAACTCTAAATCTTAATGTAAAGTTTAAAATGTGACTCCTGAAGCCGTTGTTTCCTTCTATTGTCAGCTGTAAATAAAGGATGTATCTTGCTTTTTCTGCTTTGTAGAATTCAGTGGTTTAGGCAGGTGTATGGGATTGGGAGAGTTTTTTAAAACAGAAAGTAGAAACATTTATTCCATTCTAATCTCGAGGAATGGCCTGCATGCTTTTTTCCTTACTGTACCAGGCTTCACCCCGCCCTTGCAGGAGCTATGAGTAGTTCTGTAATTCAGTGGTTAAAAACTTGCACAGGGACTTTGGGATTTTAATACCCTGATTACCACAGAAGTGAAACTGGAGAAGAGTGGAAATGATCTGGAGTGAGACAGTGGTGCTTCTCTAATGTGGCTTTTTCCCTCTTCGGTGCAATAATCTCTGCTGCCACTTTGAAAACCTGTTGCAGTAACTGTTGACGAGCTATTTTTGGGGCTTGTATCTGATTACTTCCCACACACACGCTCTCCCAAAAAGGGGTTTGAGTAGGGTGAGTTGCTTCACAGATGTCGTGTAAGAATTCTACAAAAATACAGAAGGCTTCAGGCTGCTACTTCAGAGCAGGCTGCCAGGCCCAGCATGGTGAAATTGTTGGCAGCAGAGGTCAAGGAGACCAGTGCAAATTTCAGATCAGCGTGGAGTTTTGTCCTTTCCTTTTCTGGAGGAAGATTGTAGAGTCACTGTGTTGATTATTGCGCCAAAAAGTAATGCTTTGGTTAGAAAAGGATGGAAAGATGAACTTTATGTGCAAATCTCTCTGTGAAGCTGATTTGACACCTGAAGGGCATAGGATAAAGCTTTTTTAAGGTAGAAATCAACCTTAGTGCTTTTCCTTCTCTTGAGATAGATCCCAGTAAGAATTGAAGTGACAGCGATGTCAGCTCTGCTGAGAGTGTATATTTCAGACAATAATTTTCTTGTTTTTTTTTCTTTCAGACTGAGAATTATGGAAGAGAAATCCAAAAAATGACAGAAAAGCATTAGTTTTCTTCTTCTAGGACAGTCATGTTGGA
This sequence comes from Motacilla alba alba, assembly GCF_015832195.1. Classification (NCBI taxonomy): domain Eukaryota; kingdom Metazoa; phylum Chordata; class Aves; order Passeriformes; family Motacillidae; genus Motacilla; species Motacilla alba. The sequence continues at coordinate 4,998,146 of NC_052036.1, read as the reverse complement.
AGGATTGGTAGCCTGGGTCCTCAACACCTACCTGGGCAAATATGTCAATAACCTGAACACAGACCAACTTTCAGTGGCACTTCTAAAGGGTGAGGGAGGCTTTGTGGTATCTGCTGTACTGTTTTCATATTGTGATTTAGAAAAGTGTTATTTTTTTTGTGATAACTGGAAGGTGGAATAGAAATAATCACTTAATATTGTGTTTAATATCTATATAAACCCTTTTATATAGATTAAACCTTTTTATCTATAAACCCTTTTATATACCAAACCCAGAGTTTGGTACTACAACCTTATAATGAACAGTAAATGATCTTATGTTCTTTGCTCTTTATCAACACTTTTAAACTAATTTACATAACATTTTCAAAAGTGTGCTTAGCTACCTTAGCATGTTGAATTTGTGTCAATTTTTTTCTTGATACTGTTCAGTAACTTTCCTGTCTAGGGACCACGGCAGGAAGTGTCCTGCAGCCTCTTACCTTTTGGTGCTCATAGGTACTCCCCTGTAGTCTGCTTTGTGTCATGCTTCATCCACGAGTTTTGTACTTTGTACAGAGTCCTCAAATCAATGCTTTCTGTTCACCCTTTGCTGCTGTTATCTGCTGCTTCTGGTGAGAAGGTTTTGTAATACTCCAAGGCTTTTCTGTGTGTGCTTTTCACAATACTAAGAAAATGAGTATCTCTTTTGAAAAGACAATAGGCAGAGGTTGTGTCTGTGGCTACAAGAAGTTCAGTTCTAAAGCCCCATCCAGATTGCCTCTGGATGACATCATGAAATAGTTTGAGCACATGACGTTGGAAAATTAACAAGTGTATTAAGTAACCATTGTGATCTTAACACAACCTGAAGTGATAGGTTGGCTGTTCTTATTAAATCCCATTTAATTTTTGAAAAAACCAATGCCAGTTGTTTTAGGCTTACAGTGTTCAAATTGGCTTTCTTTTATATAGTTTTGTTTAGCAGACTTGTCTTTTTCTTCTGCTTTGTATAGGTGCTGTTGAATTGGAAAACTTGCCACTAAAAAAAGATGCCTTAAAGGAGCTGGAATTACCATTTGAAGTAAAGGCAGGTTTGTATTTTGCTTGTGTGTGCAGGACAGATATTTTCTAAACAGGAAGTATTGCATGTTTTAGAGGACCTGTGAGTCAGAGGCTTGAACAAATGAGGTAGCCTGATTTTTAGGTTATTTCTGTTTTAGCTTGTTTCTTATACCACTTTTTCTTTAGGGATTTTCAAGGTTGATAAAGTAGGCTTTCACAGGAATCTGATAGTGTTTGTGTTTTGTTTATTCAGGTTTCATTGGCAAAATAACACTTCAGATCCCTTTTTATCGTCCACATGTGGATCCATGGGTGATATCTGTTTCAAAACTGCACCTAATTGGTGCACCAGAAAAAAGAGAAGAGTTTGATGAGGAAAGGGAAAAGTTGCAAGAAAGAGAACACAAGAAAGCCCTTCTGCTGGCACTTGAAGAAAAATGGAAGGTGAGTCACAGTTGTGTTTCATGATGAAGAAACCTCCGTGGTGGATGGATTGTATTTAAGTCTCCTAACAAGAGACAGAACAAATGGAGTGAGAATCTGACTTCCACATGCTGACGTAGTGCAGTTTCACCTTCTGTCCTATGTCCCACATATGTCAGAGATACGGAAACATCTTAATTTGTTTAGTTTTTCTTTCTCCCTGTTAACAGTGATTTCAGTGTAACAAAGTATATTGTCTCCTTACCAGGTGTTACAGTGATTAGTAATGCTTATCCCTGTTTCCTCTTTCAGAAAGAACAGCAACAGAAAGGGGAGTCTTACTGGTACTCAGTTACTGCATCTGTAGTCACGAGAATTGTAGAAAACATTGAAGTAAGTCTTTGCTTTTGAGTGCTTGGCAGTTACACATTTGCCTTTAAAATGGAGAATAATTGTAGGATAGCAAAAAAAAGTACAGTGTGTTGTGAAAGTGGCTTGTTTATGGGGAAAAGGGCAGGGACTGCTGGTATCTGGGGAGAAGGTAGAACCAGGGAGTACAAATCAGAAATGAGGAATAGGGTTTCTATTAGGGTGAATATCTGGTAGAAATTTGTTGGAAAATTGCAGAAATTAAATATTAAATTGTTCCAGCATTAGTGAAAATACTGCTGTTTGCTATAATGATGTAAATGGTACATCTCTAGTAATATTTTTTTTCTGTGCAGTTAAAAATCCAGGATGTGCATTTGAGGTTTGAGGATGGTGTCACAAATCCCTCGCAGCCATTTGCATTTGGCATCTGCATCAAAAACGTCTCAATGCACAATGCAGTGTTTGAACCAGTAAGTGCAACTTGTGTGTACAAGAGCAGCTCAGATGGGATGCTGCATTTTATGGGTGCTAGCAAATACACAGAAAAACATTTGGCATTTTAAAAATCCTGTGGTTGTTGTAATAAATTAACTCTGTGCATTTCAGGTTTTTTATTTGGTATGTAGAACTAGAAACTACGTGGCACATGGTGTCTGATTTTGACTCCACTTCTTCTGCTGCAGGTGGAGAAGCTGATGCGGAAAAAACAGATGGATGTTGCTGATTTCAGTGTTTATTGGGATACCAGTTGCACTTTACTGGGTGACCTGCCTCCTGGTCAGCTACAGGTACATGAAAGAGGTTTTGCATATGGAACAGAAGTTGTTGTTAGTCTCCTTTCTGCACTACAGACCTGATTGATGTAGAATTTATTGGATCTGGTCTTTTAAGAGCAAAAGAAGTCTATGGTTTCATGCTTTACTGGTAGGATACATGTGCAACCCACAAAGGCTGTGCTGTGAGATAACTTGTTTTACTTTTGAAGAGAGAGCATGTTCAAGAAGTTTTTCCCAATGGACTGTCCTGCTAATAAAGTACATTCTATACATGAAACCAGTGCATCCAGATGACTGTTGTACACTTGCTTCTTAGAGAATAATTTGCTTGTAACCCCCAGGAAGCAATGGATAGAAGTATGGAGAGTCGTGATCATAACTACATCATGGAGCCTGTCTGCACTTCTGCTCTTCTCAAGAGAAATTGTTCTAAGGAGCCTTTAAGATCCCGGCATACTCCGCGGCTGGAATGTGACATTCAGCTTGAGACGATACCCCTGAAGCTTTCCCAGGTAAATAGCAACCATTTACCTGCCAGGAACTGCAACAGATATCATAACACTGTGCCAGTGTTTGTGACAATTTAAATGCTGTTATTGTAACATAAATATAATACTCTCTGAAAGATTTTGTTTGAGGGGCAGCTCAAAGATATCTATTGAATAAGTTGTTCTAAAGTCAAGCATTCAAAATTATTTATTTTACTGGAACTGATTACTGCAAAAAGAATTAAATTGTTGTTTGTTTATTGTAGTAATAGGAAGGGTGCATGTTGGGGGGGGATTGGTCTGTACAATGTACAAAAGCAGCTGATGTTATGTTGATAACCTGACATGGAAGATTTCATTCTGTGTATTTGTAAATAAAGCTGTAAATGGAATGTCACACATGAACTACTAGTGGCTGGGAGAAGATATGTCACACTGGGGAACAAAATTGTGAATTAACAATAATCTTAATTCTGCACCGTGTACAGGCCATTGCCTCCAGTAAACCAAACCTGTGGTTGGGTTTTTGGCTGGGTTTTTCCTGTCCTCTTTTCTTGAGAAAACACTCCAGTACCACCTCACTGATTGTGTGTTGTTTCATTTAAAGATGCAGTATCAGCAGATCATAGGATTTTTAAAGGAGCTGGACAGAAAGGAACGACAACTTAAATACAGGAAGTGGAAGCCAAAGGTTACAGTAACAGAAAAGTAAGTACATCTCCATATGTGGTGCTGTCAGCTGTATTAGAAAAACTAGAATGAGAGAAATACAAAAACATACATGATAATCATATGTTGGAGATTCAGTTTTCATGTTTTGTTCCCTACCTCAGAAATCAGTTTAAAATATTCAGAAGTAATTCAAATGTAAAATTATCCTTACCTGAGGCTTTCAATCCAGTCTGTGTAACTCTAAATTTTGTTGTCTGTGCCTGATAGGGGGCAGCTGGACTCAGTCCCAGTGGAGTGGTAGGGCCTTGGGGAGCACTGTCCTACCCAGGCTGTAGAACCAGCCAGCCCATCTGTGCTGGCTCCAGGGCTGCTGCTTTTCCTGCCTGCTGGCCCTGCTGCTTTTCCCACTGCTGGCCCTTTCACCACTTGGACATGCACTTGCCTTAGGTTTTTATCCTGAAATACTGGTACTACAGTAATTGAAAATCGTTTCAGCTGCCGGGAATGGTGGATCTTTGCCCTGAATGCAAATCTTTCGGAGATCAGGGAGCAGAGGCAGCGTTCCACCTGGGCATTTGCACTGCACCGGGCCCGGGACGCGGTGTCCTACACGGACATGTACTACAGCAAGCTGAAGGGAGAACCACTGTCTGCTGCAGACCAGGTATTTAGACTTGAGTTTCTTCTACAGTGATGGTTAATGATATTACACTTGGTTTGTTTCATCTTTTTATGTTTAAAACCTGGACAAGTTAAGAAACATCTTCAGTTGTACTGCAGGCCGTTTTCACTGAACTGACTGACTGCTGACTGCAGTTGGGATTTCAGTGATGAGACCTGGGCTTGTGGGAGATGTGTGAGCTGCAGGGTTCACGTGTTTTTGTTTTGCACTGCAAAAAGCTGTCTGGTTTTTGATCTGTAACCAGTGTTCACCAAAAATAGCATTAACTGCTGTAGAACGCCTGTGACAGTTGGTAAAATGCTTTCTTAACTCATGTTCTCTGTAGATCCAAAAGGCATTTAAGTACCAGAAATGTGTCTGCCCATATGCTTGGGTAGATAATTGGGAAAAATTGTGGCTATTCGACAGTTGGGGTTGTTTATTAGTTTTGTTTCTCCAAGTTTATTTGAGGATGAAGAATTTAGTGCCCCTAATAATGAACCTATGACCGACTTCAGAAAGAAAAAAAACCCATGAACTATAATTAGCTGCTTTTTATCTTTAGGTATAGTGGGACTTTTTCTTCAAATCAGTTCAGGGCACCATGTACCACACCTGTGTTAAAGGATTAAAGGAATTCTATTGATACTTTTAAGTTGTATGTAATCCTTTTGCTATTTGAGTATGAACTGTAGGAGTATCTCAATGTACAGGAAATTTTTTAGTGCTTGGCAAAGCCAGGTCTTAGAGAGCACGTGTTGTGTTCAGCGGAGCTGTGAAATGTAGCAAGGGCAATGGCAGTGGACTAGAAAAATGTCTTTTGCTTTGCTGTTTTTTTTAGACTTGGGTGAATCATCAGTTCCCTCAAACAACTTGTTAAGCAGTACAAAGAAGACAGCATGTCTGAGTAACTGACTATGAATACTACATTGTCCTAATTTACCCAGTTCATTTCCTCCACCTTCTTTACTCAAGACAGAAGCTTCTTTTGCTCCTGGCTAAGCAAGGCATTCTCTTCAATCAATTTATTTTCCAAATCAATTTCTTTTCCCTGGTTTAGTTTTTGTGCTGCAAATCTTGCTTCTTGTTTGTAATAGGAGGATACAGTTGTGAATTTTTTTACAGTGCTAAAATAGTGTATTTTGCAATGCAAATAAGCTTTTTTTATAATTCAGGGGAATGTCTACGTTACAATTGCCTACATGACTTTAATTAATTTTCATGTGCTGGGCCACTTGGATATAATTGTTAATGCCATCTTAATTTTTTCTACAAGTCCCTAAATCAGTGCAGGGATACTTGGCATGTTTGTCAACAAGATTCTGTTCTCCTTTAATGCAGGTACTTTACCTTTTTTATCTTTCCAGGCAGAAATGCATCGTATTGAGGATGAGCTGACTTATGAGGAGTTGAAGGTTCTGTATGAGATAGTTCATAATAAATTTCATGACTTAGCTGAGGTGAGAACATTCTCTGTACAGGGTGGTATTTGGAATCTCTAAGTGATTATCTGAGGTATTGTTCTGCTGGAGGGCAGAACATGCATTTCTGTTGATTTAAAAGTGTGGCACTAATGTTAAAATTGCAGAAATGCTCAGTTCACAACAGTTTTTGCTGTTGTGTCACTTGCACAGTGAAATTTTCTCTTGCTATATGATGATGTTCCCCAGCAGGATCCTTGCCAGAATTCCTAGCTCAGGTACTCTCCATTTTAAAAACAGAGAGTGGAAATGAAGGCCTGTGATGAATATTTTCCCAAAATAAACATGTGAGAGAAGTGAGCCTCATGGAAATAGCTCGGGGAATACATTTCATTAAATATGGACTAATTTCTGTAACAACACAAGATAATCTCTTGCAAATACAAATGCTAAAATGTAGAGCCGTGCTTTATGGTGTCAAATGACTTCTTTGGTTTAGTGTTTCTAGACGGAGACTTAAATGGTGACATATGGCTTCATATGTGCAGAGTCACATACATATTTCTATATTCATGTGAATGGGCATGCAGCTGTTTAGTGATGATATGTTTGTTACTTCTTTGCTGCTGCTCTCCTCTGGGCTGAGTGTTGATTGAGACTATCACTGCTGGACTGCTCAGTAACTAGGAGATGAAATTGTGTTTTTATTGTGGTGGTTTTTGTTCACTGGTGATACTGTTTCACTCAGCAGCAGTAACCCTATGTCTTGAATGTTCAAACAGAGTGTTAAGGAGCCCTTGCCTGATTCCATTGGAGGTCCCCCTCCAGCAGAAGCTGCCCGTGACAGCAGCTCTGGGATGCTGCAGTACCTGCAGTCCTGGTTTCCTGGCTGGGGGGGCTGGTATGGATATGCTCAGCAGACATATGAAGGTGAACCTTTTGAAGGGCTGCTGCCAGACCCGAAGGAACAGTGGAATCCAGAAGACATACTGGGTATGGAAACACAGGGTTTGCTCCCGTGCTTTGGTACCTGGTCCAGGTGGGCAGAAAGAGCTCTGGGCTTGTGCTGTTAAAGGATTCTCTGCCAGCTGAGGGACCCGGGCAGCAGAGCCTGCCTAAAGCTGAAGCACCTGGGCAGCATGTCAGTGCCTGGATACCTGCTTACTTCCACAGCAGTACAGGGAATGTGTTTGCTTTCACTGGTACTGTCATTTATGCCAAAGGGCTTTGGGACTTCTTCTGTTCAGGTGCATGTGTGTGTCATCTGGTGGGTGTAATGGGAATAGTACTGGGTTGCTGGGTCTTTGTAAATTCAGGTTTATGTTACCTTGATTGAAATAGAAGAATTTCATGGAATATTCTTTTTTTTTTAAAGGAAAAAGGTCTATCTGCTCTAAATTTTGTTTCTATTTTTACCCCCAAGAGCTAGAGAAATCTTTATTTTCATATTCATAGGAACTTTCTTGTTCTTCAGTAGCTTTCCAGAAACTTAATTTATTTAATGTGTTGGTTTTGTTTTTTATTAGGCACGGATGAATTTTTTGATCCTGCTGCAGATGCTTCCAGCATGAATACCTTTACCAAGAGAGATCATGTTTTTGCTAAATTAAATCTACAGCTGCAGGGTGGCTCTTTCACTCTCTTGCATAGGAAGAAAAAGGTATTGCATGCTGAAGAGACTGCTTTTATGCAGCTGGAGTTTTCAGGTATTAAGCCCATTTCTGTTCTTTCTTAAAAAAAGATGAGAGCTGCCTCACAGTCATTGTACTATATAACAAATTTCCATGTTAAATTTTTTAGTAGAAATAAATATATATAAAGGCTTCAAAAATACTTGTTTGTTGGACAGTATTTTTTATTTGTAAAATTTAAATAAAATATATGCTGTACTAAAAGAAACAAATTAATTTTATGTATTTATATTCCAGGTGTAAAGGTCTTGGCAGAATCCCTTCCTCGCAGAAAGTCTTCCCTTCTCAAAGTTCAGCTTGGTGGGCTTTTCCTGAGGGATTTGGCAACAGAAGGGACCATATTTCCTCTTCTTGTTTTTCCAAATCCTGTAGGTGACAAAACCCCTGTAGGTTACTATGTGGGATGCATAATTGTGTATGAAAATAGTCATACTCCAAAACTCAAAACATTTCTTATCCCAGAAAGGGAAAACAAAAGTCTTGAGGAAAAGTCTCCACCTGTTGAATTTATTTTTTCCCTCTCTTTCCAAATATAATTTGTAGAACTCTTCATTTTTTATTCTGCTTTACTGTATGCTTGTGACTTCAGTCTTTCAGTTATATGTGTTGAGAAGAAGATAATTTGTTGAACAGCATTTGATTTTGGGAACAATCAGCATTGCTGCCTAATCAGTGATTGTTCTTTTCCATAAAGCTGTGTGGCCCAAGTAATGGTTCTGTTTCACCTGTATGCTGGTAAACTAAAAGCACAAATGCATTCTAGAGAAGATTTCAGAGTTCTCTTCTGAGTGAACAAATTTGAGTCTAAAGCCATGAGGATTTCCCATGTATTTTGTACTTTGTACTGGCTGCAAATTGCAGGAGTGGGGAGTGTTTGCTACTTAGCCATATTTCCTTCTTTTGCTTGACCAAGTCAGGGGAAAAAATGCATATAATAATCTCAGACTGTACATATAGTTCAACAGAAAAGACTTCTATGCTTATCGGGTGGCTTGGTTGATTTTATCTAAAGAGTCTTTTTCTTTTAAATTTTTATTAGCAAAAAGAGGTTGGCTGCATGTCTTCCTTTGGACTCCAGAGTTTGTCCTCAGAAATGACTAATCAGAACACTGGTAAAGATTTCATTTTATGTTTGATGAGATAATTCCTACAAACCAGAAATTTTGAAAATAAGTACCTAGAGTTTCAATTAATGCAAATGCTTTCTGCACATGGTAAAGATAAAATCATAGAAGCTTTGTTCAAGATGTAAGGTGCATGCAGGTTGACTTTAAAGAAAGGAAGAAATGATGTGTTTCAAGACAGTAGGAGTGGCACTTACTGTTTATTTTGGTTTAAAAAGAAATAGGAGTTCAACATTAGAACCCAAATTATACAAAGGTTTTTGCATATATAAATTTGTTGAACTCTGCTGGTTGTAGAGGTTGATCATATTACTTCCTTTTCTATTACTGAAGAATTCTTAGACACTTGTACTTTCCCAGTAGTGCCAGTTAAAAATCAATTATTAAATTCTTTGGGAGTTGTTTTTTGTTTTTGTCTTATTTGTTTGTTTTGGGTTTTTTTACAGCTGCTTTTTGTAAGTAATTTTTTATTCTGTTGCAGATCCTGATGCCCCAGTATTTGAGATGCTTTATGAAAGAAATCCAATTCACAGCACTTTTGAGAGGCACCTGGAAGTCAGTACCAGACCACTAAATATTATTTACAATCCACAAGCCATTAAGAAAGTAGCAGATTTCTTCTACAAGGGAAGGGTTCATACCTCAGGTTAACCTTTAATGTGTTTTTTTTGGTGGGGTTGGGGTTTTCTTGGTGGAATGACATCTTTTCTTGTCTTTGATTTTTATTTATTTTCATTCTTAGAAATATAAAGCACTAATCAAAGAATCTTCACTTTAAGTTCAAATTTAACAATTCTCCAAGTCTTGTCTGGAGGGTTTTGTTCCTTGTTTAATTGAATCAGGGATTTTGCTTTGGTAGACTCGTGCAACTTCTCCTTTAAAATTGCAAGTTGATGTTATGCTCCATGGTGGATGTTCATGTCCCCTAAATTAAAATGCATAAATAAGGAGAGGGAACTTGTTCCTGTAATCTGTTCTGGCAATTGATGGAGTTTTTTTGAGAGGGCAGTTAAAAGAGTATTTTCTATAGTAATAATATAGAGAAAATAGTATTCCAATTCCTGTTGTGTTTTTTTTTGCTGATGAGATTAAGGCTGCCCTTTATTACAGCTTCTTGAGATACCTTGATTTTTAGATTTGAACATACTCATTCCTTAAATTTCTAAGCACAAGATTTAGGGCTCTAGTACCTAAGCCTGTAACACTAAAAAGTGGCCACCTTTGCAGTTTTGGTTGTTCAGTTTCTGAAGCGATGAGAAGTGACAGTAAGTAACATTAGGAACATGAAAATGTTCTTGCAATACCAGTTTTTCTGCTGATTATGGTAAATACCAAAAGATACCAGTTACCTGGTGCGTGTGTCATCTTTTCTCACAAGGTGAGAATATTCCTTAAATTTTCAAGTTTAAAACAAACAAACCAATGAAGCAAACAAAAAACCACTGCCTGCGTGTGCACATCTTAATGTTTAGTCAGAATTTCCTCTGTGGCCATACTTAGCACCCTTTCTGCATTACTCAAATTTAATTATTCAGGCTGGAGGTCTGTGAGAGAAAGACCAGAAAATGGATTGGGAAGTACTTTTTTAGGGTGATTATTTGTTTTGTGCTTAAATATTCCATTTTTCTGTGCAGCAGCCTGGTGATTAGGCACAGACAGTGACTTTCACCTGCTATATTTTCCTATTCTGTATTTTACTGCTAAAATTTAAAATAAATATTTTCCCTTTTTGTCTTCCATTTTTTCTTCTGATTCAATGAAGGGTGAACAAAGTTATACCTAGTCAGTTTTCCCTCTCTTGTGCAGGTTTTGGTTATCAGTCTGAGTTAGAGGCAAGAGTGGCTGAAGCTGCCAGAAGACAGTACAACAAGCTGAAAATGCAGACAAAAGCTGAAATCAGACAAACAATCGATCGTTTATTAGTTGGAGACTTCATTGTAAGTTTTTGCCCCCAGAATGTTTATGTAGACTTTTACCCTTTTGGTTTAGGACTTGGAGCTCTAAAGGGTGGGGTTTGTTGTTTGTGTGATGTTCTTTGTGAGCAGGAGGGGAGTTTTCCAGGAGGTGTTCTAGATGCCTTTTGCTGTCAGTCAGTCCAGGCTTGAGGTGCAGGGCATGTTTTCACCTGCTGAAAATGTTTTTTTTTTAATTGACTACAGTGGGAGTCTGTGGTTTAACAAGGTACCAAACCCAAGTGTGGCTGGAGTTCATGACAGTCAGCTCATCAGGAGAAAAAGTGACTGATTAGATGTTTCACATGGCTTTTTTTGCTTTGTTTTCTTGCTATTATGTCTTTCTTCTTAATTTTCAGGAAAACAGCAAAAGCTGGTCCGTGTGCCTTGATATCTCTGCCCCTCAGGTGATCTTTCCCGATGATTTCAAGTTTGTGGATCCCGTGTTAGTAGTTGTAGATCTGGGAAGAATATTACTCACAAATTCTCAAGGTATGATCTAGAATTATTGCAGTGTTCCTTTTCTGTCTTCTTTCAGAAAGTCAGGGCTTAAAAAAGGTAAAAAAAAGTACAGGGAAGTTTTTGGGGATGTTCCTGCTTTGTAAAGTAGAAAAACATCCTTTTCTTAAGATAATAAAATGTAAGTTAATATTAGGCAATAAAGCCAGTTGGACAAAACCTGATGATGATAAAAATACTGCAGTTAAGTAGCTCTTACCTTTCATTTGCTTTTGAGGATCAGAAGAATTGTGTGGGCAGAGCAATGGGTTCTTTTTTTGACATCTTGGTCAAAAGTAAGTCTTGCAGTAAGTGGGTTGAAAATGAGACAATAGTGTATTTTAATAGCTTCTGTCCTACATTGTGACTGACACCTTTGTGAATGTAGAGGTGTAGTAGGTTTCTTGTTGAGGAAAAAGGAGGTGACAGTGGAAGGAGGCAAGGACAGTAGCAGATATGCTTTGTGTTAAAAAAAATAAAACTTCAGACAAGATGATCAGATAATCTTAGGAAACATCTGAGAAGGGAGAAGAATACTTTTGTTTATTTGTTACTGTTTTTTTAATCCACAGAAGATTCTAAGAGGAGTACAGGTGCCATTTCTTCAGAAGTCAATGAATTGAGTGATGAAGAATATAAAACACCTCTTGCAACTCCTCCCAATACTCCACCGCCAGAATCCAGCACCAATAGTGGCATCAAAATGTCTGAATTTACTGGAGTAGAAATAAGTGAAGAGCAGCTGCAGGCACACTTAATGAGTAAAAAAATGTATGAGAGATACACACTTTCTTTTATGGACCTTCAGATCATGGTGGGCCGAGTGAAAGACAACTGGAAACACGTTCAGGATAGTGATGTGGGTCCAACTCATGTGGTAGAAAAATTCAATGTTCACCTGCAGCTGGAGCACAGACTGATATACACATCTGACCCAAAATACCCAGGAGCTGTCTTGTCTGGCAACTTGCCAGACTTGAAAATTCACATCAATGAAGACAAAGTGCTGGCTTTGAGGAACTGTTTGACACAGCTGAGTACGTCTGAAGCTAAGTCTTCAGATGCCCTACATTTAGGGAAAGACAAGATTTTTGCAGAGGTCGACCAGTTTGGCAGTTTGCACGATTCTGTCATGAATCTGACCCAGAGTGTTGTCATGCTCGAGCAGCACACCCGGGAAGTTCTTGTTGAATCCCAGCTGCTTTTGGCCGAGTTCAAAGTAAACTGTATGCAGCTGGGTGTTGAGAGTAATGGGCGATACATTTCTGTGCTCAAGGTTTTTGGCACCAATGCCCATTTTGTGAAAAGGCCTTATGATGCAGAGGTGTCCCTGACTGTCCACGGCCTGTTACTGGTTGATACTATGCAAACATATGGAACAGATTTTGATCTTTTGATGGCTTCTCATAAGAACTTGAGCTTTTGTGTACCAACAGGAAGTCTTCGAGACAGCAGGGCTCAGTCCCCAGTCTCTGGACCACAAGATACACATCCCATCAATGTTGCTGGTTTGGCAGAGAGATGCAGCACACCCTCCAACACCTCACCCAGTAACAATGGAAAAGATCAAGAGTCCTTGATCAAACTGGAGTATCAGTTTGTGAGTGCAGAATGCCCATCGATGAACTTGGATAGCAGTCTGCAGGTGATCTCATTACAAGTGAACAACCTGGATATCATCCTTAACCCAGAGACTATTGTTGAACTGATTGGGTTTCTCCAGAAATCTTTCCCCAAGGAGAAAGAAGATTCTAGTCCTCAGCCTTTAATAGCTGACTTGGAGAGAGATTGGAGGGAACAGGAAACATTCCAGTCTACTTACGCTCAGAACACAGAGGTAGCAGTTGATATTCACTGGTTAAATGTGCTACTCCTCAGGACAGTTGCCATGACAAATGGAGAAAAATATGGCAGAAAAATTGCAACAGCCAGTATTGGTGGCACCAAAGTCAATGTCTCCATGTGTAGCAAACTGGATGTGAATGGCTCTCTTGGATGCCTTCACCTGATGGATCTGGTTGAGGACAATGTAAAGAACCAGTATGTGGTGAGCATAGGGAGCACAGGCAGGTGTGAAAATCTCATTGGCGATGTAAATTTCTTTGAGTCTTTACTCTTTAGGCTTGATGATGGAAATAGCCTTCCAGATGCTTTAAGCTTCACTTTCACAGAAAAGTCAAAGGAGGAGTGTTCTCTCAACCTCAAAATGGCCTCCTTACACTACAACCACTCAGCCAAATTTTTGAAAGAACTGACTTTGACCATGGATGAGCTGGAAGAGAATTTCCGCAGCATGTTGAAAAGTGCAGCTTCAAAAGTTACAACAGTCTTGGCAACTAAAACTGCTGAATACAGTGAAATGGTTTCTTTGTTTGATACCACACCACGATCAAGAGATGTTGCCGGTGCAGACGATAACGAAGGCAGCGCATTTGGATCACAGTCCCTCAAAGCTGATACTATCAAGCTTATATTAAATATAAACATTGAATCCCCAATTGTCTCCATACCTCGAAAGCCTGGTAGCTCTGAACTGCTTGTAGGTCATCTAGGACAAATATCTATTCAGAATTTTGTACCAGGAGAAGATGAGTCTACAAGTGATAGGCTGCAAGTTGAAATTAAAGATATTAAGATGTATTCATTGAACAGTAGTCAATCCACAAACAAGAAGGAGCCTGCAAGTGGGATACCCCGTGGGCCACATTCTTCATCAGCTCCTGCCAGCGTTAACAGCCAGGAAGAATCTCATTTTACTCGTCATGACTTCTTTGAATCATTACATAAAGGTCATGGTATGTTCATCAGAGGAGTCTTAATTATTATAATATGAGTAGTATGTGTGTTAAAAATGTGTATCAATGGTATATTCTGCTTCACCCGTCCTACTAGAGCACATTGGTCAGTTTTATAGTTACTGTACTTATATCCATTTTTGACTCCTAAGCAAAAATGGAATGGTGCCTTTTAAGCAGAAATTGAGCAAAACGTAACCATAGGACCTTAGTCCAGCATTGCTCAGATTCTGAGCAAGTTCAATAGCTACGGTGATATCTCTTCTTTGCTTACTCTAATGTTGTTTTAATTTCACTTTCTCTTAAAGCTTTCCACATTCTGAATAACACCACGATCCAGTTTAAATTGGAAAAGATACCACTAGAGAAAGATTTGGATTTAACTTTTCCTCTGTGTAATGAAGACTTTGGAATATCAAGCATTATGAAAATTGAAGGGAAATTTGTGAACCCTCTTCAGGTACAGAAAAGTAGTATTTCCACTATCAATATAAAAATATTACCCTGCACAGAAGATAAGTATTTGTCAGGCCAGTAGCTTCAGGTTTAACATGTTGGTAGTTTAGAAATCAGATCCTTACAGACATGGTTAGAAGAGACAGTCTTAAGTCATAATAATAATAATGAGCAATATTTAACCTTGTTTGGGGGTATTTTAGACATATTTATGAACTAGTATAACTTCTGCTTATCTTGAACACAGAAGGGAAGGTAAATGTGTCGCTGTCCAAATGATGCTGTCCAAACAAGTTTATTTGCAGTTGTAGTTGAAACTAAGAGTTAATATGCCATTACCTTGAAAAAATCTGTGCAAGAGCAGAGGTTTTAAATAGAGAAAACTGGAACTTCTAACACTTAGGAGACAAACCATGATGGCTACGTAGAACGTTTGTTTCATACATTACTGTGTAAGCTCAGGTGGTGACTTATTTTTAACTAACTCTGTGTGGATGGTTTTTGCCCAGGAATACAAGGTATCCTATTCCAAGGTATCCTATCCCATCCCTTGTGTTTCTGGGTGGTGTCACCTTGCAGACCTCATGCAGAAAAACTGTTTTGCTTCAGTTTTGCATTGTTATTGTTATTATTATGGTTGCTGCTATTATTATTATTGTTATTATTATGGCTGTTATTATTGTTATTATTGTTGTTGTTGTTGTTGTTGTTGTTGTTGTTATTATTATTATCTTGGATGAACTTAAAATTTGTGTGGTTTGAAATTCCACTTAAAAGTTTTAGAATATATGTATTGATTCCATTAACATAGAGAGCTCCCATGTGATGATTTTTCTTTTCTCTGCATTGTAGGTGGTGTTAGCAAAACATGTATATGAACAAGTCCTTCAGACTCTGGATAATTTAATTTACAGTGAAGACTTGAACAAATTTTCAGCCACTTCTGTATCTCCAAGTAGTCTTAGTTCTCCTTCAGCATCACTTCATAGTGCAGGCACAGAATTCCTGAGTGAACGGAAGGAAAATGGCTTATTCAGCCACTCTAGTTTTAATTCTGTTCCAAACAAGCCCTTAGCTATCAGGGAAACAAAATCTTTTACTCAAATTCAAGCAAACTTTCACATCTCAGAGCTCCAGGTTCAGTTAAGCGGTGATCTCACACTTGGGGCACAAGGTCTTGTCAGCCTTAAGTTTCAGGATTTTGATGTTGAGTTTGCCAAAGATCACCCTCAAACCTTGTCCATTCAGATTGCCTTGCGTTCCCTGCTGATGGAAGATCTCTTGGAAAAGAAACCAGACTCTAAGTATAAGAACCTGATGGTGTCCCATGGAGCACCCAAACCATCCAGTTTAGCACATAAGGAGTATCTTTCACAGTCCTGTCCCTCAGTGTCCAATGCAGAGTACCCAGACATGCCACGTTCCCTCCCTTCCCATATGGAAGAAGCACCTAATGTCTTTCAGCTGTACCAAAGACCAGTTTGTGCCTCCCGTAAGAAGCAAAAAGAAGATGCTGCTTCTGAGTATCCTCTGACTCCACCTCCTTCTCCATCAGCAGACAGATCCAAGTTGCCCTGTGGAAAAAGTAACTTTGATGATTCATTAGTTCATATCAATATATTTCTAGTGGATAGGAAACATCCTGAATTTTCTTCTCGCTATAACAAAATTAACCGTAGTGTAGATGTTGATTTTAATTGTCTAGATGTGTTAATAACTTTGCAAACTTGGGTAGTAATATTGGATTTCTTTGGGATTGGATCCACTGCTGATAACCATGCTATGAAGCCGCAGCCTGAAGATACTCAGCAGACAATCAAAGCAGAAATAAATTCCTTGTCAGCTTCTCAAGTCCAAGAGCCTGTAAACACTAAGCTGGATCTAAAGGTATACTTGACATGCAAAACAGTAATTGGATTGTCTGTCATAAAACATCTGGTTTATAGGAGCTTAAGGTGACATTTACATCATGTGTTTTATTTTCTAGTGGGGAATGTACATAAATGCAGAAACAGAACTAAAATGTTAGTAGATGTAGTTTGAAAAAAAAAGGAGTTCTAGAAAAGCAGGAGATTTGCAAAATGCATGGCTCCCTTGCTCTGTGACCCTCTCTTTAATGACGAGGTTGCCCCAATATTAAAGACTTAACATGCTGCAGTTGGCACTGTGTTTTTCTAGGTACTGTGGAGTTTATTTATGCAAAAAGTCTATATTTTATAAATATCTATCCATATATGTTTATGCATCTATATGTATAAACATGTTTTTGAAAAACACATGTTGTATGTGTATATAATACAGTCTCTGCCCAGGGGCCCTGCAGTCTAGCTTACATGTGACAAAAGAGAAGATGAAGGTTACAGTGCTGGGATTTGTTCTTGTTCTGATCATTCTGAACTGCTTGGGAGACCCATTAATGTGCAAACAAGGCAGTAAAAATGTTGCTCTCCTTCAATGTCTCCCAATCAGATAATTGTTTGCCATTCGTGTGTTACAGTGCAATTGTCTTGGATGTTCAAGCTCTGAAGTCATGTTTTTCATACCAATTTGTTCCTGTTTTATTTGACCAGGTCCATTCTTTATCCTTAGTCCTGAATAAGACAACCAGTGAGCTTGCTAAAGCCAGTGTGGCAAAACTTGCAGCTCACTTGGAAGTGATTGGTGAGTAGACAGGTTGTTCTCAGCTTAAAAGAAAATGAGTGCACGGGTAAAATGTGTGCTGGAATTATGATTTTAAGTGTTTTCCTTTTGGTGCTCATTGGGGTTTGTGTGTTTTTTCTGGGCCAAATGAACATCCTTCCACTGCTTCTTCCTTTGCTTTTTTAGGGTTTATTTTAAATCATGACATCCCTCCCAGTTGTCAAACCCTTCATAATTCTAGCTGTGATTGGCTGTGATTTTGATACTTCACTTTCACAGAGTAGAACAGTAGTTTTTATTACTGTTCTAGAGGAAAAAAAGTAGTTGTATCTAAGTTTCACAAATCAAAGTGGTGGGATCACATGATGTGTGTAAAGCCTAGACTAATGTGTGGGTTAATACAATTTTGTAGCAGAAACAGATTATTTTCTTTGAACATGAGGTTTAATGTTTAATTGAATTGATTTATTTAATTACTTGTAGTGAGGCTATCCCACTAATAGAAACGTTTGGGGTTTAGTAACTGATCTGTGTTTGAGGATCCTGATTGTCTGTCCTTTGTTTTCCAGAGGGAGATTTAGCCTTGCAGGGAAGCATTGGAAGTCTGTCCTTAAGTGATCTTACATCTCATGGAGAATTTTACAGAGAACGTTTCACTACAAGTGGTGAAGAGGCACTCATTTTTCAAATCTTTAAGTATGAATTGAAACTTTTTGTTACTCAATATTAGCTTGTTACTTCATTAACTTCCAGCCCCCCCGCAAAAACCCAAAAGTTGAACAAACTCAGAAAATCCAAGCCCACAGCTGTCAGGGCTGCATGATTTTGCTTTGGCCTCTTGGGAGTTAAGTGGGACTTAGAATATTTTCAGTTATCAACTTAAGCTTTTTAACTTATCTCTGTCTTGCAATGTGTGAAGAAACAGAAAAGGAGAGGTGGTTTTTATTTACCTCTAAAGGTGCTCTTGAAAGTACTTACATGATAGTTTGTTCCTAGCAAAAAAAGATCTTTTTAAAATTGGAAGAAGTTTTCAACTGATGAAACGTTGCTTCTTGATTTTGGAATAAGGGGTTTGCTTTTATCATAATGTAAATTTGAATTTCTTTGTTATGTTTTAAGGAATAGGTCTTATTTTGTGATGTTTCCTGTTTTTCCAATTAATCAGATTAGAAATTATCCAAGTAATGTTATGGAATTAATTTCAAGTATGACAGCACACTGATTCAGAATTGAATGGACACATTATCCTGCAGTGGTGTAGTTACCTTAAAAGCCACTGTTCTGATATAAAATCACCACAGGTCTAACTGGTATACAGAGATTAAAGGTACATTCCAAATGCAGAATATTTCTTTTTGCTTAATTAAAACTCAGCAGCACTTTATTGTACAAAATTTAGAAGTAATTAGTACAAAACGAATTTTTCATGTCTGCAACTGAAACAGTGTTAATTGCATGCTGTGAACGTTGGTTAAACCTGTCCTGAGGCCAGGTCAGTCTCAGAATCTGAAGGTCGTGAGTTTGATCCTCACGAGGGGCACCGGTTGTAGGGATCCCAGCTGTGGGTTCCTCTGGGTCTGGACTGAAGGCACTTGAGACAGTAGCTCATGTTCAGACCCAGGTGTTTATTATTTCTTATCAGTGAAACAGTCTCACCACTGGGAGCTCAGCAGCTTTGCATTACAAGGCACAAAATGGCCAACAATCTCTTGTTCCAAGGTCTTTAAACTGTCCAATTAAGAGCTGACACCTGGATTATTTCCCCTTTTAACCCAATAACTGATCCCAAAGAGCCCCAGTGTGGGCTTTGCTGCCCAATTACAAAATGCCACCCAAACCCATGGAGAAGGAGGAAGAAGCAGCATGAAGAAGAAACCCAGGATGACACCCTGTGCCCTGCAGCTTGCTCCCATCCCCAAAACACTAAACATCCCAGAACCTCAATTTCTCCCCAAGTGATGCACCTGCACTGCTCTCTGTAATCTATTTCACACTTTTGTGGATTCCAGTCTATCTTGCAGTCCAGGAAACTTTCTCCATGAATGAGGGAGGGTCAGAGTCAGTGCTGCCCTGGGGGTCAGGGCACCCCAGAGCAGACAGAGAAACATTCCCGGTGCCCTGGGTTTCCACAAAATCCTCTATATTAATATTTTGAATGCAGCAAAGTGTATAGTCCTGCTTCTAAAATGCAGCTAAGATTGGTAAATTGTACTTTCATTCCTTGTCACAGATACGGGAGGCCAGACCCTCTGCTGCAGCGGGAGTGTGACGTCCGTGTCACCCTGCGGATGGCCTCTGTCCAGTACGTGCACACCCAGCGCTTCCAGGCCGAGGTGGTGTCTTTCATCCAGCATTTTACTCAGCTCCAGGATGTCTTGGGGAGGCAGAGAGCAGCAATTGAAGGACAAACAGTATGTCTGGGCCTTTTTTCTATCCTTTCCTTTCCTGTTTTTTGCAGCTGAAATGCAGTATATAATTTATGCTAATGCATCAACTCAAGTGAGTTGAAATGGTGGGAGGTTTTAGGGTTTTGGTGTTGGTAGAGTGTCACAATATGACACGAAATGAATGACACTCTCACGCTGAGATGTCCAAGGCAAAAAAGGCACGTTTATTTCCGGACCTCGATATTTTTGGAATTCCAAAAGTGATCACGGATTGGAGGATGAAATTCCCATCTCTCCAGCCACACTGGTCAAACCAACAGTCCATTAATTCTCTCCTCCTCCAGAAAGGAATGCAAAACAATCTTTATCTACATGAAGAGTGTGTAAGAAACTCCATCACAAAAATGTAAACATCAGAAGGCTTAGCAGAACTTTAGAAGAACAGGGTGACAGTAGAGATTTCTCAGGCTCATCTTGTAGTCAAGAGACCTGAATTAGGACAATCCTGCTGCTGTTTGAAAGTGCAGGATACCACATTTGCACATTCCTTAAAACTTCAGCACCTGGTTTCTGCAGGTTGCACTGGAGAGGAAGGGTCAAGGTGTTACCTTGTCTTATTCTCCACTGTTCATGAGGTAATAATACCTTGTAAGGAATTGGGAGAACCAAGTGAGAAGCTGTGTTCCACTCAGGTGTATGTCTCTGATTTAGTTTGATGGCTGGTAGTCTGAGAAAATCACAACTTCTGTATGGTAGAATGTATGAATATAGAGATTGTAGAGCAAGACACAGTATATCAATATAGAGCATATAGGACATGATAGGATGCTGCAGTAATCAGGGCAGCCAGAGACCACATGACCCAATGTGGGAGTAATTAATACAGTCAATAATCTTCTTTTAAAATAAGCTTCTGATAATTGAAGGAAAGACATTGAATACTTGGAAATTAAAATGCTTCATTGTGCACCAGGTGGGAAGTTTAAATCTGATTTTGAACCATCTCTTCTAAATGATGGGGTTTTGCTTTTTGCAAATATTTTTTCTTAAGTAATTTGTTATGTAGTGAGCTGCATAGTGTCCTGCCTCTTAGTTCAGGGCTGAAAGGGTGTGTCACTCCTGGGTGCTGCACCTCTTTGCACAGGTTTTTACATCATAATACTTTTAATCATAATACATAACGTAATACATTGCATCATAATACTTTTTAAATGACCCTTTATTCTCTGCCTAAAACAAGAGTTTGAGGGGTTTTTGTTGGTTGCTTTGTTGTTGTCTTTGTTTGGTATAAACTCTTACCATACCTTTATTTTGTAAATCAAGGAGTAATGATCCTGAGGTCAGTACTAATCAATGGAAAATAATCACCTGCTTCCTGCAGTTTTTGTCATTATTTTTGAAATGTGTTTTTGCTCTTCCCAGGTGAGAGATAAAGCCCAGCGAGCTTCCCGAGTTCTTCTTGATATTGAGGCTGGGGCTCCTGTTCTGCTTATTCCTGAGAGCTCCAAGTCCAACAGTCTCATTGTAGCTAATCTGGGGAAGCTGAAAGTGAAGAACAGATTCCTGTTTGCAGGAATGCCGGGGACCTTTTCATTAAAGAACAAGGTAGGAACGTTGCTCCTTCATTTAGTATGCAGTTTTGCTAGTTTTTGTATTTCTAAGTCAAAATTTTAAATTATTCTTAAATTTTACTGTATATATTGACTTTATAGTTCTACTAATGAGAGTCTGTGCTAGTGTGCTGGCAAATCTTATAGATATGCCTTGCTGCTGATTGTGCTGTGCTGCCCTTCCCATCTTGAGCTTCCTGAGGCATTGGGCAGAGGGGAGACTGAACTGAGTGTTTGGAGAGAACAGAGGGAATGAAGGAGGCTGAGCTCACTGCAGCTGCTCTGGTGAGGAAGCAGGACCCAACCGGGTGCACACCTGAATGTGGCACCAGGATGGGCTTTCAGCTCACCCCTTTTGGTTACTCCAGCTGTTCACTGCTCAAAATTTCCACAGTGTGAACAGCAGAAAACAGGGGTCTGTGTTGGCTGAGACTTGCTCTAACACACCGGAGAACAGAATTGGGTTTTTCTTCTGCTCTCAGTGAAAACTGAGAGTGTGTAGTTGCTTTGATGAGGTGGAACCATGGGAAAGGTTTCCAGGGCCTGTACATGTGGCAAAGCACAGGACAGGAGTAGCTGGTGCTGCTCTTGAGAGATGCAGCCACAAAATTTGGAAGAAGGAAGGTCCATCTTGGATGACTTTCTATACCTAACCCATTCCACAAAATAGGGGGTTGGCTGGGAACCCTCTAATTCCATTTTGAAGGGGTTAGAAGTTAGATGGTCTAAATTGCTGCAGGGGATTTGTGGTGTGTCTGTTGCCTTCATCTGATTGGTATCTCCCTGTGTCTGCTGTGAGGAAACAGTGCACTGTGAGGTTGGGTTGTTTTCTGTACTGAGGTGTGCTGATATAAGTACAGGTTTGTAAGCAGTAGACACCTAAATTAACATTATAAGTTAAAGAAAGTATGCACAATAATTTTATTTCGGCCTAAAAATACTGTGTTATGTTGCACTGTAGAAATGTAGGTGTTTGAAATGGAATTAGGTGGGGTTTGGCTTTTTTGTGTTGGTTTTGTGTTCATTTTTCCTCTGTCCTATGTTTATTTTTGAGGATCGGATTTTACAAGGCAATGCATACAAGGATCCTGTTTTATTTGAGGTATTTCACACCCTTATGGCAGTGTTCAGGTGCTCCTCATTCATTCTATAAAAAAGAAAGTATTCTTCTGGAATTTAGCACTTCAAAAAGCTACTGCATTTATTAAAAATGATGTTTCTGTTCTAAAGGTTTTGCTGAATTCTATAAGAATTGGATGTAAACTTCTTGTGGTTTGCTCTTTATGCATGTCTGAGGAGCTGCTAATTTGGATTTAATTTCATAAATTCATAGATTTATAGATGATGTGATGATTTTCCTTTGCATGTACTTTTCAGTCTTTTCTTTACAGTATGAAGTTAAATGTTAATGTCCTCAAATTCTTTTTCTTAATATCCTTGGTTGTGTTTACAATTAATTTTTCCAATTTTTTTTCTAATATTTAAAAACCATGTAAGGCAATAAAATATTTACAGTTAAAACCAGAAAGGGAAGTTTATGACAGGGGTTGATGTGACATCAGAAACTGGATACAGAAGGAAGATGGGAAATGATAATAATAATACAGGAGTCAAAGGCAAAGTGAGCAATCTTGGAGTAAGGGCTGAGTAAATCACTAAAGATGAGTGCTACCTGCATGTGGAACACATGGTAATTAATTGAAATGATTGACAGATGAATTCCAAACCTGGCTTTGGCCTATAAAGGGGGTGTGTAAACCTCTTCCACCAGACAAATCCCAGAGTGGTTGGGGCCTTCCATCACAGAAGGCTGTCACATTGGTCAAGCAGGATTTTTGGGAAAAGAAATTTCTAATGTTGATGTGACACTCTTCTTATAGTGAAATTTGCAGGGTTTTGATGCAAGACAGCTCACGGATTTCCACTGGATATG
This sequence comes from Motacilla alba alba, assembly GCF_015832195.1. Taxonomy (NCBI): domain Eukaryota; kingdom Metazoa; phylum Chordata; class Aves; order Passeriformes; family Motacillidae; genus Motacilla; species Motacilla alba. The sequence goes on along the minus strand of NC_052036.1, from coordinate 4,975,203 downwards.
TGGTGGTGGGGAGATGTCTAAAATGTTTTACATCAATAGAAATGAATTTTTCTTTTTTCACCTGTGAGGAATTTAACACTAAGTGTAGAGATTTATCCAACCTTAAACTGCAGGAGAATTTTGGGACACATTTTGGTGTGACAATTGAAGTATTTAAAGGGCATTAAATGTGCATGTGTAGAAGTGTTAGTTCACATATTGTAATAAAAAACAAAGTTGCTGACATGATCTTGCAGAAATAATGGCATTTGTTTTTTTCATCACCTGAAAAACAGCTTTAAATATTTAACAGTCTTTATTCTGCAGAAATGTTTAATACTGTCACAGTCTTCCCCCTCCACTTTGGTATTAATTTCATTTACATGAGAGTTTTTCAGTTTTATGCAAAACCCTCTGCTTTTGAATTAGTTTCTTATTGAAAAGATTCTACAGCTTTTCGAGGAAGGTTGCTAAAATAAACTTGTTTAACAAAGAAAATGTTCTCATCTGCTGCTAAGGCTATAGGAGAAAAGATTGGCCATTTTTCTACAGCGGAGGATTCTGGCATTCCAGTAACATACTTTGTACAGCAGAGGATACTGGCATTCTAGTAATTTCTTGCAGCTTGAACGTTGATGCATTGGTTCCTTAGAATTTAAGTCAAAAATTTCGTGTTGATTACAAAATCTCTTTCATTAGCAGGATTCGGTTCAGTTTTCCTCTCCTGTGGGAACCCCAAAACATGGCATGAAGAAGACAAGTGCTGATGAGTCCAAATTAGGAATAGAAGGATTGGTCATGAAAAAATCATCAGGAGCAAACATTTCTAGGCTGAAGAATGAGCCTGCAGTGAGCACACCGAGTAAGCAGCAGGGGCAGCCATCCAAGCTGCCTGTTGTCCCAAACCCTGAGAGCCCAGGTATGTGAGAGCTGTAGGAACCCCCTGGAGCTTCTTTTGCCTTGTGAAACAATACAGTGACACATTGCTTTGATCTTAGGTGACACTGAAAAGGTGTGAGGCTCTGGGTCTGAAGATTGTAGATTGGAGAATAAATGACTTCTGAGCTCTAAGGCTGATTTTTTGCAGCTTAAAGGATTAGGGAGTTGTAGTTCAGTTTCTGGAAGAACAGTCCTGCAAATGGGGTGTGTTTTGAGATGCATATTGCACACGTGCAAGGAGTGTACTTGAACTCCTAATTAGGAATTTAAATTGACCCGTGAATGAGCTTGGTATCTGCTGGTTACAGATATTGATGAACGTGAATTAAAAAAAAAAAAAGTGGAATAAAATTGAAATTGAAATTAAATTTCTTTTTAAAAGTAGGTTGCATTAGTTTTGCACAGATTCTACTTTTCTTCCCTAATATGTTATCTCCTGTGTTTGCAGAGGATCACATCTGCCTCTTAGACTGCATTGTAGTTGATCTGCAGGACATGGACATCTTTGCTGCTGAAAGATACCAGAGAGAGTATTCCAAGGCTGTGGAAGATACCAGTGCAGATTTAAGCTTTCCATCCTACTTGGTGAGGCAGACAGGAGGGAGCCTGCTGACAGAACCCTTCAGACTGAAGTTAAAAGTAGAAAGAAATTTGGACAAGTGAGTTTAAACAGGGTCACTTTATGCTGTCACCTAGAGCAGTGTTTTAGGTGCCTTTAGTTGTATCCTGAAGATCTTGCCTGCTGTTGGAGCTCCTGGAAACACTGAGGTTTTCTCTTTTTCTCTGTTGCAGAGAGCTGAGTCACGCCGTCGCAGACATTTCAATCCATGGCAACCTGTCCTCAGTGCACTGCTCTCTGGATCTCAACAAGTACAAACTGATCCGTGGGCTGCTGGAGAACAACCTCGGCGAGCCCATCGAGGAGTTCATGCGCCCCTACGACTTGCAGGACCCGAGAATTCTTGTAAGGATCTATGTGCAGCTGAAATTCTCTTGAAATGTCTGGGGGGGGTTGCTGGTTTTGCTGGTGGCAGCAATATTTTAAGGACAAAAAAGCTCTAGAGCAGTACTGTGAAAATGGATTAATGGTCATTCTCAAGTTAAAGGCCGCAGTGAAATGTAACATTTCCCCAGTAATGGTTAATGAAACCATTGATGAAACCATTTGGGTAAGAAGGACACCACACAAAAGCTGTTTACATTTTTCTGAAATACAGGTTAATTCAGAGCTCAAAGTTAAGCAGATGCTCTGAAAAAGAATGTTGGTGTTTTCCACTTTCAGACAGTTTTGAGTGGAGAAGTGTATACTTCCATGTCATTCCTCATTGACATGGTTAATGTGAGCCTGGAACTGATGGATCCAAAGGGGAAAGATGGATGCAGCTCTTTAGCCAGGTATGAATGTTCTTCTCTTACTGAATACCTTGCCCTAAATACTATGCTCATGTGAAAGATACAGGATAAGAATTAAAATAATATGTGGAATTACAATTTAATAATGCAGTGCAATGGAATTTCTTAATTAGAGTACAATCTGAGATTTTAAGCTGCTCTGAAAGAAGAAAGGGAATCACACTGTTCAGAAGATCTGGTCTGTCTTTCCACTTGTCCTTGAAATAACAGTCCAGCAATCAGTACTTGCCCAAAAGAAATAGTATTTTAATTAAGAAAGCAAAACGAGGGAAGGTTAAAAAAGCAGATTTCTGCTATGTTGGCTTGTTGGGTTTTTTTAAAATCCAGAAGGCTTTTTATCAGTGGAAAATATTATTACATTTATTACAGATCTATTTTCTATCTCTATGACATGGGACATGATTGTAGTTGTTTTAGAAAATACCTGAAGGAAATATTTCAGCAGTGTGCCATACTTGTAAAATAAGGGACTCCAAGGAATAAATAGGAATAAATAAACTCTAAGTCTCTTTGGTGTGTTGTTTTGCATTTAATTCTCCCAGGTTTGATTTTAAGAAATCCAAGTTGCTTTTTGAAAGCTCTTCAGATGGAACAAAGTCTGTAAATCTGGTCTCTCATTCCATGATGGCCTTTGACACTCGTTATGCTGGACAGAAATATGCTACAGGCCCCCCAAATGTCTTCAATTGCATCTTTCAGTCATCAAAGAACACCAGTAGCCCAGGAGCAATCCAGATTGAATTGCATTTCAGGTTGGTAATTCTGGGATTTGTTTTTAATTATGACATAATCAGTATTGTCCTGACTTTAATACATCTGTTATTATTGTAGATAAACCTGGGGGCATTGTATTTCAATCTGATGACATTTTTGTTGTGATCAGTGGTACTTGATCGATTGAAATCTGCAGTTATTAATTCTCTGGAAGTTGTTGGATTTTTTTTTCTTTTTCAATTATTGCAATAAAATTTGATTGTGTAATGGATCAGATGAAGGTGTGACCTATTAAAATCAGTAGTGCTTAAAGCTTGGTAAGTCTGGTCTGTCAGCTGTATGTGTGATTTTTAATAGAAGATGCACAAAAGCTGTTTCCCAGCAGGTGTCACACGTGGTTTTCTGAGAGCATCAAATACAGACAGAAACGGCACCTCTTTCAGAAACAACCTCTGTGCTCTCTTCTGTGTTCTCTCCTATCCTGTTTGTTTTTTCTTACCTGTTTTGATCTAATTTAGTATTGAAATTGGGAATATAAATTATGATGTCAGTATTTACCTGGATCAGCATGGTGGTTTTTTGAGGAATGTTAACTGTCAAAAAAAGGGGGTGAAGTGAGATGACTGAAATGTTGCTTTCACTTCTGATCCAATTTGCTGACCAAACTCAGCTTTCTGACTCTCTAAGTGTGATGCCTTCTGGAACAGTTTCAGGAGTAAAAAATGTAGAAAAAAAATGTGGATTATTTTAGTCCAGTAGAAAATTTTAGAGACAGTTTTTCATAAAAACCAGCTAAAGAATCTTGGCAATTGAGAGAATTTTTTTTTTAAGATTTGAATACTGCATTATGGTTTTAAGTACGTAAAAAATGTGTTCAGAAAGAAGCCAACGTTTCAATTTGATTAAAACTAAAATGGGATTTACTAAAAAATACACCCTAAAAAAACCCCAGATGGTTTTCACAGAACTGTTGAGTCAGTAGGCGGCTAGATTAGACACAGTTAGTGAGTTTGCACAGTGCAGCCTAATCTGCTTTATGAGTGAGAGTTTCAGGAATCTTCTTCCAAACTGTTGTGATTTTGAATTTCAGCTGCAGCAGCATGTGGTCTGTTTTTAGTGGTGAGAGCATCCTTGGCAGGAGATGCAAGGGCTGGCAGAGCTCAGTGATGGTGTTGTACTGGCTGGTGCCTCTTGAAATATCCTGGAGAGCCAGGGAGGGTTAATGGCTTTTGCTGTTGGAAGCAGTGCAGGCAGAGCCTGCTCCCCACTAAGGCATCACAGTTCTTTGGAGATTTTATAGTTCACAGTGTGCTGGATTGAATATGTTTCATGGAATTTAAGCGCTTAGATGATTTTCCAGTTAGCATGATCAAATGTAAGTGGTATTCCAGATCACGAAGCCAAACACTTTATCCCTCCTAGCCAGACCCTCAGAAAGGGATGCTGGAAGCTCAGGCAGGCTGACATTTTTTCTGAATGACAAAGCAGCTTCCTGTGCTGCAAAATGGTGTCAGGGTATGAGAGAAAATTCAGGTTGTACCTCTTACCTCAGAGCCAGGTCTGTGTTTTACACACAGAATGTCAGGTTTGATACCCACAGACATAAAAGGATAATAAAAAAAGGCTTTAAAATTTGAGATCTTGAAAATTAATCTTGATAATGTAAGTATGTTAAAGGAGCTTTTATAAATTTCCTGTCATGTAGTTTTTCAATTAATCTCTTGTATCATTATGGCTTGGAATTTGTGCAGTTAAGATCCATTGGGGTTCTGTGGGTACAGCATATTGTTGAATTTCAATCTGTTTAAATATATATATATATAAAAATGTAAATGTATGTATTTGAAAGGCCAGACACTGTAAACCAGGTGTATGCCTATAAAATGCCATATAAGCCTTACTAGACACTGATAGTTGTCAGCATGACTTTAAATATTTTCAGGTTGTAAAGTTCACCTGTGTGATTCTCTCTTCTTAAAAGGTCTACTAAGGATTCCTCCAGTTTCACCGTTGTTCTGAACAATCTTCGTGTGTTCCTGATTTTTGACTGGCTGTTGCTGGTTCATGACTTTTTATGTACTCCTGGAGATGCCAAAAAGAGGGAAAATCCCCTTTCCCGGCAGCGCGCCTGCATCAGTGACACAAGTGTTGTTCCCAAAACTGTCAAGAGTGGAGTGGTTACCAAACGTTCCTCACTCCCTGTGACAGCAGATAAGCAGCTGGAAGTCAAAGTTAATGTGACAGGTAAAGGTGCTCTTCTCTGGTGCTTTTGTAGGAGTTTTCCTCATGACAAGCCGTGTGCTGGTGTAAAGACAGGTCCATGAAAGGAAATTGTGGTATTTTTGGGGTCTCCGGATGGAGGAGGAAGGAAAATGAATCTGACTTCATGTTCTTAGGATGTTAATTTATTATTTTATTATATTATATTATATTAAAGTATGCTATACTAAACTGTACTGAAGAATAGAGAAAGGATACAGACAGAAGGCTAGAAGGAATGATAATGAAAACTCCTGACTCCTTCCAGAGTCCCGACACAGCCTGACCATGATTGGTCATTAAGTCAAAACAATTCACATGAAACCAATCAAACATGCACCTGGTGGTAAACCATGTCCAAACCACATTCCAAAGCAGCAAAACACAGCAGAAGCAAATCAGATCATTCATGTTTTCATTTTTCTCTGAGGCTTCTCAGCTTCCCAGGAAAAGAATCCTGGGCAAAGAGATTGTCCAGAAAATATGGCAGTGACAGGAAATCAAGAAACCCGCTACAAATGCTTAAAGCATCCTAATGATATTGGCAACTGCCCTGTTAGTTATTTGTCCTTTTTTTGGTTAAGGAACTGAATTTGTGGTTGTTGAAGACATGTCCTGCTTTGATACCAATGCAATTATTCTGAAGGGAACGACTGTTCTCACTTACAAGCCCAAGTTGTTAGATCGTCCTTTCTCTGGCAGTTTGTTTGGCATTGAGGTAAGAAAAATGAATTTGCATCTGTATAACATCTAAAATTAGAGGAGTTTGTGAAGATACTTCACTATAAATATATATACAAAAGGAATAGTCCACAGATGCTTTCTCAAGTTTGTTGATTTCTCATCAAATGCTCTCATTTTACAGCAGTTTTGAGAATAGCTTTATACTGTTTTTGTTAAAACATTGTAAGACTTGACTGTAGCCTCAGAATATTGCTAGTTCTTGCCAGGCCTGTTATCTCAGTTGATAATTTTTTTAAAATAATTTGGAATTTTTAGGTGTTTTCGTGCCGGTTAGGAAATGAGCAAGAGACTGCACTGTCAATTATTGATCCAGTACAGATTCATTTGGAACTTATTGGGAATTCTTCCTACCCAAGTGGTTCAGGACTGCTGGATGCTTTCAATAGTGAAGATTTTCCTCCTATTCTAGAGGTAATAGTAAAGACCTGAATAAAACTGTGCTGTAGAGAATACTAGCAGAGATACTTTTATGCCCAAGGATTCAATAGCAGACTTTCAAATGCATAAGAAGAGAGTAAGGTAACTTTTTCCTGAAATGGAAAAGGAAAAGAAGGAAGCATGTAGAAAATGCTCTTAGTGATAATGAAAAAGTGATTTATGGGATATGTTACAGAGATTATTAGTGGGGGAAAGAAATGGGCTGATTATGTAGGCTGATGGTGTTAGATAGTTACTAATAGCTGAAAGGAAATTATATTTTTCTATATTTTCTGTTTCTGATTGTTAGGACATATTAGAGGGGGATTATATTTAAAGACTTTTTTACCACTATATCAAAGTAAAACTTCTTTTCTCTGAGATGTAATGCTTTTGGTTGTTGGTAAATAATAACAAGTTTGATAAATTTATTATTGGATCTTTAAAACAGCATGGTGATAAGATTGTAACACTAAATTTTGTCTTCCTTTGGGAAAAGCTTTATTGATAGCTGAAGTATTTAAGAAAAATGTGTAGGAAAAGCCAAGTGAATCTTACATTCTAACTTTTCATTTAGATTCAGTTGCAAGCACTAGATATCAGACTGTCCTACAATGATGTTCAACTCTTCTTGGCCATTGCAAAGTCAATTCCCCAGCAGACAAGTGCAGCTCTGCCTGACTCAGCTGCCTCAAGTGCTGGCAATGCTGCTGATCCCTCCAGTTCAGCACTGGGCCATGAGAACTCCTTGGCTCATGAAACCAGAGATGGATCCAAACGTGTGCTGGACCCTGTTCTTGGTATGTTTTTCACTGTTGGAGTGAAGCCATTTCTTATATCTAAGGGAGGTCTCTACAAGGTGAAGCTATTCTTTATGCCTAACACAAAAGGTGTTGGTATCTTCATGGTGTGAGACCCTTCTTTGGTTGGAATTACCCAATAATGGCATTGTCCTGGTGATACTGTAAAAAACATAAAAGCAGGGCTGAATCATGTGCTTTTGCTATAGTTGCCATCTTAAATAAACAAGCCCCCATTTTTCATACAGCTGTATCTTGATTTTAGAAATGGAAATAAGTAGATAACTTATTTCAAGTCAAGGATTTATGCCTGGTTGACTGTTCATTCCAGAAGTGCAGCTGGCTCGCCTCCAGGAGCTGGGATTCAGGATGGAAGATTGTCGTAAAGCCCTTTTGATCTGCCAAGGTAACATCAGATATTCTTAGCAGGGGTTTGCACATTGTTCATATTACTTTAATTGCAATTAAGTAAAGCCTTCAGACTGTCAGGTGGCTATGCACAGGCACTGTTTCCTTCTTTAGAACATCTTTGGCTCTGTGCTGGCCTGTAGTCTTAAACATTCTTCTTCCTGTGCTGCTGCTGTGTAAAATCCACCCCCCAAGGATTCTTTCTGCCCTTTGGGATGTCGTGTGTGGGGTGCTTGAGTGTGTTTTTGTTTGGGAGTTTTAGTTGTGTTCAGATTGGTAATTTTTATGGTGCTCCAATTTCTTGCTATTCCACATCTCTTCCTCTTGAGAGAATGTATTTTCATTTCATCTCTCCCTTTTAAAATCATATTTCTCTAGTTCTACATGCAGTACCTGAAAAGAAAACAAAGCTTTACCACAAGTGATTCTTTTTTTTCCTTTAGCACTATCATGGCTCCCACCTTATATATAGGCATGCATAATGTTACAGATTTTTATGACATTTGCAAACCTCAAAACACATTTCCTACTCTTAGGATATAGCAATGTCTTTTTAATCTTCTCATATTTATGTTACAAAATAGAGCATATTCAAGTTCTGCTGAGAATATTTTCTTAAGAGAGAGGGAGTTACTTTTCTTCTATATGATTTTTACTAAGTACATGTCTTTGAGAAAGTGATGATTGATTGGTTGTTTGCTTCTAAGGTGACTTGAAGAAAGCAGCAAGTTGGTTGTTTAAGAATGCTGAACCTTCGAAACCAGTTTCCCAGACTTCTGGTCGAGATAGCCAGGGGATTATGCCTTTCCAGTTCATCTCTGGAGTGGAAATAAAGGCAGAAAGTGTTTGCATCTGCTTTATAGATGACTGCATGGACTGTGACGTTCCCCTGGCTGAGTTAACCTTTTCATGTGAGTATCTGGTTCTGAAATCTGAAATGATTGTCAGTTCTGGGTGTGTTCAGCATCATGTTCTTGTTTGTCAGGATCTGTCAAATTTCAACTGACAGTGTCTTGGTGGTGGTTGTGTGGGATATTGGGAGTTGCTTTTTCTTTATTTCTGTTTGGTTTAAGTTTTGATTTTAAGAAGATTGCAGTCTTTGTAGGGTCAAGATTCTGGTTTTCCCTTTTTACATCACATAACAAATGAAATCTGTCCTGAGCAGAATCCTAGGGAGGCTCTGTATTGTAAGGTGTGGCTGTCTGCAAATGTTATTGGAAGAGTATTATGATAAGCTTTTTGTACCATTTCAGTTTAAAAGACAAGACAAAACCTTCCATTGCTTACTTGACAGTTCACAAAATCAGGAAGCTTGATTGTTTTGCATTAGTTTAAATTTCACTTCTTTTTTTTTTTTCCCCACAGGTTTGAATTTTCTCCAACATTTGAGAACCAGCCCTGAAGGCCACGCTCATTTTACCCTCTCTGGAGATTATTACAACCGTGAGCTTTCAGGTGAAATACCCAGGGGGTTGTTTTCTTATTTCAGTCTAGGAAACAGCCTTTTCTACTACAGGAGCCTGAAGTTTACCCACTGTGAAATGCTTCTAAGGGAATAAAGGATGGTTGACTTTTGGGACTGTGTGTGTGTGAGACAGTGTGATCCTAGAGAAGATATCCTGATTTGAGATTGTTGGAGGGATGTGGAAAGTGGAGATGTGGCTGGTCTGAAAGTGGCACTCAGGTTTTCAAATGGAATTGCATTAAGTGGTTATCCAGCAAAATAACAGTTTTATAACAAGCTGTCTCTGCATTCTCTTCTTTCTTCTCTGTAATAGTTTGGTGGATTCAGTTTATTATGTATTTCAGGAAGGAAAATCATGTGCAGGCAAGGAAAGGAAGGAAAATCATGTGATTAGGCTGAAGACAAAAGATTAACATAAGAAGACCATCACAATTTATGTTTTAGATACAAAAAAGGAAGTTACAGGCCAGATACTGACAAAATAAGTAATCTAGTTGTGTGGGATTTTTTAACTTAGAAACTAAATTTTCTGTTACATCAGTGGTGACAAGCACTCAGGAATTATCTGTCAATAACAAGGGTTTTTATGTTTTAAAAAATACTTTGTTTTTGAAAATATGTAGGATGGTTGTTTAATAGCTTCTAGACCTTTATCTTTTGAGATACTGAATAATCACCAACTTCATGTACAATTGTGTGAAAATCACTGTCAAAGCTACTTGAGAGCTTAATTCCAGCTAGTTTAAATATAGAGCAGTAATTGCCTTCTAGTGCTTTAATTGGAAGTAAGATATTTCTGCAAGACCCTACATACAGGAGTCATATATATATATACATATATATATATATATATATATATATATATATATATATATATATATATATATATATATATATATATACAGGAGTTATGTATAAATATATATATATAATGTCATATACATATGCAGTATGTATACATGGTCTAAATGGAGAAGCTGGCCAAATTTGTATTAGGTAATAAATTAAATCCACAGGCTTGTGACTTCATCTTGAACACAGATTAAAAGGATATAATTATGAAAGTTTCTTTATTAGATATCTACAGGGCACTGCAGTGTGGCCTCTGTGAGTAGCAGGGATGATGGTTTGTGTTTCTCTCAGGTTGGGAGCCATTTATTGAGCCGTGGCCGTGCTCAGTGTCTTGGCAACAAGAAGCTTCGAGCCGCCTGCAGCCTTCCCGCCTGAAGCTGGAGGTGAAGGCCAAACCACGCCTGGATATCAACATCACCTCTGTTCTCATAGGTATGTGGGGGTATTCCCTGAGAGCAGCGCTCTGCAGTCTGGTTTTCACTGCTGAAAATGACAGACATCTCTAATTAAAGTGCTGCTGGCATCCCGTGGAGGAAGTGGGATTGGCCCAAGTCCCTCCATGCTTTCCAGGATGTGGTACCAGGTGTGTGTTTAGGCAGCCTATGTTCTGATGTTGTGAAAATGTAAAGACATGAGCTGCATATGTTAGAGTCTTTCTCTGGTCGTATGAATTCTGTCACATTTGTATGGTATTTGAAATTTATCTTTAAGCAGAAACAGGCTTTCATCTAAAGCTTTCTGTACTTCATAGGGCTTAAAAATATTTTGATAAGTTCATAATTTTTTCAGTACATTGACAGGTGTAGTGGGGAGCTACTCATTTCAGTTCTTCAGTCTCTGAGCACCTGAGCTGTCAATGACCCACCTTTGGAAATCCAAATATTTTGTTCATCAGTAACTCCAATTTCACATGAGCTTCTGCATTGTGGAGCTCCGGTTGTGTGCCTTTCCCAGGAATATTGTTGCTCATTCAGAATTATTTGGTGGGCACAATAAAAAAAAATGCCAGCAGCTGAGCTTGTAGATGTAACAGAAAAGCCTTTGTTGGTGTTTCTCTCCCAAGGAGAACCTGGGGGGTTGGCAGAATGAGGGGGAGCCAAGGTGGCAGGAGGAGAAGCAAATCAACGATTCCTAAGATGGTGCTTTTTAAAAGCAGTGATAATAGGTGCTGAGGCTGGTTTGTGGTTATTACTGTGCCAGAGGACTCAATTGGTGTCTTGATATTTATGCAGGAATGTGTATGTGCCTCTTAAAAATTAAGCAAACCCCAAAACCCCTAGGCAGTACATCTAACATGAAAATATTTAAGGTTAATTGCCTCAGCAGGGAGGGCTCTTAGATTGACATTGGAGTATCTTAAAACCATGAAATTCCACTGACAGTTTTTTTTAAAAAATAAAATCTTAGGGATTTTTTTAAGACACTGCTGTGATTTTATGGGCTGTTGTTTGTCTTTAACTTATGTGACTCAGAGAAAAGGCAGCAAGATGAAACTTCTGCTGTTAAAGTGGAGTAACTTGAGTTTGATGAATTTAACACACTTTTCAATGACTTTGTTTACTGCCACCTTGAAGACATTGGCTGTCTGTGCTTACATTCCTCTAGAGCAATACAGATGTACCAAGCAGTCCTGGATGGAAGATTACTGTAAACAGGACAAAGAAGTGAATGTAATCAGCTCAGAAGATTGGATGGGTTCTTCAGTGGATCCCCCATGTTTTGGGCAGAGTACGTTGGTCATTAATCACACTTTATTTGAAACAGACCTGACACACACAGAGTCATCTGTCTAATGTATTACAAACATAAGTATTTTGACTTCACAGAATACAGTGAATTGTTAGATGTGTTTGGCAAAAAAAAAAATACAAAAAAGCTGTTTTCTGCTCAGTTATGTTCAATTATTTTAAAACAAAAAGCTTTCTGAGTGCTTAGCTTTGAGTAAGAGCTTTGCACTGCTAGTTCTGCTTCCTTTCTGTCTGCCACTCTCAGTTAATCAGTGACTCTCATGTCAAGGATTAAGTCAGAGTGTTGATTTTTGGCTGTGTGCAGTTCAGAGAGGATCTTTTTCTTTCTGCACTCCAAAGACCTAAATAAATTCGTTTCTGGAAAAAAATACTGTTTTCTTTGTGAAGTAAACACCCGAGTAATAGCTCTTGATGTGTGGCAGGTCTTTTCAGCTTATTTTCTCCCAGAGTTCCTTCTGGAAGGAATTTGTTCCTTCTAAAGAAACAAAGTTCCTTCAAATGCCAGCTAAGTGTAAGCAAATGAGTAGAGACTCCTAATTGCATGACGTGTGTCTTCCCTTATGCATGCAGGGGAAGATTTACCTGTATTTGTGTGGATTTTCTTACCTGCTGACTTTGTCTTTCCTGTCTGCCAGGCCTTCCTCTTGTCTACCTTAGAACTAGGAGTACAGCCAGTTTGACTAACCTAGAGCATCAGATCTATGCTAGAGGTACTGTACAGCACCCAGACAACAAAAGGTGGTTTTCTTCTTTGGAAGGCTCTTGCACAATAAATACCGTGCTGTATATGGGACTTGCTGGTAGATTGGCCTCCATATTTAAAAAGAATCAAAACTAAAAAGGCCTGAAACCAAATAATACAACAGCTACTTTTATTTTAGTCTGCTAAATTTAGTATTTCAGCCTGTCCTTCTCTGGGCTCTTCAGGAAAGAGTGGAGAAATATAACCCAATATAAATATATATATAATCCTGTCTTTGTGAGGAAGGTTATGTGAATTGTTGACTATTCAGTGGCCCTCTTCTAGAGGGACAGTACAGTGGGAATAAAAATAGCATAATAATATCACAGTATTTAATTTATATTCTAAAAATATCCACCATTATGTTCAAGATACATATTTATGCTTAATTTAGTATATTTAGGTACTTAAAACTTTCAGATGCTTCAGAAGCACAGGCTGTTTTCAGTAAGCCTTAGGAAGTAAAGCATTCCTAATAAAAAATTTGTTAATTTGTTTGGGTTCTATTTGACAGGACAGGTTTGGGGCAGAACCATGCAGGGTAAAGTAAGATTTTTCATTTTTTGACATTGTAGAAGACAAAAGAGCATACTTCATAAATATGTAGTCTTATAGAAAAGTTAGTGGATGGGAGGACAGAAAACTGTCTAGAAATCTACATGTTTCCTGCTTGAGTGCCATTAGAAATATTTTCTCTGAGTTTAAAGAAAAACAAAACTGAAAATTTTGGATTGATTTTTATGAAATATTTTCTGGGATTTTTTTTCCCCCAAAATCAAACAAGCAGCAAAACATCCAATATTTATTGTTTGGCTTTTAGTATGGATTGCAGCTAAATTACTAAACTAATTATTAAAAAATCCTCCTGGTAATGATAGTCTTTTTTTTTTAGGCAGTAGTCTCAAAATGCAACTTTTACATTTCTTCTGAAAATCAGGCCATAGTCCCAAAAATATTTTTTTTGAAGTCTCAAAGATAAATTGGCAATAGATTAAACACCAGAGTAAAAGTTCATTTGGCTTCTGGTCTGATTTTGTAGAACCTGGGCTAGCCAAAACATTATATAAACTGAAACTCAACACTAAAAATGTGTATTTGCTTTTGGCAAAAATCAGAGTTTTGAATTTCAAGGATTTCATCTTCTTACTATTTAATTGGAACTAACTTTCTCTGTAAGCTTTAGATCAGATTTAAGTCTCCATGGACAATGTGAGGGTGCATAGGGATTTGCTGATCTGACAGAAAGTCATCTGTCATGATCCATAACTCCTTCAAAAACTTTCCTGCCCTCCCCACATCACCCCTGCTTGCCTCTGGAAACCTTTTGGGGTGACTTCAGATCAGGCCTGGGGAAGAGATTTCTGTCTTACCTTTTGCTTAAGCAACTGATTTATTGTGTGTGCCTTCTTTCCACTTCTCTCCTGCTAAAGATGTTGTGTATTGAGGTAGCAGCCATTTGTCTTCCTTTTAAAGTAAATTACTGGACTCTGACAGGGGTTTTTCTGTGTCCAAACTCAGTAAGTGTTTTCACAGATTTCATGCACTGCAGTGTGGAAGATGAGAGTAGCACTTGTGTGCCTGTTAGAAATTTCTGCTGAGAAAAAGTTGAACATGGGAGAAGTACCTTGTTCTGGTGTTTTGCTGTCCCAGCAGTTTAACAAAACCAGATTGCCTTTGTTTGCTCTCAAATTATTTTCCATATTTCAGTAGGCTTTATCCTGGATAGGAATTTTTTTTTGTTCAGGCTTTAAGAATAAAAGTCCCTTTAAAGGGACCCTGTATTTGTCACATTAAATACAGCATAAATTGTGATTATAAGTGAATGTGTGTTTAGTATTTCATGAGCATTTGGATGTACATAAAAGGTTTCTGATTATGCTTGGGTTTTAGTTAGATTTTCTACATGCTAGGTGTAACTGAAGGCATAGTATTTATAAGACTTGATATAAAGAAACAGAAGAAGGTGTAGATTAAGCTCAGTTCCAAGGGGGATTGATGTAGGGGAAGAATGTCTGTTAGTTTTGTACCATTTCTGTAATAGTTACTAATTGTAAAAACTTTGCAGATAATCTGATGTGCTGTTTCTTTGTTTTTAGTTAGTGCAGGCTGTGGCTCTCCAGCCATTGTATCTCATCCCACATAAGCATCTGATGAATGTTTCTCATGGGCATTCAGACAAGTCTGTTCTGTTTTTAGCTGAAATGAAGACCCCAAAGCGCAGGCAGCCGTTCGTCCCCTTTGCTCTGAGGAATCACACTGGCTGCACTCTCTGGTTTGCCACCCTGACTACAACCCCAACCCGGTAAGGAGCTCTTTGGGGATCACTTCAAACATATTTGTCTGACTCGTCTTCCGTGTCAGCCAATCTCTCTTGTTTTCAGTGCTTTTGTTTCACAGACACATGTAGGCAACTCCCAGTTTTACTCAGTTGAGATCCTCTTCTTTGACACAGAGATAGTTTTATTATTAAACAAAAAGGATTTTTTTCTTCAAGAGACCTAGCAGAATGTGGAAACCAGTCAAGTACATTCATGGGGTGAAAGTGTTCACTGCAGGACTGAGGCAGACTTAAAAAGCCCTTGCAGCTTGAAGTAGTTATTGTATTTGTGGGGAATGCCCCAGCGAAGGCAGGAATGATGAATCTGACTCCATGTTGTCAGAAGGTTAATTTATTACTTTGCAATAGTATATTATATTTAAAAATACTATACCAAAGAATGCAGAAAGGATACTTACTGAATGCTAAGAAGATAATAATGAAAACTCCTGACTCTTTCCAGAGTCCCTACACAGCTTGGCCCTGATTGGCCAAAGAGTGAAAACAACTCACAGCAGAATCCAGTGAAACAATCACCTGTGGGTGAACAATCTCCAAACACATTCCACATGAGCACAACACAGGGGAAGCAAATGGGATAGGAATTGTTTTCCTTTTCTCTGAGGCCTCTCAGTGTCCCAGGAGAAAAATCTTGGGCGAAGGGATTTTTCCAGGGAATGTGAATGCCACCAGTAGTCATTTTGTAAAATGCTGTGATTCTCTTCACAGGGCTGCGCTGTCTCATAGTGGGAGTCCAGGTGTTGTTCCTGAGGAAAACGGGACGTTGCTGGGTGATGCCCATAATGTCAGTGAATGGCAAGAGGTTATCACTGGGGAAGAGGTTCCGTTTGAGTTTGAAACCAGAGGGAAACTCAGACACAGGTGAAGGGACCAGGCCATGAGATGTTCTCACACTCTCGTATATGGAACACACAGGTTCACAGCTGTGAGGGCACTGGCAGGTGTCGCATTAAAAGTGGATTTCTGTAAAATGTACTGCTAATGTTTAGTTTCTATTTTTAATACTCTTGTATGGAGTGAAATTATCATTTCTCTGGTAAAGCAGCAACTATTGCTCTTGTAGCAGCCATTCCTATACATGAGTTGGATCATTATAAGCTTTTAGAAGGACTTGGGGGCCTCAGTTACAAATCAATGTCCTTTGTTTTAAAGGACTATTGGGGCAGTGTTGGTTCTTATCAGAGGTAAGAACTAGAGCTTGTTAACAAATATGTAGCATGCCTTTATTTTTGCACCATAGTTATGTGTCTGTGTGTTCCTTAGGAAAGGTGGAGTAATTAAACATAAAATCAGGTCCATTTATCCATGAAATGGGAAAACTCTTGAGATTTTTTAATGCTTCAGTAAGATTCTTTAAATAGAATCCAGAGGATGTTTGTGGTTTTAACTGTTTGGTGTTTAGTTGGTATAATAATGCTTAATAGTAATTTAACTTGATCTAACCTGGCAGGCACACACATGACCTAAGGATTCATCAGCTGCAAGTGAGAGTAAATGGCTGGGAAGAAGTGAGTCCTGTGTCTGTAGACAAAGTTGGAACATTTTTCCGATATGCTGCTCCAGATAAGAATTCCTCCTCTTCTACTGTAAGTTCTGATTTTGAGTGTTTTAAAAGAATATGTAAATTAGAAGTAACGATGTCTGCAAGATTTTGATCTAAAAGCATCTGCTGTATGAGATTGTCCTCCTTCCAGTTAGCCTGGCCTGGGAGAGCCTGGGGATCTGGGTTCCTAACTGTGCAAGCCAAGCACAGCCAGAGCAGTCAGCAGTTAATCTGTGCTTGGCAGGCAGAGCTTCCAGGGACAGGGTGAATGTATTAGTGACAGGCCATGCACTCGTGGAGACTGAGCTTTAAATCAGCCCAGCATTTCAGCAGCTACTTTTATTTCTTTTATTGTAGGAATGCTTTTCATGTATTTAATTTGCTTAAAATAAACAACGCTGGCAATTTCCTGTAAGCCTAGAGATTGGCTTTTAAGTATGTGGCTCTGTAGACAAAATATACTGGTCATGAAGGGAAAATGCAGTTGTAATAATCAGCAGGCTGGCATTTGGGGGAAGCTCACCGATGAAAATGGTTTTGTGGATTTCAAGACTATGTTTTGAGACTAGCTACTGGAAGTTGTTGAGCGCTGGGCAAACAGGAGGTTGAGATCTTCTTGATATAAAGCAGAATTAAATTTGATTTAATACTGCTGACAAGAGCCAGTGATCTCTGACTTGAATTTTCTGATGTTTTTATATTGAAGCATAAAAAGGATCATCTCTCTGTAATTTGAATATTGAATATTTGAATTTGAATATTGAAGGAAAAGGAGATTATGATAAATTAATGAGAACTTCTGTTCAGCAACGTCTCCTGTAGACGTTTTCTTTACAACAAACACTCCTTAAGCTTCATTTTTTTATAAAGCAGTATTATAAACAGGCTTTGCTAATCTAGTTCTGACATGATTCCAAGTTGTACTGAAGATCAGAAACACAAAGTGATGGAAGTTTATTCTTCTGTAGTAAAGTTATGTGTTAAAGTTGAGAGCAGTATCTTAAAAGTTGAACTCCTTTAACCTTCTTGTTTACTTTCCTCTCAGCTTGGAAGCCCAATAAGTAGAACAAATATAATTCATCCACAAGTCTACGTGAGTATATATTTTCATTTTTTTGAGAGCTACTTAAGTAGGAGCAGGGAGCATCTACAAGTGAACTGGCTTTCCCATCCTTCTAGAACCTTTTCAAAAGAAAGGAAAGAAAATTGAAGCAAACAAAATGCACTTACAAATCAGAACAAATATTTATGATTTACCATTCCTCACCAGTATAAATGTTTGAAAAAGGGGTCTTAAATTCCAGTATATGAATTCTAGTATATAAACACATAGTAAATCTTGCTTTCAGGATCAAAGTGGCAATGACTCTGTGTAATGAAGAAAGTAGAGCACCACAGCAGAAGGGGAGCTATGAGTGAACAAAGTATGAATATGTTAAGAAAGCTCCAACTTATTTTTAGTTTTGACAGCTAGGAATGATGAGTGACTGGTAATTATATGAGGCTTAGACTTCAAATTCCATGGATTTCTTAAATAATGTAATAGTGAGATGATGTATAAACTTCTTCTCTTAGCATCTGTATTGCTCTTATTTGAACTTAGATTATTTTGAGAAAGATAATGGAGTTAGTGGTACATGGAATTGCTTTTCCCTAATTTTAGTGTGCTTTGAGGAGGAGGTACAGGATTATAACCACCATTAGGAAACTGTTTATACACCTGATGAGTCGCGCATGGTTGGACTCAGTTGGCAAGTTTTTCCCCAGCAGTTAATGCTTCAAAATGGAGGTGTCCCTCTTCTAGATATATTCATTACCTGAGCTTTTTAATGCTTTTAAATATCTTCCAGTTTTCTTCATTGCCTCCAGTTCGTGTGGTGTTTGAAGTCAGCATGGAGGGGAGCGCCAGGAAGGTGATCACAGTGCGCTCAGCCTTGATGCTGAAGAACAAGCTGGAAATTCCAATGGAGCTGCGACTGGACAGCCCTTCTGCCCCTGACAGTGAGTGCTGTACACTCCTGGGACTCATATTCCTATAGCATTCCTTATGGACAGTGGGGAGGTCAGCTTTCTCCCAAAAAAACCATTACACTGTCTGTAATGCTTCACAGCAGCACAGACCTCCCTGGACCAGGATATGGGTCATGTTAAGAAGAAGACAGTCAACAAGAGAGTCCAGCAGGATTTTCAGTTGTTCAGATAAACAGGGAAACCTGAGACTCTACTGTATAGACTTAATCTTATTTCTGTATGTAGCAAAGTTGTCTCTTTAGCAGCAGTCTAGAGAGTGTGACCATGCAAAGGTTTAGTGTAGTAATTTTGGTGTGACCATGCAAAGGTTTAGTGTAGTAATTTTGGTGTGACCATGCAAGGGTTTAGTGTAGAAATTTTGGTGTTACCATGCAAGGGTTTAGTGTAGAAATTTTGGTGTTACCATGCAGAGGTGTAGTGTAGAAATTTTGGTGTTACCATGCAAAGGTTTAGTGTAGAAATCTAATGATACATTGATAATGTACCCAAAAGGTTTGAAGAATGAGGTTTTTGAAACAAGCATGTTCACTGAAGAATTTGAGTACCAGCAAGCTTTTAGGCTGTTTCAGAATTACACACTGAAATTAGTCTGCTGCCAGATTGTTAATAGAGCTGAAAATAACAGGTTGGGTTTTGAAACATGCATAAAGCAGGAAGTGATTTACGTTAAAATTAAACGTATTGCCTTAAAAATTTGAGACTTACTACTTCAAAATGTTATGGTTTTCAGTAAAGGAGCCTCTTTGATATGTGTGTTTTCTTCTCTGGTTGCAGAGCCTGTAGTCCTTCCAGCAGTTATGCCAGGAGATTCCTTTGCTATTCCATTGCATCTCACATCCTGGCGTTTGCAGGCCAGGCCCAAGGGAATGGGATTCTTCTTCTGTAAGGCTCCTATTCACTGGACTAATGTCCAGAAGGCAGCAGAGGTGTGCAGCAGCAAGAGGGAGTGTCATTCCATGGAGTCTGAAAACAGCCGATTTTTCAGGTAATTAAAGTTCTTTTTTCTGCAAGCTCTGATAAATGAAATCCTGTGAAAGTAAAGGACAGGAAAGAAAATGCTTAGAGATGAAAGCTGCTGCAGTTCAGTGGGGTGTTTTATTGGGTCTGTTGAATAGTGAGAAAGCAGTGAAGTGTAGCTGCTCTGTTCCTGCAGGGCTCCTTGAAGCTCCTCTGGCAGTGCCTGTTAAACCTCTGACAATACAAAGCACACTATGAATATTTACTGTAAATAAAAGAAAATTCAGAAAATAGAATGTGAACTTGCATTAAACTAACTGCTCAGTCTCACTTAGGATAATGAGTGGTTTTCCAAAAGAGTGTTCACAAATATTCATTCTTTGTCCTCAATGTCCTCTGCTCGGTTCTGAAGCCAAAAATGTCTCTGCATAGTGAGGACTTAATGGAATTTTGTAGTTTTTCAATACAATTGATTTAGGGCTGCTCTGAATTTAGGAAATATGAGGATAGGGATTATGGAATTGTGTCAGGAGATTACCTTTGGCCACGATATAGTTATTGCTGTGTGTCAGTTTCATAGTTCATTTCCTAATACGTTGTTTTTTAATGTATCACAGGGAGCAAAATAATCAAATTCTTTAAAATGAAGGCTTACCAACTCAATTTTTCATCTTAACTAATGAAAAACTGAAATGCCAAGTGGTTAGGGCAAGGATATATCTACTGGGAAGAAGGAGACATTCAGCATTTATGTTTAAGAACATGATCATAATTTACTTTAATGGTTAAAAATCTCTTTTTAGTAGCAGTTAAGAAGATGCTTTTGGAACTTGGTGAAAGTTGGTTTTAAAGGTGGTAATCTCTAATAGCCATTTTCTGTTAGGTCTCTGAACAGACCCGTTTTTGGGGAACTAACTTCAGTCTTTGATTAAAATCAGAAAACTCACGTTGTCTTAATGTCAGACATAAATACAAGATACCTTATAATAATCTACAAAGTGATTATGTGGAGAACAACTCTAAATGCTGTTTTTCTTATTAATCCTGAAGTTAGAGCATCTTTGAGGACTTAGTGCAATACAGAAAGACAGGGTTTCATTGTTCTGTCAAACTCATTGACTTCTCACATGTGTCGGCATTCCCAGGTTCTGTGTGGCCATAAAGAAAGAGAATTACCCAGATTACATGCCTTCCAGCATATTCTCTGACAGTGCTAAGCAGATTTTCAGGCAGCCTGGGCATACCATTTATCTCCTGCCAACGGTGGTAATCTGCAACCTGCTGCCTTGTGAGCTGGAGTTCTACGTGAAGGGTTTGCCCATCGGTGGGACACTGAAGCCTGGCAAAGAGGCTGCCTTGCACACGGCTGACACAGCCCAGAACATCGAGCTGGGTAAGGCTCCTGCTCAGGGACCATTTGCTGCCCCTCTCTGTGCCACTGTCGGAACTCAGAATGTCCCACAGACATTCTCGGATGTTCCAGACCCAGGTCAAAAGCATCTGAGACCCTGGCATGCAGCCAGAGACCCCTTTGGCTTTGAATCTGACCCATGGAACAGTTTACCAACTTTGCAGGAAGAACAAGAAGTCACAAAAGTTTAGATATTGTAGTAGAAGTAGTCACAAAGTGAAGGGTAGGATTTCTGAGTGCTGTACAGGGGGGTTTTAAGCCTTGTACGCAGGGGTCCAGGTTTTGTACATGGGGGTCAGGGGATTCTAAGATGGAGGGATTTGGGTGTGCCCTGTCCTCTTTCTTTCTCCTTCCTAACCTCCGTGTCTTTGGTGATGTTGGCACTCACAGATTGGTTTAGAGTAGAAAGTCACTATTCAATATAGATAGTAGGCATTGGGGGAAAAGTATAAACATGTAGTACGTAATATATGATATAAAAGATGGCAGCAGCCCCTGGGAGGGCAGTGTGTGCCTTTGTCTGAGCTGCTGAACAGGCCACAGCAGTTCAGGAGAAGAATCTTTTAGTTAACCAACAATAAACTACCTTGAGAACAGACAACAGAAGACTACTGAGTCTTTCTTCGAAAGCACAGGTTGGAGGAGGGACTTTTCCATCTTTTGGGGTCACCCCAATCCAGGGGTGAAACCCCACAGGCCACCAGGAAACTTGTTCTGCAAGGAGCTAGGGACAGAATGGAAAAATAGCATTTAAATGATTATTTCATTATGTTGCATTACACAGCCCAGAACATCGAGCTGGGTAAGGCTCCTGCTCAGGGACCATTTGCTGCTCCTCTCTGTGCCACCAGGAAACTTGTTCTGCAAGGAACTAGGCACAGAATGGAAAAATGGAAAGCATTTAAATGATTATTTCATTGGGTTGCAGAGCTTCTTATTTTTAGTGAAGTGAATGCATTGGGAAAAAAACCAACCCAGTATTGCCATCATTCCTCCTGGTTTGCCAGCTGTCACTTAGAATGTTCCTTGTTCAGTTCTTGTTTTCCTGAGAGTGGAAACTGGAGAGATCAGTGGTAAAGAGGGGAATAAATCAAATAAGCTCCTAAAATTTTGAGTGGTTTTGCTCTTTTATTTTTGACAGAAATAATTGGTGTTGAGAGTGTATGTGGAGTTACTCAACACAGGCTAGACCTGTAATGCCTAAAGCAATATTTAGCTCTAAGCAGGGTCCCTTAGAGAACTAGTTTTGCTGTTTGTGACTTAAATTGAGGCATTTCTTCATGAGATATGGGCAGATATAAAAATTGATCAGGGTGAGCTTTTTGTAATATTTAGGGAGATCAAGTTGCACCAGCTTAAGTGCTTATCAAAAACTCGTGTTTTTGTGGGTGATGTTTCATTTTGCTCTGCTTTGTTTTGTTTCGTAGGGGTATTGCTAGAAAACTTCCCAGTGTGCAAAGAGCTGCTGATCCCTCCGGGGACACAGAACTACATGGTGCGGATGCGGCTGTACGACGTCAACAAGCGGCTGCTCAACCTCACCATCCGCATCGTGTGTCGTGCTGAGGGCTCCCTGAAAATACTGATTTCAGCTCCGTATTGGTTAATCAACAAAACAGGCAAGTTCTGCTGTAATCATCACGTGGGAAATAAGGATTTCCTGTTGTATTTTGATTTGCTTTCTAGCCAAATAAAGCTTTTAAATGCTACTTAAGAGGAATAAAGGTTGTAAGGATTTATGTTTTTAATGGTGCCAGCAGCTACTGTTTGATGCATGTTACAGCAGATAACTTAGACATTGGGTTGCTATATTACAGACTTTCAAACATGAGCTGCTGTGCCTCTCAGTAAATCAATATAGATTAGATCACTGTTAAAATTTGTGATTTTCAGAGACTGAAATGCCTTGAGAAGGCAACGGTCTGAATTGCAGTGAGTCTGTGTGAACTTCCACTGGCACTTTCAGGTCTGCACGGACCAGTGTCATGACCTGCAGCTGTGAACAGCTGTTTTAAGAAGATTAAGAAGAACTTGAAGGAGAATTCATGCACAGGCTAAAATGGCTAAAATACTACAACAAAAATATCTTGAATTTGAAATTTTTACAGTTCTTGTTTTAATTTGTACAAAGGTGATGTGTAGTTTTACACTCTTTCCTTCTGTGTTCACTTAAAGGATTGCCACTTATCTTCAGACAAGATAATGCAAAAACAGATGCAGCTGGTCAGTTTGAGGAGCATGAGCTTGCTAGAAGCCTCAGCCCACTGCTCTTCTGTTATGCTGATAAAGAACAGCCAAACTTGTAAGTAAGAAGGGCAATCAGGAGGAAATTTACAAAGATGAAAGTATTAAGATGACCTGTGAAATAATTATGTTTTTAATAGTGTGTTGAGCTTGCTGGATTCTTAGACATTTCCTGCTGAAAGCTCCTTGGTTGGCCAATTCTGTTGTGCCTCAATTTATTCAAAATATTAATTTTTTTTTTCATTTCAAAGATAAAAGACACACAGATGTTATCATGATTAATCAGTCTGGAAATTGCCAAGCTTTTTACAGGACATGGCCATTGACTCCTTAGCCCTGTGTTGAAAGGGCTTATGGCAGAAATGCAGAACGAGTCACTCAGTAAGGGATTTATCATGGCTTCAAATGCTTCTGCATCCAGACACAGATGTTCTTTTGCCACCTGGGCATGTGTTTGATACCAGCATCATGGTGCTACCTGATCCTTCATTTAAATGTCTAAACCTTTGTGTTTTCTTCTTCCCCTTAGTTGTACAATGCGTGTTGGAAAAGGAATCCATCCTGATGGCATGCCTGGCTGGTGCCAGGGTTTCTCCCTGGATGGTGGTAGTGGTGTCAGAGCCCTTAAGGTGATCCAGCATGGAAACCGGCCAGGCCTCATCTATAACATTGGTAGGTGGTGATGGGAGCATGGAAAACCCTGTGGAACTCTTGGTGAGATACAATGCCAGTGACACAAGAAACAGAACAATTGCAGCAGGGAAACGGATCTTCTTAAAGGCTTTTGAGGATCCAGAGAAAACCATTTAACAAAAGATAGTGTTCTAAGTATTTTTATATCTTTGTTTTGAACTTTATTAGCTTAAAAATTAGCTTTCAGTTATTTTTAATTTTACATTTCATCATTGAGTGTTGTTAACTACATTGTCAAACTGTTCTGTCAGCTTCTGTGTTTTTGTTCCCCCTGTAAGTTAATTCCAAGTACATTCTCAATCCCATGACAGTACTCTGATTATATTGAGTGCCTGTGTACTGTAACTGTTCAGCCATGTGCTGCTTCTCTGGCTTTTGCTTGGTGGTGCCTGCATAGGCTGATGTGCAGGAGTGCAGCTTCTGGATTCCTTGTGCTCCTGGTGTGCATAAAGTACAAGCAGGTTTTAGTTTTGAATTAAATGAGAGTCTGGAAGTTACTCCACAGTGTTTGTCAAGGAATTTTTCATATGTTTAAAAGTGAAATAATAACTTGCATTGATAAACTTGTGATTGGGAATTGGTTTGGGGTTTTTTATCTTTAGTTGTCTTCAGTATCTAAGTTGTACTTGAGAAATAGAGGGTGACAGATGGCATAAGGTTACATTTACTGTTCAAAATAAAACAATGTTCCAGTGCAAGGCAGTTGTATGGCACAAAGGCTTCATCTCAGGAACCCAAGAAAGAACTTATGTT
This sequence comes from Motacilla alba alba, assembly GCF_015832195.1. Taxonomy (NCBI): domain Eukaryota; kingdom Metazoa; phylum Chordata; class Aves; order Passeriformes; family Motacillidae; genus Motacilla; species Motacilla alba. The sequence continues at coordinate 4,950,753 of NC_052036.1, read as the reverse complement.
CTCTGAAATATGCTGTGGGACCTGTCTTTTTCTTTTGTAAATAATACCTATGTTTTCACCTTGTTTTTATTACTAGGTATTGATGTTAAAAAAGGCAGAGGCCGTTACATTGACACCTGCATGGTCACCTTTGCTCCCCGGTACCTGTTGGACAATAAATCAAGCTACAAACTGGCCTTTGTTCAGCGGGAATTTGCCAGAGGTCAGGTAAGAAGCTTCCTGGTTGTGACTCTTTAATACAGTACTGTCCTGGTGTAGGGCAAATTTGGGTGAGAACCTCCAAAGGGGTTCCTCTAGAAAGCAGATTCAAGTGGCTCCTCCATTAATCAGTTCAGGAAAATATTTCCTTGAAGGAAAGTGGAAAAAAAACTCTTTATTTAATAGGCAAAACATTCACCAGCACAAAAAATTAACAGTACTAAACCATAAAACCTCTTGCTGCTCCAAAAGAGATGACAAACTCAGGAAGTGCCCTTGGTGGGCTGCAGCTCAGCTCACTCAGTCTCCTATCAGCCCCTCCAGTGCTGGAAATGCTGCAGCCCAGGCCCGGCCTAGTGGCCACAGGTGAGAGCTGCCAGTGCTCTTCTGGGTGTTCAGTCCAGAGCAAGTTAAACAGGTCCAAAGAAAAAGAAATACTACAGTCTAGGGAACTTCTCTGCCTCAGCTAGCTACCACTAACTAAAAGCAAAGGAGGGCTCTGTCCCGCTGTCTGTCCATCCGCAGACAACACAGTCCAGGAGGAGGAATGTGGAGGAGTCAGAGCAGTGTCTGAAAACAAACTGCATGCTTCTTCTTCCCCCCGCTTTGCTCTCAGAACCAGTCTTTAAGGGTGCAAAACTTATTTCTGGGCTAAGCAGACAAATGGGGATAGGAGCATCATAAAGTCACCCCGGGACTGTACTTGGTCACCGCATCTGCTCACCAAGAAGAGCAGACATTGTTCTTGGAAGTATTGTTGGCTGGTTATGAGGATCTTTCTCATTATTCCAATGGCAGCATCCACCTGACAGAAGAATGGCTGTGTTTGTGTTTTAGAGGTGTATAGGTTAATAGTGGATTTTTCAGTACTGGGATTATTTACCAATTATTTACCAATTTCTGGTCCTAGGGAGCATCCAATCCTGATGGCTACATCTCCACCCTGCCTGGTTCCAGTGTCGTGTTCCACTGGCCACGGAATGATTATGATCAGCTGTTGTGTGTGAGGCTGATGGATGTCCCAAACTGCATTTGGTCCGGGGGCTTTGAGGTCAACAAGAACAACTCGTTCCACATTAATATGAGGTAGCTGTGACCTATAAATCCTCTGCAGCTGCTGAGTTTTGATAGAAGCAGCTGTTTAACACTGCAGATAATGCAGATCAGAAGTTTACATGTCTTGTACTGTGATCTTCTTCAGGGACACCCTGGGAAAATGTTACTTCTTAAGAGTTGAGATCACCCTTCAAGGAGCCACGTACCGCATTGCGTTCAGCGACACCCACCAGCTGCCTCCGCCTTTCCGCATTGACAATTTCTCCAAGGTGAAAGAACCAAACCCCATATTTTTCCTTTTCTCAGTAAAAAAAAAAAAAAGTAATTCTTCTGTATTTGTTAGAAGTGGGAGATTCATTTTATTTCATTATACAAGTAAGTAAAGTCTGTGTATTTGTCTGTAGTAATTGCAATTCTCTGAAGTTCTAGTAAAACTTGGTAGTACACAGCTATGGCATCTTTTTCAAATAACAGTGGTAACATTGTGGCTTTCATGAGTGCTTTAAACGTCTTACAAGGAAGAGAAGTATTCCCAATGAGAGGGACGGTATTTAATCTGTTCTAGTCTCCTAACTTAGATTAGCAGGGTTTGCGATGCTCCATGGGCCTGCAGACATTTTGCAGACATTTCACACAGATGGCAGATAAAAGCAAAGATGATGTTTATCATCCCTTTAAGACTCTCTTTACTTGAGCCCTGAATGGAAGAATATGCATATTGAAATGACTGGGGGGTAGGGGGGAAGAAGTGATCTGAACATGTTTCAGCCATCAACTCCTGGCAAATGAGTAAATGATAGCAAAAAGTCTGTCTGATGAACAATTCCTGTATGAACAAACTCCTCTTTCCTGACTGCTACAGGTCCCAGTTGTGTTTAAGCAGCACGGGGTGGTGGAGCCCAGGCTGTCCACTGACGTGAAGCCCATGACCTCTCTGGATTATGCATGGGATGAGCCCATCCTGCCTCCCTTCATCACGCTGACAGTGAAAGGAGCAGGCTCCTCAGAAGTTGTCTGCTGCATGAATGACTTCCAAGACAGCAAACAGCTTTACTATGAAAACTTCATCTACATTGCTGCTACATATACTTTCTCAGGGTAATTCTTGATATCTTTGATGGAAATACTTTTAATATTCACATTAAGCTTTAATTAATTAATATCAAATTATTATTCTTTTTATGGTTACCATTCAAAAGTTTTTCACATGGAGTTAAACTTTTGTCTACCTTGTAGCTAGCAGAGGAAATGCCAAATTCAGAAGCTGTCTGGCTGTTAGTAATTTGTGTATTTTACCTGATTTGGAGGTAAAATAGCACCTGCTTTAGAGGTGCAGCTTGACAGTTTATTCTGTCACACAGTGAGAAGGATTTAGCATCCAGCATCTGCTGTGACCCCACTGCGTGGTCTTAGAAGAGTTGGGATCCGGAAGAGTTTGGGGTCCCCCTCTGGGGATTTAATGTCTTTTGGCATACAAAGGACACTTTACCACAAGTCACACCTATTTACAACATGCCTGTGAGGTTTAAGCTTGCACTCATTTATATGCTACTGAAAACAGCTCTGGGAGATTGAAAGAGAAAAAAGAAAGAGGCAGGAAACTGTCTTTTAATTCATCTGTTTTGCCTGTGAAGTTCCTAGTTCCAGTGAGAAATCAAAGCCCCTTTTAAGAATGTACTCAAGTTACCAGCTTGCCCTGGTAATTCCTAACAAGAAGGGAAAAACCCCAATATAAATGTTAGTCTGATGGCTGCATTGGAAGTGTAAACTGCCCGTTGAACGTTGATGCAGATCTAATTTGTGCTACAGAAGAAGCTGCTGCTCTGAACACACATGATGCTGATTTCTTGGTTCCAGGTTACAGGAGCCAAGTGTAAGACCAGTTACTTCAAATAAGGATGCTGCAAATGCAGAGCTTGTCCTCGATGTTTCTCCAAAGACTCAACGAGTGTTGCTGAAAAAGAAGGTACCAGGACACATTTGACTATTTTTTAATAATACTGTTGCTATGTGCTGAAGTAAAATCAAATGCTGAGAGTAGGACAACATTAAAAAAAAAAGTTCTAACTTTTAAAGGGTAGAGAAAGACTCCAGACTGATAGGTTATTTTGAATTGTGGTGGTGCTTCTGTATAAGACTTTTATAGGGGTAAAGGTGACAGAAAAGGGAACTGGAATAAAGTGTCAAGGAGGGTTGTAAATGCCTCCTAGACAGCAGAATATGGTATTTGTGTGTTGGATATTCTCATGAAGTTACAAGATAGGACATGCTTCCTTCTCAGGAGCATTGTAAGCCAAGTCATCTGTTTCTGGAGCTCTTAAGAAATAGAAACTGTGTTTAAATATTGCTGAGATTAACAAACAGCTTTAAAATTCAGCTCTTCATCTAGCTGCTGTTGTGTTCATTGAATATCAGAGTTCAATCAGAAGCCTTTATCCAGTCTAGTTCCTAATTCTAATTCAGGGCTCTGAAGTGAAATATATACAAGTTATTCCAGGACTTATAATTCAAAGCCTCTGATAGCAAAACAGAACAAAAATATTTGCTCTGTACTGTATTTAAATGTTGAATTTTTCTGTAACAGGAGCCAGGAAAGCGATCCCAGCTCTGGAGGATGACAGAGTCAGGAATGCTTTGCCATGAAGGTTCTTCAGTTCCTCATAACCCCCACAAGCCTTCTCCTCGCTCCGAGGACTCCAGTATGATTTTGGATATTGCAGGCCTAGCAGCTGTCACAAATAACAGGTATTGAAATCCAGCTCCCAGGAAACTGATGGGGGTTTCTAACAATGCCTTTGAAAACATACTTAATCTGATAGTCTCTGAATACAGAAATTGTTCTGAAGGAATGTGAAAGAGCTGCATTTTGTCTGGTTTTATTAGAAAATCTCACGCTCACCTGTGTGACTTGGAAACACGTGTAAAAGCATGGCTGATGCCTTTTCAGCAGGTAACTCTTGACAGAGCACTTCAGAAGAGAAATTAGGAATATAAACTGGGGCAAAATAAATGTTCAGCATTAACACAAGTGCAGAGTAAAAGTTCCAAGGAGCATCCTCTGAGCACTGAGGCTTCCCCTGCAGGTACGAGCCCCTGATGCTGAGAAGGCCGGATCGGCGGCGCAGCACCACCCAGACGTGGAGCTTTCAGGATGGGAAGCTGACCTGTGGCATCCATGGGCTTGTTGTCCAAGTCAGTACTGATTATCTGTCAAACCTGTTTTGTTTGTTGCTGATGTAGATGACAGAGTCATTTGGGCTTAGTATTGAAGTGAACTAAAAGCTTTGAGACAAGTTCAGAATACAGAGCAAAACAAACTTGTGCAAGCACCTTATGTTTGAAGTTAATATTTGAATGTTCATAATCATTTCAAGTATTTAAAAATCTTGCACTATTAATTAGAAATTAGAAAAGTATTTTTGTTAGTACCAGGATATTGCATTGATCATTTTATTTCAGAGAAGTAAGTTACTACTTGAAGCAACAAAAAAAGCTCTGTATTGTCTTGAGACAGCAATAGGTAAGGATTGACTCAGTCAGGATTTACATTCTCATGTACAGGTCCAGAGTTCATCTTTTAAAAAGCTTCCTATCATTTTGGAAGACCTTTCAGGAAGGACTTTCCAATGTCCCTTGATGATGTGAGAGCTTCAGTTTTAAACGTGGGAATACTTAATTCCCACTTAATTATCGATTATGCGCCTAATTATCAATTACTTAATTATTGATCTTGGCTGCTCCTTTTATCTGCCAACTAATTAAACATGAGTTAGTAAAAACTTTAGTAATATCAAGTAAAATTCTGCTGGACTGCTCTTCTTTTAGTTCTGAAGAATAAGGAGTGGAAAGCTTTAATTTAATATATGTAAAATAGTTATCTGAAGTGTTTTCCTATCGCTTAATTACTTAATTTTCTTTCCTTTTTTTTTCTTCCTCCAGGCAAAGGGAGGAATACAAGGTCTTCATGACGGAGCTGAAGTTGTTCTGGGTCCTGATAATTCACTTGAACTTTTGGGGCCAGTTCCACCTGAACAGCAGTTCACAAACCAAAAGATGAGGCCTGGCTCAGGAGTCCTGGCTGTGAGAGTCATGCCAGATGGGCCAACTAGAGTTCTGCAGGTGACAGTCCTTCATTAACTGCAATCTCGTTACATTCTTTTCTTATGCTGGAAATACTCTTTTTCTGTATTACATCTTTAAATCCTTAGGAAAAGCTGCCTTTATAATGACATGAAGGGGATGGGAATATCATAAACCAGAAGTAGTTAGTACAAAAGTTTCCTTGGCCTTAATTTTTTAAAAAGATAATTTGCTAGGGTAGGACAATTTAATTAATATTATTATATGAAGGAAACCTCAGTTATTGATATATATGAAAGGGATCCTTGTAGTCATTTATTTATCATTTTATTGATATATATGCAAGGGATCCTTGTAGTCATTTATTTATCATTATATTGATATATATGCAAGGGATCATTGTAGTCATTTATTTATCATTTTATTGATATATATGAAAGGGATCATTGTGGTCATTTATTTATCATTATATTGATATATATGAAAGGGATCATTGTGGTCATTTATTATTATATTGATATATATGAAAGAGATCATTGTAGTCATTTATTATTATATTGATATATATGACAGGGATCATTGCAGTCATTTATTTATCATTATATTGATATATATGGAAGGGATCATTGTAATCATTCACTTGTTTTCAGATAACTGATTGTAACCAGCGTAGGAATGATCGTTCCTTCAGTGAAGGAGAGCAGCTTCCAGTCACGGAACAGGATCTGCGCAAGCTGAAAAACCCAGACACGGAGCAGGAATTAGAAGTAAGATATGACAACTAGTACTTGTCTTTTTTAATTTTAATTTTCCTTCCTAGATTTCAGGAGGGGGATGACGGTCAGTAACCTCTCCTAATGATGACTTTGTGTTATGAACTTTAGATTTTCCTGCTGCAGCTTCTCGTTCTTAATATGTCTGTACCCTCTTGAGTGTAAGACTAATTGTGAAAGAGCTGCTCAGTCTCTCTGGAGATGATCCTAAAAAATAATTTCTTTGCAGAAATGTGTATTTGATATCAGGTTTTTTCAGTGCTGGTTTGTTAGTGGTGGGTTTTTTCCCCTTCTTTTCTCAGGTGCTTGTGAAACTGGAAGGTGGAATAGGATTGTCTTTGGTCAACAAAGTCCCTGAAGAGCTTGTGTTTGCAAGCCTCACCAGCATTAATGTCCACTACACTCAGCTCTCGACCGGTCAGGTGCTGGAGCTCAGTGTGCATGATATACAGGTATTTGCCATTTTGAAATAAATTCATTTATTCATGGGTCTGCTTCAGTTTTTTTGAGTTGTAATAGGTTTGAAAAATGTTTAGAGCAATGACTGAGATTTCAATTCCTAAATATCACTGGAGTTTCAGTTCCATTTTCTGTCCATTGTGTAGGTGGACAACCAACTTCTTGGCACCACACAGCCTTTTATGCTCTTTCTGACACCCAAGAGGAGTGAGAATGGGCCCCTGGACCCTGCTCCTGCTGTGCAAGTCAATGCCATGAAATTTCCCAGTAAAAATGCACTGACTGATATATACAAGGTAAACCGCAATGTTTTGTTTGTGTAACATAGGTATTGCTTTGCTTAAATGACCTTTCCTGGTAATTTTTACTTGTAATCTGAATTCAGTGGTTTGTGAAATACACTTTGTTGAATCAGTTCTGAAGCTTAAGGACACAGTGTCCACCTTCTCATGTTCCCAGTGTTTAAAGCTATAGTACAGTGATGAACAGGGTAATAAGTCTGTTTAAAAATGTGACAAATCAATCCAGACCCCTGTCTGTCCATATTTGTGACCTTACTTTTCAAGGCAGTTATTCTCTCCTGAGAACTGTAGCACACTGAACCAGAATATGTGTTTTGCTCTTCAGGAGTTGAATACAAGGTTATAAATTCTCTGTGATAAGCTGTTATCTTGCTTCATAAGCCTGGTTCTGTGCACTGCAGTCATTTGGGGACGTTGGTTGTAAATTTATCCACCAACCGTGGTACGTACTGTGATGGCAAAACTGAGTTGGTTGTCAGGACTTACTTTCTCACTTGGAATCTTCACGTGTGTATTTTGACTCTGTTCTGAAAAGCAGCTGATTTTAGTGTTGGAAATGCAGCTAAGATTTTGAAGTGTTACAATTAGGTAATTAAGCACAACGCCTTCCAGAAAATTGAAGTAATCATCACAAGTTGTAGATTACTTGAAGCGAAGAAAGCTACCACAGACATTTTGAAGGTGGGAGTCTTCCTACAAATCCATGAAAGTGAAAATATTCCATTGAAATAGAGCACGTTGTCCTTTCTAATAGCTTACATGGATTATATATCTGGTGTTAATGCTGTAAACTGAGACTTGTTTATCTCTGTAGCATCTGATGATCACTGCCCGAAAGTTCACAGTTCAAATTGAGGAGAAACTGCTTCTGAAGCTATTGAGTTTCTTTGGCTACGGCCAGTCGGAATCAGGTGTGGTATAAAATTGCACAGCCCACTTTTGCAATGTACAGAAGTATTATGATCTTTGTGTATAAAGTAAGTAGAAAACACCAGCACACTCTTGGCTGTGTGGAACCTCCCACTCTTGAACAGTGCTGGAAATGCCTCAGTGGGCCCTGTGGAGCTCTTCGTGGTGTTGTGCCTGTTGCAGAGCTCAGGTGATGGCCCAAGTACAGCCTGTCTCTGGAGTTCAGTGTTCATTTTCAGTTCCTGTATCTGGATTCATCTGAACTGGGATAAAAGAAATTGTGTTATTGATTTAGCAAGCCACTTTGTTTAGTGACTTGTTTAGTTTGTTTATTTAACCCAGGGCTAGAAGTGGGATCTGTGTTGATTTGTTCCTTGGGCAGTTCCTCTTGCTTCACTGCAAGAAAATTTTGTCTGACCTTTGTTGTGGCATCCATACCCCTGGTTTTAATTGTAATGTAAGTTTTCTTTCATTCACTGAGGCAAGACAGACCTTTTCAATCTTCTGATCTCATAGGTGCTCTTCTAATCCTCCCATTTTAGTGTTTATCTGTGCTTTGGAAACTTTCTGAAATGTTTGTTTTGGAGTGGCAATTGAAAAAGTCACTTCTATTATGCAGTAACCTGTGTACTGTTACATAATAACTGTCACAGGAAAAGAACTATTTTTGGCATGATTCCAAGTGGGGCCAAGCCTACAAGTGATGCTCCAGAGTTCTGTCTTGCTAATCCACAGTATCCTCTGAATTGTCTCTGGAAAAATAACAGTATTGCATTTCACAGAGGACTTTCAAACTTAAATCTCTAGTGATGAGGAAGAAGTACAAATTTTGAGTTTTGCTCTTAGCCTTTTAACTAATCTCCCCTTTGTTCTGGTTTACCCTGTTCCTTTTGCTCTTTTTTTCCCCTTACTTACTGTACATTATCTGTAGTTTATCTGCTGATGTTATGTTATGTTACAGATTCAGACAAAAATAATTTTCCCATTTTTAGTTAGCATGTTTTATTGTTCAGAAGTCAGAGTTCACAAGACTTGGTCATCTTTCATCTTTGCCCTCACACCACCCAGGTGCTCTTACAAATAACATGAGCCTATTAATGTCAACCAAATTTAAGTCACTCTCCATGTAAATTGATTTATTGGATGTCTTCCATGTAGGCCTGTTGGCCATTGTGTAGTGAGTATTTGAAAGCTTGCTTTGTACATTATATTCCTAGTTAAGTGTGTAAGGAATTACAGAGAGAGCAGAGAGAGGATAACAGACTGTAAGAGCACAACTGCACAGTAGGAACATTGCATAATCATGCATTATCTCCTTGTTTCTGTGTGCTGATAAAGAGAAATTAGAAGTGAGATTAAAAGCTCAAATAACAGGTTTTAGAGATGCAGAGAGATCTGACAAAAATTCTTGAGCCTCAGAGGTCAACTTCGTGTCACAAGGCATGAGTAATTTTGCTGGCTCCACCAGCAGTCACACATACTTTTTATTTGTGCAGAGGATTGTTAACTCTTAACAGAGCGTGCATTCCTAACCCCATATTTATTTATCTTGAATTGGTTCTGATTCCTGTGTTTTGTCTGGATGCAGAGGTTGAAAAGTATGATGAAAACCTCCATGAGAAGGTTGTTGAACAAGGCGGAGCACAAAAACGATACTACTTTGAAAATCTGAAAATCAGTGTGCCTCAAATCAAGCTGAGTGTCTTCACTTCCAACAAGCTCCCTCTGGATCTCAAGGTACACCAGTGCATTCCCTGAGTGGGCTTCCAGTAGAGAGGAGGAAAAGGGAACAGGTGCTTTAACTTAACACTCTCAGTTTCCATTTACTCTTGCATTATCCAAGCTAAAAATAATAGAAGTTCCAGCAACTTCTGCCATTTAATTTGCATAATTTCCAGTCTCTTCTGTAATAGTCCTTCATTTTTGTAATTTCAGTTGAAGCACAGCCAACTGGACCTAATGACTCACTGCTTTACAAAGGACCTTAGTTACAATAATGGAAGTGTAAAGAGCTTAAAGGGAATTACTCTCTTAAAATAAGTTATTCAATTTCTTATCCATATACAGGACAAACACAGGACAACTCTGAGTGTTTTCATCCAAAAAATGTTGTTTCATTGGAATTGAAGAATTTGCATGAGGACTGTGCAGTATAGTTGAAAACTAAAGTGAACTGAGATTGAGTATGAATTTAAAATAGGTGGGAAGTCTGGTCTTTTTCATATGGTCATAAATCTGGCAGTTGGGAAGTGAAGCAGGAGTTCCAGATTATGGCCAGAACATAATCTCATCCAGTGTTCCCAAATCGTGTGTTAGGACCTTCCTGGACACAATCAAGTGGCAGCAGTCAGTTGCCACTTCAAAAATTATTAATTTAACATTTCAGTCAGAAATACTTCAGTTCTCTCTGAGCTAATACAACTACTTCCTTCCAAGGTGGGAGAGTTAAAACAAAACCAACCAACCAACCCGTAAAAAACCATCCCCATTGTGGAGGAACTGAGCTGCTGCCTTTTAAAAAAACCAAAACTGAGACACCAGCTGGGCTTTTTTGTCCTTGATATTAAGGACATCATGATGAGTAAGCTTCTAAAGAAGCTTAGTGTTGTGCAATGAACGTCTGTCATGGAGTCTTACCAAGATGATCCAGAAGATCACCAGTTCTTGTGTTCTTTTTACTGAATCCTTGTGCCAAGAGCAGTGCAGTAGCTAGCTGGGGTATTCCTTGGCTGTGATATTCCTAGCTAGAATATTCCTTAGCTGTGGTATTGCTTACTGCTAAATAATAGCAGCCCTGTCCTGAATATGTAGTTGCACTTCAGCTTCAACGTGAATACCCTTGTAATTCCATTAGTTGAAATGCAGACTGAGGAAGCAGAGCTAGAGGTGAGTGCCTTTAAGAACCCAGCACTGTGCACTGTTCTGTTTGGATTTCCTACCACCCTTGGTATAGGATTGCACATGGATCCATCTTGGCTGCGTTCCCAAGAGAAAACTTGGCATATACATTTTTCTCCATAATGCTAACAGTCCCTGCATATTTTGTATATTGACTTTCACAGAAAGAGTTCAATTCAGCTCTGTAGCCCAGGAGAGTTCAGGGTAGGAGGGAGAGAATAATCACAGTAGAGCCTTTGTGGAAGTTTTTTTAACTACCTCTAATGTTTCTGGCTTGGACATGGCTGTCTGGTAATTTGGTGTAGACAGATTATTTTTATTAGGTACCAGTATTAACAAAGTTGTCTTATATAATATCTGATAGTTAAACAGGAAATTGCTTCCTACCCAAGTGAATAATGAGGACTACTCTGGTTGGTCATCCATTTACTGAAAAAATAAATAGCTCTTTTCTTACACACAAACTTAACTCAGACCTGTAACTTGCCTTAATTGCCTGCAGATGGCACAAAAACTCGTGTTCCTTATACCAGGCAGCTTTGGTGGTTAATGTGTAAAGATAAAACATCAGCAAAGCTTCTTGCCTTCTTCAGAGTGTCTGATGTTGGTGAGTGTGCAGATGCCATTATCAAGACCTGAAGAAGAAGGGTCCTCTTCACTCTTAAAAAATTAGTTTTCTTAGAATTTTTTCCGAGTTATTTTATTTACATGTGTCTCTGTTTGGATGTATAGCTTGTCCACCTTAACTGTGGTTTTTTTATGTATAAATTATACAAATTGGCCTATGAACTAATTATAATCTTAGTTTTCTTCCTTGAAAAATAATGGGAAATGGTAGTTTAAAGAATTTCTTTAGACCACATAATGTTAAGAAATGAGCCTGAGGCTTACAGGAAATTATGTATGTTATTCCAGCTCATCCTGACACTTAATCCCTTCACAGAAATTCAGCAGGGTGGAAAATAGCCAGTTTTGTCAGGAAAATTCATTTAGGGTTGGAGTTTAATTGAACATTAGAACAATATAACAAAGTTGTATATAGAATCTTAGACACATTTTGGTTTGAAATACTCCTATCAGGTGTGGGAAGCAGATTGCATTGGGAACTTAGTGACTCTTGAGCTATTGAAGAAATGCAGTGCTAAGAAGCCATCAATGCTTAGAATGGAAAGGTTTGTGGGTGACTGCTCTCTGTATCAAAGTGTCCACACTGCAGTGGTAGAGAACTCCAGCAGCTTCTGAGAATTTTGGTTTGTTACCCATTTAAAGGATGCTGTGTATGAGAAGCAGAGAGAAGAATTACAATGGCAATGTCTTTTATTTTCTCAGGCTTTGAAAAGCACACTGGGGTTCCCTCTGATCCGATTTGAAGATGCTGTGATTAATCTGGATCCTTTCACTCGGGTCCATCCATATGAAACTCAGGAGTTCATCATTAATGACATTCTGAAACACTTCCAGGAGGTCAGTGTGACTGAGGTTATGTTGTGGCAAAGGTTGAACTTCTCTTGGTTGAGGAGTTCTCCACTGAGGATGTGGGAACTCTTTCCTGACTATCAAGTGTTAGTGCTGTGTTGCTTCTTTGGTCTATGGAGAAGTAGTATCCCAGAAGAAATCTAAGAATACACTGCATTTTAAGATGAAACTGTTGTTAATTTTACTGGTATTTATGTGTTGATTTCTCTCATAAACCTGCCTGGGTTGGCATAAGCTTCTCTTGTGGGTGGGATGGGTTTTTTTTCCCCCCTCGATCTTGCTGCTGTAAATGTGATCCATAAGAAATACTTCATTCTTCCTCTTGGTTTTACAGGAGCTGCTGAGCCAGGCAGCAAGCATTCTAGGTTCTGTGGATTTCCTTGGCAACCCTATGGGTCTACTGAATGATGTTTCAGAAGGTGTTACTGGACTTATAAAGTATGGCAATGTGGGTGGTCTCATCAGAAATGTCACTCATGGAGTATCAAACTCTGCTGCAAAGGTAAAACTTGTGATATTAAAGTTTGCTATAACAACAAGCAAAAGATAGTCAAAAAGTCAAATAGAACTATTGACCATGCTTAAATTGCTTTATCCTTCTTTTGTAGAAATGGCATTTGAAGTGTAGATTTTGTTTTTCTTAAATGCTTTCTATACATCCCAGGGATGCCAGAAACAGAAGTCAGTGAACCACTCAAAGCCCTGTTATTGCTGTACAGATACGTGCAAGTTAAATCAACAGCTAACCAAAGTGAGAAATAATTTGCTCCTACATGCAAATGAACAAAGCTGTGTTAAATTATGTATATAATCTACATAGAGAGAGGGCACTAGAGAAAGGTGGAGTATTTAAGGGGTTATTTAGTATAACAGGAGCTGTTAGCTGTTGTTTTTGAAGTGATTAAGCTGATGTGAATAGCAATTATTATGCTGACACTTGAGGTTTGGGGGCTTTTGTGCCACATAGAAACAAACTAAAGAATTTCCAGATTGCTTTGTGTTTATCTGTAGTTTAATTCCAAAGTCTCTACATGGTGAGACTTCTTTTGTCCTTCCTGATAACAGCTGAAAGAATTCAATTGTATCAGTGAAAATAACTGTATTTAGTGCCCAAGAGAGGGATGATGTGAGGCAGGAGTCAGAAAAGGGAAGTAGATTGGATCATGGTTGATGCTGTACTTGGTAGTTAGCAAACAAGTTCTTGAAATGTTTTGTTACATACATGGTGTGCTGGCATGAGTCCCTCCATGGGCACAACTGCAGTAATGCTTTTTTGACACAAGGACATGGTGGTAAGTTTGATTTTGTAAAAATTGTTTACTTTCTATTTTTATCATTTTCCTAACAGGTAACTTTGTGTGTATTGTCATGCTTCACCTTTTAATAACCTTTCCCACTTATTTGTATACAAGGAAATCTGCTTTTCCCCTTCCTTAGTGAAAAAAAGGTAATTCAGAAGATGTGAAATGCAGAGTCTGTATAATTACAGAGAGGTCAAGACTAGCATTCTCAAACCTAGTCCATCACCAAGTGCAGAGCTGGATCTGACCCGGAGAGCTGAGCCATGAGCAAAGATGACATGCACATTCTCTGTCATAATTATCCTGTTTGCAGCCTTAGCCTACTTTGCGCAATTTCAAGAAGCTCAAACAAAATCCTATGTTGATATTCCTGCTTTCATCTCCTAGTAGGTGGTGCTGTAATTCTCAGCACTGCACATACAAGCAGTCTGGTAGAAGACTTGCTGAGCCTCTGGAAGGCAGCTGTATCTGCCTGCAAATGAGTACTTCTGTCCATGCTTTGTCCTCATGGTGTAGTCTCTGGTGACCCATCCACTCCACCCAATCGAGTGTGTTTCTTTAGAGTTTCCTTTCTATCAAGTGGTGTTTCCTCATTGCAGTCACATCTGCAGCAACAGTCTCATAAATCTTCCTTTAAAAGGCACGAGCCTTCCTCTGTTTCCCACAAGGGCAAGGTCATTCTTTGAACTTTGGAGTCATTTGTAACCAAGGGGTTTGTGAAGGAAGATTTTCAAAGGCAGAAGGGCAGTTGGATGCTGAACTCCTTTCAAAATTCAACAGGAGCTGAGTGCCTGCTTCCCATTTATACCTTTGAAAATCACCCCATGTACTATTTATTTGTCTTCACAGGTATTTTTTTCTTTCTCCTTGAAATATCAGAAATGTCTCTGTGATGCAAGTCTCACACAGTTCCCTTTCCAAAGCTTTTTATATGGTTTATGTATTTGTCCTTTTGGAACAAGGAGAGAAATCCGTAATTTAAGAAGGCTTAGTAGTACATTGTGGAGCTCCTTGATTAATCCTCTTTCCAAAGGTTGAATCTTAATTCTGTTGCATAGAAGACAATGGTAAAAAAGGCTCAAATAGGTTGAATTCTTCCTTATGTGTTGCACTGCTTTCAGGCACTTAAATCTGCTCGAAAACTAAGTCAGGAATGTCCATAGGATAAAAAAATTGGCATTTCAAGTTCAGTTTGGGATATGTTATGTTCATGGTACAAGACAGAAATTTGCCTTTTACTTTCTGTTCTACCTTCTTTGTGCCTTATGAGCGTGTCTAGGATATGTGAAGTATTGATAAAGAAAATTAGGTGGAGAGAAAAAACAATTTGAGTTAGTCAAGAGAAACAAAACCGAAACAATAGGTCACTTTCATCTTGCTGTTGGTGCTCCAGGAAGGTATTTTAGAGTACATTTTCACTGCATAAATTTTCACCTGATTCAGCTGTGCCATAGCGGGCTCTTGTCTTTGCAGCTAATTCTGTGGATCTGGTAACTAAAGCAGCCAAAACTAGAGGAGCCTGTGTCCTGCACAGGCACTGAGGGCTGGGAAAAATCTCCATTCTGGTTGTTTGACTTCCTAACTTATGAAGTGTCTAAAATAAAAATCTATCCTAGATTTTAAGATGAGTTAGCTCTTAAGGTGTGAGTAGATAGATAAACAAAGAGTGATACTATAATCATGGCTTTTAAAGTAACACTGCTCAACTGAATCGAGAAGTAAGCTATTGGAGTTGTGTCTGGTTTTGTCATTTTATTGCTTTTCTATTTTATAGTTGTGCTGATTATCCCTGTAATGGCTTTTCCATGCATTTCAGAGCATGCAGTGGGTAATGCCTTCTTTCAAGTGGAGAGCAGCAGTGTATTTAAATTGGCACAAAAGCTTAGGTTAAATAAAGTTCACTACAGACAGTTTTGTAGTTTTTATCCCTTGGAGATTCCAAGTTCTGTATTTTAAAAAGTTCTTTGATCCTAAATATAGACACCAGAGGGAATTACATTCCCTCTGAATGGAGCCTTCTATAGTTGCCATATGCGTAGAAATGTCTCACATTCTTGGCATCCACACTTTTTTTTATTTCCCCCGTTAGGCATGATAGAACTAAATCCTAAATTTCCCCTGTTTCAGATGTGTTTCAATTAGAAATGAATATTGAACACTGAATTAGCAGCTGAACAAAACTGTTCTGTAGCTTGTGTTCTCCAAATGGGAAAGTAAATGTGGTTGTATCTATTACTGGCAAATAGGTGTTGTGCTGACATAGTGAAATTCCTGGTGGTAAAGGATTGAAAAGGTTCACAGCTTGTCAGGACTGTATTTAATGTGTCTGATTTCTTTCTACCTCTACCATAAATTCTCTTATCTTTTAGGAATGATGGGTAAATAGTGGTGTAGCTGTTATGACTCTGTCAGGTCGTAGGATATAGGATGGAAATAATTGGTGTGTACCTCCCTTCCTCTTGAGAAAAAGAATTTAATGAACTTCAGGAAAGAGCTTAATTTTCATATTGAACTTTGAAGTTTCCATTTTAATTAGGCTTTTTAAGGAAAGGTAAGCCAGCAGTCAGAGCTGCATTTCCCTGTTAGGTTTTTGGGAAGCATGCAGGGTTCTGGGAGACAAGTTTCCTTCCAGAAGCAGGCACCTGAGATGCCAAAACTTCCGTAGAGCAGAGTTGCAGCAAATTGCATTTGGGTGTCTATTTTCTTTTATGGCTGATGAACCTTTCTGCCCTGGACTTTCATTCCATCTACTGAGTTCACAGACTGATGGCAGAGGTGCTTAGGTGCTTAACAGAGGTAGGAAAAGAAGTGAGGTGTTAGAACCAGATAAGAAAACTTTAAGACTAGTAAGGATGCTGCAGGTGAGTGTTTGGCCTGGAGGCATTTGTAGAACAGGAGCATGAAAGCAACACAAAGGGAAATGGAAGTTTTTACCCTCCTTGTAAGATAAATCAAAGCAGAATCTGAAGTGGTTGGCAGTGACGGGAAGATAAAGATAACTGAATGGAAAATAAAGAGGAAGTAATAAAGGGATTATTTAAAAACAAATCTTGAACAAGTGTTTGACTTGTGTGAATGTTAACTTTAACAAAGTTGGCCGTAAATACCATGAGAAGTGGCTGTACCAGAGCACATAAGGAAGGTGCATTTTGAGCAGGCTTTAGCCAAAAACAGACAGAAAGGTTTCTAAAACAATCAAAGCTGATGGCTCTCTCTTGTTAAAGTTTCTTAGTTCACTTAACCAATCACTCTTCTTTGATAACATTCAGAAGCAAGAACAACTATCATTCTCCCATCTTGGGACTAACTGCAGTTAAGCTCTAGCAACATCAAAATGCCAAGGAAATAGCTGAAAATAAAATCATATCTTGGTGTCAGGGAACTTCTAACAGAAGCCTTTGTACATGAAGCCTGAGAAAAAAATACATGGTGGTGTTTTCCTCAGAAGAGTCTTGAACAGAATCATCAAGTGGTGCTGTAGAAAGGTCATGGTGGTGTTCGAGTTCTGAGTTTGCTGAGTTCCTACTGCTCTATATTTTCATGATGTTTGTTTGATTCCTTGCTCTTTTCCTTAACTCCTAAGAGCAGAATGTGTGTGGGTTAGTGTCAGTCTCACTGGATAAAGGTGAGGAAGGCCAGAATACATGTCCTCTTCCTGGGCAGCCTTACAGATTAGAATTGGTCTTTTCCTTCAGGAAAGCTGGCAGTCATCCCTTACAAAGGGTAGTTGAGGTATTGAAATAGTGGGATTTACTATAATTTTTTTCTATTCCAGCCGTGATTTAGACAGTTTGGGTCAAATGTAGCTTTTCTGTGTTTTCTTCTGTGTAATCTTTATCTTTCCCAGTGTACCAGAGAGACTCCTGCAGCCTGTCCAGATCATCTTCCATTTAACTTGCATTTCGTCCACAGATTTGCAGGTTCACATGAGCAGTAAGAATCCGTATCAAAATGTGTAGATTATGAGGTGGAAAGCAATTGAAATTCCCAGGCAGAAATGCTGAGTACATGAGGGATATTACAGATGAGGCCATTTCCCCATTTCCTGCCAGTTTGAAAAGACAGCAAGTTTTATGACCAATTAGTGGCAATCAAAAGCTGTGGAAAGTGTCAGTTTTAATGTGCAGAACATCTGGTATCTGTAACTAGTATCTTTGAAAGAGGTTTTGGGATAAAGGATCATCTTTGAGAAGTTTGAAGTATTTCTTCCTGGTTTTCATTTGTACCATGGGATAAAACGTGTGTGGCCAGCATCTAGGTTAAAAGTTTTCTTCTCAATTTGGTTTAAATTCAGCCTTTCTTTTACAAAGCTTCTTTGCACAAAGTGAACACACTTTACTCCAGTGCATTTTTATGTGGAGAAAGGGGTATAGGTAGATTGAACAGAAATGGTGATATATTCTGTGGGAAGAACTGGTTTAACGTGGACTTAATGTCCTAAATGTACCCCATTCAAAAGCAAACTACACATTGGTGGCAGCTTTGGATGAGCCTTACCCAGGAGAAATTGCTCAATTGACCGTGAGAGTCCTGTAACAATGCAGCAACTGCATACATGGAGATGCATAGCTGGATAGAGGAATGTACAGGTGACCATTGGACAACTGGAAAAAAGAGAGATTAGACAGCTTTAGCTTTTACACCAGCTCTAGAGCTTCATTTCAGAGGGGTTTACTAACTGATTTTCCTGTAAAATAAAATGCACTGTTCCTGTTTTGCTGACTCATTGGAGAATTCAGTGAGCTGAGGAGAATTTAAAATGAGGATTGGAAGGAGTTGCCAAGTCATAAACTGTGACATGGAAATAAGCATTTATCATAGATGAAATTAAATTTAGTTTTACCCGGCAGTTTTTGAGTGGTTACATGTCAGGCAGACAGGCACATCTATCCCATATATCACCATTAGCATCTGAAGGAGAAAAAATGGGGTGTGGGTTTGAAATTCATCATTTCAGTCTTTATAAATGGCTGACTGCACTTCCCTACTGTGTATTTAAAGTTGTAGAGTTGAGTAGAATATTAAATGGTACAGACTTAAAATTGTTATGTTTATCTAACACAGCTCCTTAGCTGTGTATCCATGAGGAGTGGAAATAGTGTTTCTATGTCCAGGGGAGAAGGCCAAGCTGTACCAGGAGATCCAAACAGCTCAGAGCTGTTCACTATTTATACACACACATATGATGGCAGGTCCAGTTAACGTGCTTGCATGGGCTTTCCTTCAAAATATCTAGTAGAACATGGAAAGCCTGTTAGTTTTTAAACAGGAGGTTCTTTCAGATCCCAAGTGTGGTCACAGGTGGTCACGGCAGAAAAAGAAATTGTCTGGTAAGAGCCTAAGTGCTGCAGTTAGTGCAGATGGAAATGCTTTTGGAAATGAAAATCAAGAGAGCTGGTAAAGATGATGTTAAAACCAAACCTAATGTGGTCTCTCTTTGTTGTTACCTATTTACTCAAGGTACTGGATCTCTTGAGGCTTTTTCTCTGATTTTCAGTATATTGAGGGGTTTAAGGAGGGGGGGTGAAGGAGGGCAAATAATTCCATTCCCAAAAAATAAACAAACATGAAGACCTTCAGGTTTGGTAAGAGTTAAGGCCGGGGGGAGGGGAATTATCTGTTAAGAGTATTAGTTGTTTAATAAAGCACAGTTGTCCTCCAGATGAACCCGCCAGTGACTCCGCAATTGGGGTCATTCCAAGTTCATGCTGTGGACTTTTGACTGCCTTCTGTGTCTGTGAAAACAGCCGGCGGTTCCTGCAGGGATCACTCATTCAGCCCTGTAACACTAAACTATTGCCAGCGGGCACCTGCTGGTGCGGCTTCCCGGGAGGTGCCGGGGGACGCGCCCCCGCTGCCGGGGCACGGCGGGCTGCGAGCGGCGGGGCTCCCCCGGGACAGCCGGCTCATCGGGCTCCGCACGGCCCGCCAGGGCTTCCCCGGCCGCCAGCAGCCCTTGTCAGCATGCATTAGGAAGCTCGGTTAACGATGGGATGTGAGCTAATTAAAGCTCCTTTACTTTGGGCGTATGACATAAATAGGGGTGGGGAGTGCTGCAGGGAATCTCAAGGAACGTGTTTGTTCAGTAGGAAAAGCCGTCGGCTCCTCGTGGTTGTCAGTAATTTGGAGAGGGTCAAAGTTTATGTTGCTCTGAAAATGAGAAGCTGATTATCGCTTTTTGCTGATTTAGTATTTTCTAAATTAAGAGTGTGTTGGTGCTGTTCAGAGTGCCAGGACTCGTTTCTCTCTGCACAGCTTGGCTGGGTTATAAATGCCTTGGAGGCTCAGCCTGAACTGTCCTTTCTGCTTAGGACTGGGTTGAAGAGTTGACTTGGTCTGTCTTGATGTGTGAAGGAAAGTGTAAAAGTCTAGAGCATAACTAGTGTAAAAGTCTTCAGCATAACTGAATTCACAACCTTCCCTGCTAAAATGCCCCAAGTCATTCTTAAGAGACTGACCAAAGACATGGCAAAAGTACTTTGGGGAACAGCTTCATCTGAAACCTGACAAACAAACACCTGTTGTATTTTCAAATAAAGGTATTTTACTTTTTAGTCCCACACCATTGACCACAGTGATAGGAAGGGAGGAAGCTGTGTTTTCTGTGCCTACTGATGGCCAATTTGTAAAATTAAGTATATGCTGCTTCCACTCCATGACAATGTGTGTACTGATGAGCAAAGAAGATACTCTGAAAGTAATTTTTATGGTGAGTCCAGAAATATATTACATATCAATCCTGAGACATTGCAGTAAAAGCAGAGAAATTTAGGCTGCAGAATTTACTGGACGACTTTATCTGTCCCACTGCACCCAGTCCTTGTGTATATCCGAGAATCTGGCAGGGGTTTTTGATTTTTGCACTTTCCAAAGAATAGCAGCAAGATTAGAGGATGACCTTTTTTAACCACAAATCCTAACAGCATATATATATATATATATATATATATATATATATGTCTCCTTAGCCTGGAACATGTACATTATGAGGATTTTTGCCTCCGTAGGCAAATGCTTGATTTGTAACTGTTGTAATTTATCAGATGTCAGCATAAAAACAGACATCAGCATAAAAATTGACTTCCTTAAAATACCTTTAACAGGTTGTAGAGTTGTAGGAATAAAGGTGATTTTTAATGATGTTGCTACAATGCAAGTGACCATGAAGAATTTAACTCCTTTCTAAATGAGTTCTGCAAAGCACAGATCAGAACCAAATAAACCCTTTGGTTTCTGATTTAAACACAGTTCATTGTGAGGTTTGCACAGAAATTTTAAGTGACCTGTATTTAATTTCATCACTTTCTCCCTTAACATTCCATCTTGGAATGTTCTGCTTTGCTCAGTCAATAATATTTGTAGATGTACCATTCTCTGATGCTAGAATTACAATGGAATGTTTGGACTCAGGTCATAATTGTGTATTTATCCTTTTGGGATGTCCTTAGAGAACCAGGCAGTGCCAAGAGCTTAAAAAGACTTTAAAAGATTACTTAAAACTTATTTCCATGCTGTGTGCTTCATGCATCTGCTTAGAGGGAACAAGCAGTCCAAAGCTGAGTTTTCATTTGCTTTGAATTCTTTTTGTGCCCCATAAGCCTTAATTGTTTGGCACCAGCTTTGGTTCACAAACACTGTATATGGGTGGTTTTGTTTTTCTTCTATTGCTTGAAACAGCAAGGGATATGTAGTCAGTGGTAAAAGGTTTTTGTGGTAAAACTTCCTTAATTTTTGTGCCTTTAAAAAAAAAACAAAAGACCAAATAACCCCAAACATGAATAAATCAGTTTCTTGTACAGATAGTATTTCATCTGCCTTTGCAGATCTTGGTGAATAGTTAGTATTGATTGTTGACACTGTGTAAGTGTAAAACAAGAAATGATGAATCATGGATTTACTTGAGTCTGCAGAGGAGGAGGCAGAGCCCAGCATGCCCCAGGCTTGCAGAAGTGCAATAACATCTTCAATGATTGTGGAGGGTGAGAGTGGTTAGCATGCTCACCCAAAGATAGTGTGTGTGCACAGTAGCATAATGTCCTGGGATTTGGAGGAAAATGTCAGATTTCACCCTCCTCGGGAGGATGAGTTTATGTTACAGCAGCTTGGCTGAAGTGCAGTGGGGGTTGTTTTCTGCTTGCTGTATGTTACCAGTCAGTAGCTTCATGGTGTGGGACAAAAACCAGGGATTCAAGTGTCTTTAGAGTGTGGATCTGGAAGAAGAGATCAGTGTCCCTCTGTAGAAGGAAAGTGCAGGAAGAACCATCTGCTCTGGGGACAAAAAGGGTGAGAGGAGGCAGAGGGTTATCTTGTGAATGAAGGCGGACAAATGCTCAGCTGCCTGGGGCTTTTAGGAGGGGCTCTCCTGTCCAGGTAAAATGGATAAGGCAAAGCATTAAACAATACATACTGATGATAAGTTGAAATATTTTTAAGTACATGAAATGACAGAGCTTTTAATGAGTAGTCTGGAAGGCTCCTGTTCCCCTCTGTTTGGAGAGGCCGAGTTGACAAGTTAAATACCCAATTCTGTGTGTGCCTTGTACAGAGTGGCTTCATCCAGAAACATCAGGAGCCTTTTGGTCTGGAAGCAGGTAACTTCCCTTAGCTAAACTAATGTATTATGTTGCAGTTCTGTTTCAAGGCAAAAGATGTCTGAAATGGGAAGAATGCAGAGATAAATTACCAAGTGACTAATTTTTATTATTTTTTTATATCAGCAAATAGACAAAGAACTCATGAAAATTAGGGTAGAGGGAGCTGGTTTTTACAAGTCCCTTGATTAGTTTCATGTTTGTTCCACAGACTGTTGTGTTTAGTTATGTTTGCATTTGGTCTTGAGTAGGCTTTGAAGTTACCAGGTCACACCTTATTAACAAAAGCTGAGGAAGACAAGGGTGGGTCACACTTTTGGTGTCACCTTTGTTTATCTGGAGCCTATTTACTGTGTGACTGTGTTAACAGCTCAATGAGGCACCATCTCTGCTCTTTCACAAGTTTTAAAACCTCAACCTCAGCAGCTGATATTGCACTCCCCAAAGGAGGCATCTGTAGGGGGCAAAGGTAAGTGTGTTTTTGTGCTTCAGCTTGTTCAAATCTCCCTTCAGAGTTTAAGCTGGACTTAAACTCCTTAAATTTCTAATGCTTGCTTAGGTTTCTGATCATGAGGTAACGGCTGAGGAACTTGTTCTCAGTACAGTGATTATAACCTAGATAGACTGGGCAGGAGGTGTTGTGCAGGTGTTTCGTTAGTTGTGGGTTTTTAATGTTAGAAATCTTTAATTTCCTTATTGCATAGGTAGATATAATCCTGTTAACTGCAACAGATTTCAAAAACCATTTCAGGGTAAGAATTTCTGAGGTGCACAGAGAAGTTAGAAAGAAGTGTCGAGTTGTGATCCCCAGCAGGTATTTCACTCAGGTGGTTTTACCTGTAGTGGGTGATAAGGAAGGATGTAGGTGTGATTCAGATCAGCAGTCAGGGTAACTCTGACACCACAGTCTGAGCCTTTATTCAAACACGAGTCTAAACCTCACAGAAAGGGTGAGTTGCCCCATTGCCTGGCAGCCCTTCCAAGTGCCTGTGGAACATCCCCTTGTTTCATCCTCCCTGCCATTTCAGAGATTGGCAAACTCTGCCCTGCAGAGCAGGAAGGGGCTGGTCCCAGCTGGAAATGACTCAGGAGGGACCCACTCACCGTGCTGAGGAAAGCCCTTGGTTTGCAAATGGTGCACATGCTGACAAAGGCTTGGCTGCAGTCTGTATTAGATGAGGCCAGGAAACAAACAGTCCCAGGGCAGGGGGGAGAAGGAGCCAACTCAAAAAGTAATTCAACATGAAGTTCGTGTTTTGCTGCTAACGTGTGCTAAGATTTTGTCACCTGCACAGAATAGAATAGGGCAAAATAGAAACATTTCATGGTATGTTTTGTGCGTTAAAATCCTTAAATTGTTTTGCTTACAGCCATAATTTAATGCTATTTTCTAAATAACACAAACAAAAATGTCCCTGTTTAACTTTGGGTTTGCAGCTAATGGAGTTTGACTTTTAAACTATGTGCGTGGGATTTTTTTTTCTTTTTGCTCCTTACTAAGAAAAATACACCATTACATTAAAATTCTGTCTACATGTAAACAGGATTACTATTGACAATGAGGTGTCAGATTTTGTGTAATGAAGGAAGGGATATTTGAGGAAAGACTGGATTGTATTCACAGGCATACCCCATTCACATGGGATATTGGAGCTGGAAAGTGTGGGTGCAGGTGGGGGGAAAGCTGTAAAGAGAGATTACCAATTCTCATCAATAAGTTGGTTTATTCCTTCTGCCTGATTGTCCAGTCATGCACTACTGTACCTTCCAAAACATGTTCTTGAAAAAGCATTTTCAGGTCTTGGTTCTGTAATGAGGTTTGAATTTTGAAGACCTGTTGAGCCTTTCAATCTTTATAGCAACTGCTCTAATCCACATAAGCAAAGTATTTTTCCAGAAAAAACCCCAACCTTAAACAGGGTTCATAGATAGCTTCAGGTCAGTTTGTAGTTCTAGGCTAATTTTTTTTTTTTTTTAAATAACATCTGCATTAAGTTCATAGCAAGGTCAGAAGTAACTCAGTCCATGATCACTGTTTAGTCTCCATATGATGAAGTCACAAGAAAGGTCATGGGATTTCATTTTCATCCCTGTTGTTAAAATCTATTTGTTTAGATAATTGGAGCCACTGGACTGGTTTGTCTTTAAGCTGAAAAGGAGTGTTTCAGACCAGGACATTGTGTCATTACTGAAAAAGAAACACAGCCTTAGAAGAAACAGCAGAAAAAGGAGTGGAGTGTCATTGTGGCACTGGGCCCATAAGTGAACTGTTTGTCTGGTTCTTTTTTAATATTCAGTGTATCAGGGTTTCACACCAGGTCTCAGTTGTCCTCTGGGGCACACCTGAGCCACAGAGGGGTTTTACTGTAGCTGCTGTGGGTGCAGAGGAGATGGTCCATGAGACATAGGCTGGTCCTCTACACAGGAGTGTCCTTATCCTGGAAGAGCTGTTGACATGCAGGACACCGGGGACCTCAGCACCCTGAGTGACATTCCTGTGGCACCTGCTCCAATCCCCAGTCCCACTCGAAGGCACGACAAAGCTTTAAATGATCTTTCCTTCCACAGGGGTGGAAAGGGTGAAGTTTGTTAATTTCTTGAAACAATTATTATTTTTTAACAAATGCTGATAGTAGTTGATAGTGGTACAGGAGGTGTCCAACTACAGTTGATAGTGGTACAGGAGGTGTCCATCTTTCACAGACTTGGTATTTTTTGGCTTGGCCACAGTAGTTGTGGCACCTCCTTGTCACCTCAGGATTCCAGTTGCACCTGTTGATAAAATTCTGAGCTTTCTCCGTGGCAAAAGGACTGGACAGATTCTGTTACGCATCAAGATGAGTTGTATAATTGTGCATTTCACAAGTAGGATCTAGGAATTTTCTGCAGTGAATCTACTTAGGAGAAGCAGCTGCTGTTCTTCCAGTAACAGAAAGGGTCTTCTCTTGCAGTTTGCTGGGACTTTGTCGGATGGTTTGGGGAAGATGATGGATAACAGACACCAGACAGAGCGGGAGTACATCCGATATCATGCTGCAACCAGTGGAGAGCACCTTGTAGCTGGAATCCATGGACTTGCACATGGTAACCCTTAGCTGTAATTTTAACTCATTTCTCTCTTGAAAGGGATGATCAGATTGCAAAGAACAGTGGGTGTGACTGCTAGAAACCTGGGCAGTGGAGCTATCAGAGGCTTTGTGCTTGAATTTCAGTGCTGGCAGGTCAGGGTGGGGGCACTGTTTGGTCTTCAACAGAAACTATATTTAATAATCAGCATTTTTCACATGTAACTGCAAGCAAAAGCTTTTTTTGCTGATTAAAATGAAAATTACAAAGAAAGTTCATCCAAAACATCAATTTCTTTGTAAAGGCATGAAATACCCACAGAAACAGTTTTCCTGAGGCCAGACATTAAAAAAAATTAGTATGGCTGGGTTATAGCTTTCTTATATTTGCTTTTAGTTCCAGAAACCTGAGTTTCCTTGGAATCAGTACATCAGTTTAAAGTTACATTTCACCAGTTGGGTTATTTTGTGGGTTTTTTCAGTGTACTAAGAACTAGAGACATTTATTTGTGTAAAGGGTAGTGGACTAGTTTTAATTTGGCCAGAACTTCACATCGATTTAGTTCATGATTTATCTGTTGAAGAAGGTTAAATCAATACAAGCCAAGTTTAAATCAAATATTTATATTTTGCATCATCTTGGCTCAGTTATTTAAATGTTAAATGTAACTGCTGCAGCCTGTGCAAAGCTGATTTGGCTTTGACTAAAAGAGGATCTTTTCTATGCTGAGAAAAGTCCTCTTGCTTTGGTCGCACAGAGACACTGTGTAGGTGTGAAATGAATCATGAAAGGTTCCTCTCACACTAACGTGCTGAACAGTCTGCCATAAATTGGTGGAAACACAGGAAATCCAGATTATATGAATCTCTGCTGAAAAGTCCATTATAAAAGCACTTCCCTGTGTTGTATTATCCAGTAATTAGTGTGACTCTTCTAAGTCTGTGGCATTTTTAAATGCTTCCCATTCAGTTTTTTAAAAAATAAAGGAACTGCTAATTACCACATTTCAACAGACAGGATTTAATCATAAACTATAGTTACTCAAGAGGAGAGATTTAAATACTTTGTGCTTCCTGAGTTTGGCAGTTTAGATCTGCCTGGTCTGTACTTGACTTACAGACCTCAGAGGAGCCCTGGGCTGCTGGAAGCTGGGCAGGTGAGTGCTTGAGCCAGGGCACTAGGAACTGATATTTTAATCATGGAGATGTGAAATCTCCAAAGTGTGTTCTCAGATAATGTGAACTGTTCCAAGTCTTTTGAACCCTCAGTAGTGCTTGATTTCTCAGAGCATTGAAGCTCTCTGGAAGGGAAATGTGCACAAAAATGTCTGTCAGCAGCATCACAGTTAAAGTCACTTAAACTGACTTTAAAGACATTTAAAGTGCCAGTTTAAATTAATTAACTTCATCCAGTGGAGAAATGCACACTGTTTTCTGTCTCAAATTGTACCAGCTTTTGTGGTGATGGAATTTTATCACATCCTAAGTAACCACTTGAACTGAGCAATAGATGAGGACTCTTGGTGTAAGTGCAGCTGGAAATGAACCAGTATAGAAACACTTTTAAATGCACATATTTAATGACTAATTAAATATTTTTCTGTGGGATAATATGGTCTGTACATATGCATATGTATACTACATATACAAAGGATAAAGTTATTGGTTAATGTAATTGAGTTGGAAAGTTTGTGTATTAAATTGTATACACAATAAACCGTGTAGGCAGAGTGTCACATTGACATTTTCTGAAAAATCCCTTTGCCCAGGATTTTTCCTCTGGGAAGCTGAGAAGCCTCAGAGAAAAAGGAAAACAATTCTTATCTCATTTGCTTCTCCTGTGTTTTGCTGCTTTGGAATGTGTTTGGAGATTGTTTACACACAGGTGATTGTTTCATTGGTTTCATGTGAGTTGTTTTCACTCTTTGGCCAATTGGGGCCAAGCTGTGTCGGGACTGTGGAAAGAGTCACGAGTTTTCATTATTATCTTTTTAGCATTCAGTAAGTATCCTTTCTGTATTCTTTAGTATAGTTAGTATAGTAGTCTTTAATATAATATAGTATCATAAAATAATAAATTAGCCTTCTGAGAGCATGGAGTCAGATTCATCATTCCTGCCTTCATCAGGGCCCCCCCCGAATACAATAGCAGAGAGCATCAGGTGGATGAGGTTCTGTAAGTGCTAGAGCCAGTAATTTTGGACTTCTCTGCTGCCCTTGTCTTTGCCAGGTATCGTTGGAGGATTGACGAGTGTCATAACATCGACGGTGGAAGGTGTGAAAACGGAAGGAGGGGTCAGTGGTTTCATATCTGGCCTGGGCAAGGGGCTGGTGGGCACTGTCACCAAACCCGTGGCGGGAGCGCTGGACTTCGCGTCGGAAACCGCGCAGGCACTGAGGGACACCACGACCCTGAGCAGCCCCAGGTCAGCCACCAGCTGGTATTTCTAATCAATAACGCTCTAAAACTCTGTATTAATGCCTGCTGCAACTTCTGAACTGGTTATCTTTCCTCAGGCAAAGCACCAATAAGCAAAGTTAACATGAGCTCTTCTCAGCCCATTGCATTCCATTTGCTTTTTGTTTAATAGATGGCATTTGTTGATAATTTAACAAGAGTGGAATTTGCCTGGAAAAGCTGCAACATAAAGTAGGAATTGTTAACCTGCACCATTAGATGAAGCAAAATTTTAGAAAGGCTGTATGTAGTAAAATTAAACTTCTACCACTGAATCCTTACAGTGTTGAAATGATGTTCTCCCTGCTCTACTTCCAGCTTCCATTTTACTGTAGAAAAACAGTTACTGAAAGGTTCGAAGAGTTCTGTCATCAATATAGTGCCACTGTGTTTTAATTTTTATTCAGTGCAAAGTTCTCAGTTATGAAAGGGGGTGGCTGTGTGCCCTTATGTGCATGTGCCCGTACTCCTGTGGCTGTGAGGTGTCAGCACATCAGGACAGATGCTTTGGCTTCTTCCTGTGGTCAGTTACTGTTTTAATGTGGGCTCAGCAAAGTAATGATGGTTTTGCTTAGAATAAATAAGTACCATTAGCACTGACTGCGAGTGTGGCTGAGGGAAAGGACCAATTTCTGAAAGGGCTTCTCTGAGAGAAGAGTCTTTCTGCTCTTTGTGGCCAAGAGTTTGCTTTTTATTACTGTACCAAGAAGTCCTCTTGCATGTACATGAGACCTGTGTGCTGAAGTGAAAGAAAGCCCTAAGTAGGTGTCATTGTCAGAAAGCTTGGAGAAAAATGACTGAAAAATGTTGGGTTTTCTGCTTGTTTTGTCTTCCCATTTGGCTTTTCCATTTCCTGTGTTTTATTATGCCACTCTTGGAATTCTGAAGGGTCTACATCAGGGTTTCAGTAAACAATAAGTCTGATGAAGTGTGAGTGAGGTGCAGGAAGCCTGAAGAATTACCCTAGGTGGGCTTTGTTCTGAAAATGGAAGTTTGTACATGTGTGTCTTACATATTTGGGACTTACCCTGCTTTGTAAAACTAAGAGGTCAAGGATTGAAATTTAGTTAGTGTATTTGCATGCACAAAATTAAATGAGAAATCAAAGTGCATCCCTGGGAAAATTCAGTGTTTCGCTTGTGCATGTCTTAATTTTGTGACTGTGCAGGTTGACTGATTCATGTAAAGGTGGGGAGAAGCACACCTGTCTATGCTGTTAGCTGGATTTCTGGTTGAGCTGTGTGTCTATTGTAATTTGTTTCAAGAAACATATATTCTTAAAATTCATGTTTTGACATATTTCTGTGTGATGCAGCCTGTACACAGTAGGTGTTTGCAGCAGTTGCAAACTGGACAGCAGCTGGGGGAGAGAGGGCAAGAAGATCTCCAGCCAGCCTGATCTTGGGCTTGTGTTCCCTTTGGGAAATACTTCTCTTTGCCTTGGTAACTGTCAGTTAAGAGGTTAAGACAGATGAGCTGAACCATGTTTTTGCTTCCCCTAGATTTTGAAATCCTGTTGTCACAGATGAGTATTGTGAAATGGTTTTAGTGTCTGCACACAGTCTGTTAAGCTTCTGACCCAACAACCTTTTACAAGATGAAAGAAAAGAAAAATGGGGAAAAAGCCCCAACCTTTCTCAGGTTACTCAGTTACTACAGTTCTCCGGTCCACAAAAGTCTGATCAAAACTTTTTTTAGCTGAACAAATGTACTTGAGAATATGTAGACAGTGTAAGGGGTGTGGGGGGAGATGGGACCAAAATGCCACCTCCATCTGTAAGCACCCTTGCATTCATGTCTTGTTTGGTGCGTGGGGTTTATGTGCTCGTCTAATGAAGGAGCCAAATTGTTCTTTTGGGGGTTTAAAAAGCCCCACAGGACAGAGGGTTTGTCTTTGTCTGTTTCCTGGGCTGCCGTGTCCCGCTGTCCCCCGCGGCGTTTGTCACCGCTCAAGTATGTGTGGTTTGGAATGGCGGGAGAGCGGCGTTCCAGGCGCGGGCTGCTGGCTCTGCTCGGAGCCTGCTGGGCCATGGAGGCTCCTCCGAGCTCAGCACACAAGAGCAGCCTGCCCTGATGGATGGGCCTGGAAACGCATGGCAGGAGCTGAGCTCCAGTGTAGTTTTGAATGCCTGAGGATTGAGTTCATGAGTGTGACAAGAGCTGGTTGACCTTACCCTGTGCACGTTCCTGGTGCTGCTGCAAAGCTGACGCAGCCATTTAATTGCAAGTTGCATTTAAATAGCAGGATACGTAACTGTAAATTATAGGCCCCTTGCAATTCTCTAATTACATGGTTGAATTTTAAAAAAAGCTCTGAATTTCAGCTGCTTGACTTCAACCATTGGATCAGGTTTGAGTGGGATGAAGAATTTTAATTGAGGCTGTTGGCTTTCCTAAAAGACGTAGTCTAATTCCAGCAAATCCACTTCATCAAATTCTTGAATGGAATGGAACAGTCTGCAGCCTGTGTTCCTGTGATCAGGCTACATGGACATGAGCATTTTTTGTCTTCAAATGTGTTGATCTGTTTGGGACTCCTACATCACATGCCATATGTTGGGAACATGGAGCCAGAGCAGTGTGGCTGAGGCACAGGTGAAGGCTTTAGACCTTAAGGGCGTAGTTTCAAAGCTGATTGGTTTAAAGGGCAAGAAAATATTGTTTTAATCTGACTTTAGGCTGGACTTTTTCAAGGCTAATCTTATAAACTTATCATTTAATCATAAAGATGCCCTACTACTTCTAAATTTAATGCAGAAGAGAGCATAAAGCAGTTGGTGAAAGTACAGCATACATGTAATTTATAAACAGTTAATGCCTGTGATTCGATACCTTTATTGAGAGGGTTTTATGTGTTCCAAGTACTCCAGTGTCACATACAACAGTTCTGATTATTTCCATATTTTTCATATACTGCCAAAAGTTTTAAAGCCCAGTTCAAAACAGGAAAGCTGTTATGTCTCTGGACATGCTTGGAGAGCTCTTGCCTAGAAACGTGTTTTACGTCCTGGTGCAGCACAAGTAAAGAACATTTATATTTAGATGTGTGTCTAACCTAACAAGTAGTGCAGGAAAGTGCCTTTATGGCTTTCTCTCAGGCTTCTGCCAGATCAGTGCAAGTTTAAGATTATTCCTGGACTCTTGCTGCAGGAGTTCGTGTTCTTTTCTGAGTCACAATGTGAAAATTAGAAGTAGATAATTCATAACTCCGTGACCTCCCCAATTATGGTGAATTCTGTCCATGAACTAGACTGTTATTAGTAAAGAATAGTTTGAGATTGGAAAGCCATTAATGATCAGAGAAAATTGTTATGTAAATGTTTGATTCTTTGAAATGTACTTCATGTGGAAAGCAGCAGCCTGTGCTGGTTGTTCCTTTGCTCATCACTGGGAGTTGTACAGTGAGCTTGCAAAGTTTGATGCAATGTTAAAAGCAGATGATTATAACTCAGGCTTTTTTTGCCTTTTTGCATCCATCTCTCTGTTAGCTGTGATTGCATTGTGAGGTCAGAAGCAGTGTGGTTGAGAGCATGAATATCAGTGACACTTGTAATAGGAAATACATACCTAATTGTCTGGAGACCAGCTCAGCCAACATACTGCCATGAGGTTCTCAGGTTTACCAGATCAATATTGGTTGAACCTTTACACTTCTGTATGTGCTCCAGACTTGTCCTGACCTTGGACTTGATCTAGATCTGACTTTACAAGTCTTTACAATAATGTCAGTCATGTATGGGCCCTTCTGGTCAAGGGGATGTTGCTATTATCCTGGTAAGCCCTTCCTAAGATTTTCCTAGAAGCCAGAGAGAAAATGTATTTATCAGTCTAATCAATAAATTACTTGAGCAGTGTGATTTTCTTCATATCCTTTCTTCTTTTTCCCAGTGAGATAACAGGTCTTCATGATAATCTGTTTCTTTGAGCAGATTTGTCCATCCCTCTCCCTGTTGCACAGCTGCAGCCGTGGGCTTTTCCTCATTGTCAGCCCAACCTCCTGTGCTCAGTCACTGTCCAACTGGATTTTGTGGTTTACATTCCTCTTTCATTAGCTGATGTCCAGCAGATTGTTGCCCTGCTTTGTGGAGGTGCTTTGGAATCCCTCACCTGCAGGTTCCCATCCGTGTGGGGTGAAAAGGGCCCAGCATCCCTCTGCTCTGGGACCAGCTGTGCTCTGCAGCCACCCAGAATTGTCTTGGTTGGTTTTACTGCCGTATCCCATTGCAAACTGATGCCCATTTTTCTGCTTGCTCTTCTGCCCCCAGAGGTTTTTAGTTTTGTTTGATATTATTGCTTTGCAGGTATCTCCTTGTCATTTCACATTTGCGTTCTGGATTATTTTTCCCCAGAAATGCAATGTTGTAGGTTGAATCCCATCTAGTTTCCTGTCATATTTCTGGCCTCTTCAGGTCCTTCAGTACTTCAGTGTCCTCACTGGTGTTTTAAATGATTCTTGATTTGTCCTCCAAACAGTTTTAAATCACTAGATCCTTGTAGTTAAGCAAACCTATGTTTGTGTGTACACATTTTGCAGCACCTCAAGTAGATGCTTCTTTTTCTGTGACCAGTCTCACCCGCTTGGTGTTCTCCTGTTAGGTTTTATTTTATCCCTGGTAGCTTTCTGTAGTTCATTTGGACATCTTGGCACTGTTCTTGAAGTGTCTGCTCTTGCTTGTTGCATAAGTAAATGTGGATGTCCTTGTGGGAGAAGCAGTTCCCCTAATGCAGCCCTGTTTCTCTTCAGTGTGTCTGATTTAATCTCAAAACCTTAATTTCTTCCTGGAAATGCATCTCAGCTAATTTAGTTTCTTAACTAGAAAGATACAATAATCCACCATCTCAGACCTCAAATGGTTTCTAAGTAAGTGAAACTGCCTTTAGAATGACTAGAAAGTGGTTCTCTGTTCCTTTTTCTATTCAAGGAGTGCTTCTTTCTTCATAAGATGCTTCTGGCTTCTAGTTGGTTCTTTTTTCTACAGCTCTCTTGTAAGGATATGTTGTCTTCTTGTTTCTACTCAGATTTTATTTTGCAAAGTCCCTTGTTGTGCATCAATAAACTAGCAGTGCTTTTTGTCAGTCAAGTACTGATGATGTTTGCCTGGGAGTGGAATCTGTCATGATTGCTTTGCATGTTCACTCTTCCTAAGGGGAAAGTCAGCTTCCCCTTAAAGCTCTCTGGAAGGAGTTCAAGCAGCTGAGGCTTGTGGTGACTGTTCTGGAGTGCCCAGGGTCAGGAGAACTGAGGATGGACTGCAGTGCCATCCCACATTTCTGCACTTTTGAAACTCAATGTACTCATACAGTGGCTGATAAAACTTAGTATTTCAAGAAATAAAAATAAAATTTTCAAAGTGGTACAACTTTAGAAATAAAGTGAAGTCAAGCCTGAGTATCTCTGTGTGAGAATGAAATACAGGGGTCACTTTTCTTCCCTTTTTTTTGTGCTCTCCTCCAGCATTGACAGGCTGGGCATCTCACAGTTTGTTCCCTTTGCCTTCCTCCCTGGAACAGAGAGCTGAAGGACAATTTCTTGGGACTACAGGCTCTGTTCTTCACAACAAAGCAGGATTTGCTATGCATGACTGAAGAAATGATGCATGTAGTTAGATTTCATTGGGTTTCTTTTGTAACCCACAGGATACAGTAAAAGCAAGATGGAGTTTTAAAACATTGAGTTTCCTTAATCATATTTTATTACAGAGTCCATAACCCTAGAGTCTCATGTATAAACATGTCACAGTTTCT
Source organism: Motacilla alba alba (assembly GCF_015832195.1). Lineage (NCBI taxonomy): Eukaryota > Metazoa > Chordata > Aves > Passeriformes > Motacillidae > Motacilla > Motacilla alba. The sequence continues at coordinate 4,917,442 of NC_052036.1, read as the reverse complement.
AGAACACTGCATTGTCCATTGTTTGTCCCAGCAGAAGTCCAGATGATTTGGAGAATCCAGACTGCCCTGACACATCTCCCATTCCTCTTTAGAGGGTTGAGTGGGATTGGTGCCCAAACTCTTGACACATTTTTGTTCATTATTGCAAATACCCCCTGTATGTGTGAATAATGCTTCCAGGAGGCTGTTCCTAGGGCTCAGTACTACTAAATACCATTTATGTCTAGAATGCTCAGTTGTCTGTAGTCAGTTGTCATTGTCCTCCTTTCTGAACTTTATTCAGTTTGTAAGGAATGGAAGTAAAACCCATGGTGTTTGGACCTAGAGAAGCAACACACTCCTACATTAATATTATATAGATGTGGTTCCTTTTACATCTACCTATAGGAATATTTTTATGTAATAGGAGAAATTGGAAAATGGGCTTGCATTAGGCAATGTTTAATCACACAGGTCTCACACTTAACACATGTTACCTTGATTAGTCTCTGGGGCTTACAGGTTGGACTTGGAGCAGCAGGGTCTGAGACAGGAAAACCCCAAAACAACCCCCTTACCTGTTTGTAAAAAGACATTTTTTCAAGCCCAAGGATTTAAGTTGCTGAGGCTGTTCAGCTCCCTCACATTGTCCTTCTGGGGTTTTATGCACCTTGCATTTAAGGAAGAAGCTGTAGATGGTTTAAATTCCAGCAAGGAGGGCTAAAGCTTTAAGACTGTGTAACTTTTTGTGTTTAAGCCTTTTTGCTTTGCCGTGACAGAATGTATTAAACTGAACAAAAACCTGGCTTAAGAAATGGTGCAGGCACTGGGTTCTCCAGTGGTGACATGTCTGCTGGCATTAAACAGGGAGCCTTTGTGAGGGGCTGGCTGTCATTCTAAATCCCAGCATCTACTCTGTGAGTAAGAATGATTTCCCACTAAAACATTAGCTTGAAAAACTCGAGTTAGGGAAAACATGACATTTGAGGGCAGAAAGATACCCTGGATGCTTTTAGACTCTGGTCAAGGGATAGAAGCACTGGAAGGGAGTGTGGCAAGGGGAGGGCAGACAGTGAAAATGGGAAACATTGAAATGAGCAATGCTGAGGAGTTACCTGAGCATAAAATGTGACACTGTCTTCTTCTTCAGATGTCCATTCATTAATAGCAATAAATAATTTCAAAAGGATGAATGAGTGCAGAGTTCCTACTGCAGTGGCCTCCACAACCCCCAGATATTTACCAGGGCCATGATGTTACAAGTAAGGGCAGGTGCATTTCCATCCCTGGTGAAAGGTGCTGCATCCAGTGAGCCATGCCCAGCTCCTGTTAAGCTGCTGCCTGGGCTGGGTTCAGTGCAGAAATCTGCGTTCAGATTCAGCTGGGTGTTGCTGTGTGCAGTAACTGGTCTGGAAAAGGTGCAAGTTAATGAGGGAAATGCATTGTGTGCCATGAGTCTGGTCAGGTATGGAAGGAGAGCTGGCTGAAAACAGACACTGTGGGTACAGAACTTGCTCCCTTTCCAGTGCAGCACTTCTGGAGGCCATGGGAAAGTTTCTTGGGGCACACAGATATTTGTAGTAGGTGACTAATGTTTTCCAATTCAGTTAAATCCAGGACACTGTAACGTTGGCCTGGCATAGTCCATCAGAAATAGAAGCAATTATGAACTTCCTTCTGAAAAGAGCAGATAAATCCTTTGTTGGATTTACCACAGATTTATTCTACTACTTAAGTTTTGTGTGACATGAAATATTTGCTTCACAAAGTGGAATTCTTATTCTGTGTGCCCACTTCACAATATTTAGATTTAGCAGTTAACTTGAATGCAGCTAGACAGGGAGAAAGTTTTATGTCTTCTGGAAATAGTTGTATTTCTAGAGCCTGCATGTTCTGTCTTAACTATCTTCTATTTCACCCAAAGCTCTAGGACACAAAGGCCAAAAAATAAAAGGAACACTTCTTAGTTTTACGTGTTTCCCGTTTTCTGGCATTACTGTGATTTTTAGGTCACAGCATCTCTGCTAAAGGATACTGCTGTCCTGGTGTATTCTGTGTAATGCTTGCCTTGGGTGGGAACAGTTCCAGAGAGCTGCAGATTTAATTAGTCTGCATTGGTGCCTCCTAGAATAGAATTGGAGAGTCTTTGGAAAAGAAGAAATTATATTCATGCATGACCATCGGCAGAACCAACTAAAAGTCATCGGAGATTGGGCCATAAAGTGTTTGCAGTTCCAGTTCACAGATGTGCCTGCTCAGAATGAGGTGGGATAAGTTGGGAGCATCTGCCCAGCAGGAAGGAACAAAGGCTTTATTCAAGCCAGCCGTGTCTGCTGCAGTGTACCAGGACAGCCTGCAGGCTGTGGCCAGCGTAGGGCTCAGGCCCCAGCACTGACAAACATCTCATCCACATTCTGTGAGTTTTCTCCATCTCTCCTGGTCCTTTTTCTAGGATTTTCACTCCATAAAAATAGCAGGAAAGTGTGGGGTCCCAGCTGTGGGTTTCTCTGGGTCTGGACTGAAGGCACTTGAGACAGTAGCTCATGTTCAGACTCAGGTGTTCATTATTTCTTATCAGTGAAACAGTCTCACCACTGGGAGTTCAGCAGCTTTGCATCAGAAAGCACAAAATGGCCAACAATCTCTTGTTCCAAGGTCTTTTAACACTAAACTGTCCAATGAAGAGCTGACACCTGGATTATTTCCCCTTTTAACCCAATAACTGATCCCAAAGAGCCCCAATGTGGGCTTTGCTGCCCAATTACAAAATGCCACCCAAACCCACAGAGAAGGAGGAAGAAGCAGCATGAAGAAGAAACCCAGGATGACACCCTGTGCCCTCCAGCTTGCTCCCATCCTCAACACACTAAACATCCCAGAACCTCAATTTCTCCCCAAGTGATGCACCTACACTGCTCTCTGTAATCCATTTCACACTTCTGTGGATTCCAGTCTATCTTGCAGTCCAGGAAACTTTCTCCATGAATGAGGGTCACAGTCAGTGCTGCCCTGGGGGTCAGGGCACCCCAGAGCAGACAGAGAAACATTCCCAGTGCCCTGGGTTTGCACAGGAAAGATGAAACTGGTGTAGTGCAATAGGAGTGTAGGGCTTGTTTATGTACTTATTTTTAAGGCACAAATGGCAGGAGCTGCTCACCGGTGTGGTGGCTGTGTGTCCTGCTGGCCTGAGACAGCTGTGCTGGTGCCACAGGGGTGAAGTCTGGTACAGCAGGTTTGGGGTGGCTTCTTGGGCATGTCTTAATAGTGATGAAGGCAAACATGGATATTTTGCATGCTGAAGAAAGAGTTCACAGGAATCTTCTATTTCCTGAACAACCACTGAGAGTCCTTGGGGTTTTCTGTGTATGTATTTGCTTCTCTTGTGTGGATTTGGAATAGTCTTTCCATTTGCCTTCACTCCTGGTGCTTTTGCCTTGAGATCACACTAGATGTTTCTTAGTTCGTGATCTTGCCCTGGTTTCAGCTAGTATACAGCTATTTTTTTTTTTTTTGGTAGCTATTACAGTGCTGTGTTTTGGATTTGAAATGAGAATGGTGTCAGGAGTGGGATCAAGAAGTGCCCTTTATATACAACAGGAAAATAAAAGCTCAAATAAAGCTTTGAGTAGAGAGCGTCTGAGCATACCCAGTGGTGGTTTTTTTTCATCCTCAGACCAAGTATAAAGATGTAGGAAATGCCCATTTTAGACAAAATAACAAATTTCTCTCTGTACTCTAGTCCAGTAATTTTGTGTCCTATTAGAATTTCTTGTTACATCATAAATACGGGGTTCTCTGAGGCTACTCCATGTGTTTAAAGTGATGGAAATACTAAACCGTGTGGCTGTTTGCACTGATATTTTCAAACAAAGAGACACAGCACTGCTTTAAAGCTAATACCACTTTTAAGCAGTGTTTTAAGACAGCTTAGTCAAGGTTCAAATTTATGTAAAAAATTCCATAATTGCAGTCAGGCTTGCCTGAAAGCAGGCGAGCTGGAGGTGCTGCTCAGGTGCAGCTGGATACCTGGTACCAGACAGGCTTTCCCCTTTGTCATCAACATCAGGTTTTGTGTTCAGTCCCAGGCCGGAGCGGTAGATGGGAGCCCAGGGCCTGCTGGGATGGGGTTTTACACTTGTGCTGTCCTTTTGCCCTTCCCCTGAACTCTTTTCATTTCAGTCATGAGCAAACAGTCAGTGCCTGAACTAACAACCCCGCAATCCTCCAAAGCACGCTCCTTACAGTACCAAACAAAGGGAGGCCCGCGTGGGCCGGCCCAGGCCAAGGAATGCAGCTTCGGGGTTCTGCTCCATAAATTTAACCAGCACGACAAAAAGGAGATAATGTGAGCCTTCGTGATGATCTGAAAGGGGGAGGTTTGTGTCCCATTGATTGCGGTCTGGCGCAGCGCCAGCCCCGAGCCTGACCGACAGTTGAACCATATCGTTAAGGCGTGTAATACAGCTCGAGTCTTGTACAGCAGCCAATGAGTACATATCCAGAGGGCAAAAGTTTATAAAGAGTCGAGGCTGTCCTGTTTAACCCTCTCACACTGCCTGTAATATACACGGCTGCCATTCACAAATAGGCACTTTGCTATTAAAATGTAAACCTTCAGCTTTCTGTACTTGGAAAATGTACATGTGTGGCTGATTTCTAACGTGCAGCAGATTTATAAAGTGATCGTGGAAAAATATGTAAAACTGATCTTTTTTTTTTTCCACCGGAAAAAAAAAAATCCAACCCACTTTTATTTCAGCACTACTTCATCCATAGTTACTTTTTTTGGTCAGAGATGTCTTCTGGGTTGTTCTGCAAACTCTTTCATACAGATGGAGCTATTTATTGCCTTGATGTCACCTCATTTAGCATGTGGCTGGTATTTTTATAGATAATTTTTTCACCTAATGTTGCTGTTAACATGTGGAATGCTCTTTATCAGTTTTGTAAGTACAGCCAGTTGATCTGAATTGTTCTTGCAACTGCAAACTTTAAAAATCAAAACAAACCTCATGAGTAGCTTTTTGTTGGGTGAGGTTTGTGCTAGAGCACTTTGCTGTGCCTGTTGCAGCCCCAGTTGTAGTAACTGAGAAATATAAAAGGAGGGTTGGAAAGAGAAGAAACGTCCAGACATTAGAGTTGATTGACACAGTCCCTCATGCACAGCCAGGGTCACTGTCCTGTTGCTGGGCAGGGCCCCTGGTTTGGTTTTTTTTCCCCCAAGTAGATTTTCTTTCCCAGAAAGGCAGGAATACAATGTGGAAGCATTTCTGTTAGACTGAAGTATTTTACACTTCAAGTGACCATGTTTGTGTTTGCCACAACTGGATATTTCTTGACCAGCATTGATGGGACCATAATAAATGTGACTCCCCATTCCTGGCAGTGTCCAAGGCCAGCTTGGACTGGACTTGGAGCACCCTGGAACAGTGGGAGATGTCCCTGCCCATGGCAGGGGATGGGACAGGATGAGCTTTAAGGGCCCAGATCAGTCTGGGATTCCATGGGCACAGACATAAGAGCAATGCTCCATCTGCTATAGGCCCTGCCTGGCAGCAGACAGTGTTTAACATTTAAACTCTCACACAGTGCCCTGAGGCTGAGCAGTGTTCTGGTCCTGGGCACTTTGGTTTCACTAAGGCATGTTCAGCTCCTGTCCTCAGTCAGGTGTTTGCAGGAAATCCCTGCTGAGAACCATATTTTGCACTGAGTCAGGAGGTGAATGGAGCATTTTTCAACACATTGGTTTGACAAGAAACCTTTAAGGTGACAGCTGCTTTCATCCCTGTAATCAGTATAGGAGGAGTCTGGGGGAGATTGGAAGCTGGGATGGCAGTGTTATGTTTTGTCAACTTCTTAAGCTTGATGTTACCAAAGTGCTTGAGAAAGTGTGAGTTCTGCTGCACAGCTGTTGCAGGCACAGGTGGGGCAAGTGCCAGAAGTTAATGCCCAGAGCGCAGCTGGTGTCAGTGCTCTGTCTATGCTGCAAGCTCATACACCTTGTCCAGATGCTGGATTTGTAATATGGATGTCATAATTAAGTTGTCTTAATTAATCTCTTCTCAATTCCTTTTGAACTTGGAGCCTGATGAGGTTGTGTACAATTGCAAACCCCGGGAATAATTCTTAATTTTGTTTTTATCTGGTGTACAAAAGAAAAGGCAAGGGGGAGAAAAGCTCTATCTCCAAGAAACTGGCAGGAACAACTTCCATGATAAACAGTTGCTCCTTGAGCATGCTGTACTCTCCTAAAGGCATGTCGGGTCAGCTAAAGGTCTGCAGCATCTGAGCTGGGAGATCCCTCCAAAGAGGAGGGATTTAACTGTAAGTGGGAGGTTTTAACCCTAGGCACCATTTATTTGCATGTTTCTGCCTGAAACTAGCATTTTGGGAACACGTTTAACAAGCACAATATATTCCATGCGTTTGCTGGAATCAACGGCGCATATGAGCTTCCTCAGATCTGCAGTCAGCAGGGAGCTGTCTGGCCCGTGATTTTACACATTCTTGCATCTAACTGAGACGTTCTGATGCCAAATCCAGCACTCAACTGACTGCACCATGTGTGCATTTTAACACACCTTAACAGCATCTGTGCTGGAACCAGCCAGTGAATCCATGGCGGAGCTTTGCCGGATCTCTGGGATCAGTGACCTGCCTGTTGGGAGCTGCACCCCAAAGTGCAGCACAGGATGGGAGGCAACTGCACTGACCTCTTGAAACAGAGCACCAGTAGAATCACCAGGGAACAGGGAATCTAGATTGCCACATGTTTTCCTGAAATTAGGCCCAAGGCATTAAATGTTCTCAGGCGCTGAGAACTGGCACATCAAAAACCTGCTGTCTCTGCCCTTCTGTTCAGCAAATTCTGGGAATATTCCTGCTCATCACATGGGTTCAGCACGTGAAACAAAGTGAAGTGCATCAGCGAGGAAAGAATCGTGGAAATAGTGGGTTTTTAGTGCTGTGCAGAGGTGCAGTGTGCACTACAGACCCCATTGCAAGTGGCACACGTGTGTTTCCATTTGTCCTCCAGTGCTGCTGTGGCTGCAGCATTGAGTTTGTCTCTGTGATGGCTGAGTTTTCAGCTCCATTTTTAAGGCCTACATTGCAGCATTTAATTGGTTCTGGTACTCCCAAGTGTGCTTTGCACAGTGTCCTCCCATCATGTCTGTGGCAGAAACCCTGTCCTCATTCTGCATTTCATGGAAATCATGTGCATGGGATGGTGATCCTCATGGAAGGCTGCAGGTCCCAGTCAGTCTGGAACTCAAACAAGTGTACCAGGTATTTTAGTTGTGTATTTTATGGTAGAAGATAAAGGTTATTCCTCCCTTAATTTACCAGATCATGTCACTTTTAATGTCTGAAATGCACTGAAGCCTCCTCAGGCAAAGCACTCCCTGTATTTAGGAAGCAGACTTTCTTCAGAGCCAGTAATAGTTTGATTTTATTATTTTTTTGAATTGTGTCTTACATTACCTGCCATTTTCCTTTGTTTGAATTGAAATAGTTTTATAATTATTTCAAGGGGATAAAAATCATTGCCAGGCTGAAAGTCTTTGTGCCAAGCTACAGCCCAGAGCAGGCACGAAATTCTATGCAAACCTGAAAAAAAAAAAAAGAGTTTATAATGGAAACCCTGAATTTTATCTGTACTAAAACCAGCAAGTTACTGCTTAACTGGGCTGGGATAACGAGCTGGTGAGACTGGACCTTTGGTGGTGAGAGTTGCTGAAGTTTTGGCAGCAGGAACTGGGTCTGGCTAAAGGAAATGATTCCTAGAGAGTTTTGGGGGGAGCCCTGGGGCTGAAGGATCCCTTGGGAGGGAGCCCGTGGCCAGGAGCACCCCAGGGGTGGCCATGGGGCTTGGCTGGCAGGCAGCTGCTGCAGCAGGTCAGGTCTGTGAGCAGCCTGGTCCATTCAACACTGGTTCCAGGTGCCAGAATTCCATCTCCTCGCACTTAGAGCTGTTGTTTGTGCAGGATTTGGGTTGTGCATGCTCAGGCTGGCTTTTTGTGCAGATCTGTGGTTGCCACTGCTGTTCCCTTACTCAGATGAGAAATCCCCCAGATACACATTTTACATGAAATCCAGTGATTACTGTGTTGGTCATGGGGTTTTGTTCATGTTGTTTTTTCTCAGAAGTTGCTACATTTCCTAAAGTTGTAATGTGATGAATATTTATTCTGGGTGTGATACTGAGGAAACTGAGAGATGTAAATTTGTAAATAATTTCTAAATCATTTTAGAATAGGGATGGTTTGTTTTAGCAGAACAACATCTTTTGATATACAAAGTTTGAGGCCTTCTAAATTTTATTTTTTAATGTTTTTGTCAAGGTACTCAGGGAAACTTTTTAGGTCCAAGAGACCATCAGAGATAAGTAACAGTTCTCAAAACCACAGTGTATTTATGCACCTCTGCAGGAATCACAGATCCTGATCTATGATCTGCAGAGCTGATGATCTGCAGGATTACAGACCTGAGGGTAGGAACCTGCTGGGGTGGGTGACAGGGGTGAACATGGAGTGAGGGAGCAAGGACAGGTGATTCTGGAAAGCATGTGATGTCTCTTGGAGAGTTTTCTCAGCCTAAGTTGGTCAATAATCATCCCCATTAATATCTGACCACTTCCTTCATCAGGTTGGTGATGTGTTTGACGACAAAACTCCTGGCTTAGAACTGGCCAGCCGAATTCCGAGGATTCTGTGAGCTGCTCAGCAAATGCCAAGCAGTTAATGCCATGCACTGCTTGCAGTGAGCAGAGTCAGCTGCAGTGAGAGCTGCAGTGCTCAGCTGGGAGCAGGGCAGGGCTGCCGTGTTCATCTCAGCCTCCCAACAGCCTCTCCCAGCCCTTTGTGCCTCCATCCAGCAGCACCGTTCCCTGCTGTGCCGGGCAGACGTGAGGGCATTCCTGCCTTGGATTGCTTTTGTGTGCTTATTAAAAAGGAATCAGCAGATCTGCTGAGTGCCTGGGTAATGGAACCCAGATGTGGGCACTGCCGCCCGCTCTGCTTGACAAATCTGCAGCTTTTGGGATTTCACCGGGGTTGCTTATTATTTACAGAACGTAACTTGAGACAGTAGAACAAATTTTTAGATTAAAAAAATCAAGTGGTGTGGAATGTTTTTAGCTGTGCAGACCAAACAAAGCAGTTTGCCAAGGGGGTGATGGACTAAATCCATGCAGTTTAGGCCCAGCACCAGTGGCACTGGGTTGGAGAACTGCTGGCCTTATCACCAAGAAGGGAATGATCTGTTATCACCAGGATCAGGGTCTGAGCATGGAGGGCACAGTGAGCACTGAACTTGTACTCTGAAGTGCTTCTTCCATTTAAAAACAAAACCAAAACATAAAACCTTGGTTCAGAAATTGCCAAACCTTCAGAAATCCATTATGGTGCCCTTTGTAGCAGTGGTACTTTTTCTCTGGCCTGCTTAGAGCCAAACATTAGAAACCAGTGCTCCCTGAAGTTACAGTGTCTGTGGGATTAAAAGGCCCTGTTTTATCCCACTGCCATTAGGGTAGTCTTACTTGCAGTGCTTCAGATCCCTCTTCTCAAGGAACTAAAAATATTAGAGGGGCTGGTGTGTTGAATATTGCAGAATTACAGAATATTAGAGGGGCTGGTGTGTTGAATATTACAGAATTACAGAATATTAGAGGGGCTGGTGTGTTGAATATTACAGAATTACAGAACATTAGAGGGGCTGGTGTGTTGAATATTACAGAATTACAGATTAGAGGGGCTGGTGTGTTGAATATTACAGAATTACAGAATATTAGAGGGGCTGGTGTGTTGAATATTACAGAATTACAGAATATTAGGGGGCTGGTGTGTTGAATATTACAGAATATTAGAGGGGCTGGTGTGTTGAATATTACAGAACTACAGAACATTAGAGAGGCTGGCACAGGGGAGTGTTTGTCTGAAGGATGGTTCATGTAAAACCCACTGCACAAGGTTAGAGAGGTCTCTCTCTCTCTAACCCTCAGGGAGTGTACACTGGTGCAGCTGCTCTGTCCCAGTTATCCATCTTCCTGAATGCAAGATGGAAAGTCTCAGCAAAACATTACTGATTGGGCAGTGTTAATTAAAACCCACCTAAGGCTGCAGGCAGTAGCTCTTTGAACTTGTCAGTAGGTGCCATAGGGAGCTTTAAGAGCCAGCAGGGGCTTCTTTGATTAGTGGTCTTTTGCCATTTTCCTGCTTTTGGAAGTTAGAAAGTAGAACAAGCAGCAAGGTGTGAATTATACTGGTTGGAATCCTTTAATTTCTCTGAGTTCTTTAAGTTCTGAGGAACTTCTGTCTCAGTATTTTGCATTCATGGAGGCAAAAGTTTCTGTTTATTGCTTTGTAAGACTCTAATAGGTAAAAGCAGGCATGTGTTGCTCACCTCTTGTGTAGGTTTAGAAAGACAGGAATGCTGTACCTGGTGCAGGTGAATCCTGGGTGTATCTAAGGAATTTAAGGGGCAGGAGAGGTGACTTGCTCTAGAGCACTAGTACTTCAATAGCACAGCTCTAACCACTGCATTAAGAGTTGTCAAAAACTTGAAGGAAAACAAATTTTAAAAGGGTGCCCAGGCTTCAGGTGGGGGTCAGGGCTGCTGAGGGGGAAAGGTGACAAGGAAATGAGGCTCCAGAGAAAACATCTGCAGAGCATGGGCACCAGCAGGTGAGTGCTCTCTCCTGGTGGTGGGCAGCTTGAAAAGCAAAGGTAATGCTCCATGGGACATTCCTCCTATCCCTGGATCAGAAAGGCTGGAGTTCCTTGTGCAGGGTTTTACAGAGAGTCAGGATGGGAAGGGAGAGCACTAATCCAAAATGGTGCATTTGGCTGGGAAATTTGTAACAGCAGTAGCCTGGAAGAGCTGTGAAATACCATGGAGCAGCCCCAGAGTGATGCTGCTGGGAAGGGACAGGGAATGAAGCAGGGCTCAGCAGCCTGTAACACAATTCTTCAGGGGCAGGGCGTTCCAGGAGCTTGAAGGAATTCAGAGTATTATTTTTTGACAAAATTCTGCTAAGGGAGGAACCGAGCCTGCAGTTCTGCAGTGCTGTGGCCAATATCAACCTCTGATGGCTGTCAGCCCACAAGTGTGTGTCCTTCTTACTGTCATTTCTAATAGACACACAGAAGGGTAAAGTATGTTAAACCCTGCTATGGGGATCCTAATTAATGAGGATTTTTCTGCTGTCTTAATTTAACTGCATGTTCTATTTCCATAACCATAGAGTTTGCAGTCTCCTGGCACTGTCCATCACTGAGAGCTCTCTCTAGGTTTTTGCACTCTTACTTTCTTTAGAGCAGTGAGAAGAAATGGTCAAATCAGTAAAACTGCTGATAAATACATCCCAAAACCTTCAGAGAGTATACACTGCTTAGGTCACTTCTTCCTACTAATTTAGCTACTTTCCCCTTCATTGTAGCCAAAGTTCTTCTGGTTTTATTACTGTATGGTTCTGTGTCTCACAGAAATGTGTGAGTAGACACCACATCTTCCAGCCTTCCAGGATCTGCACAGCGTGTTTGTGAAGACCTGGGATTTTTGAAGCTTTGTATTTCAGAAAGCCTAGATCCCAGAGTGCAGGCAGGTGTCAGTGGAGGAAAGGCTGCCCCAGGTGATCTCTGTGTGTCTCTTGCTCAGGACCAAGGCGGAGCGAGTGCGGAAGCCCCGGTGCTGCAGGGGACCCCAGGGGCTCCTGCCCCGCTACCTGGAGAGCCAAGCAGAGGGACAGGAGCAGCTCTTCAAACTCACAGACAACATCCAGGATGAGTTGTGAGTACACAGCCACTTCCACAGCTACTCTGAGTACTTCTGTTCTGTTTGCTGCCATTGTGTCTTCGTGTCCAAACCTGCTTCACACACAGACACATGTTCAGTTCTGGGCCCTCACCACTGCAAGGACATTGAGGGGCTGGAGTGTGTTCAGGGAAGGGAATGGAGCTGGGGAGGGGTCTGGAGCACCAGGAGTGTCTGAGGGAGCTGGGGAAGCTCAGCCTGGAGGAAAGGAGGCTCATGGTGGACCTTCTGGCTCTCCACAGCTCCCTGACAGAAGGGTGTGGCCAGTCACGCTCTGCTCCCACAGAACAGGGAACAGGAACAAGAGACAGGATAAAAGGAATGGCCTGAACTTGCACCAGGGGAGGTTCAGGTTGGATATTGGGGTAAATTTATCCATGGAAAGTCATAAATCCCTGGCACAGCTCCCCAGGACAGTGGTGCTGTCGCCATCCCAGGAGGGATTTAAAAGCCATGTGGATGTGGCACCTGGGGACATGGGTTTGTGTTGGCCTGGACAGTGGTGGGATGGTCTCAGATGGCTTTTTCAACCCAAATTATTCTGTGATTCTACAGGGGGAATATCAGTTTGTTGGATTGGGGTCTAAATGCAGAATTCATCACTTGCCTGATCTCCACCACAGTTACTGATCAGCTGTGTCAGGGGAGGGTGTTAGATGCTGTGTCTGTCACCCATCAGAGCATCTGCCAAGGCAGAGGGTCAGAATTGCTGATGGTGGAGCTGGCAGAGGGAGGTACAGGTTCAGCAGGGTCACTTGGTGTCACCAGTGTCACTGGGCAGGTTCCATGTGCCACTCCAGGTTGTGCCTGAGGAAGAGATTGCAATCTGCCACTTACTTGTTGCACTGTGAGTTCACATTTGGGGTATCCTGTTTCCATCTCCTTTCAGGATCTTTGTGCCTATTCAGGATGGCTCTTGAGCAGGGAGATTGGAAAGAGCAATTTGTGACCAAAAAAAATCACTGGTGTAGCCCATAGCAGTGCAGTGGCCTTTGTCATCGAGTCACACTGTTCATTCACTGTGACTCTCACTATTAGAAACATCATTCAGCAGGAACACAGTGTTTCTTGTCATGGAAAATAAATACAAAATTATGCCTCTGACTTTTATCCTAGTATCATAATCAGAAACACATTTGAAGACCTGATTATTTGCATATTTTCCTTCAGAGTTAAATCCATAAAAGGGGGTTTAATACCTTGCTCTACTGTTCTAACTAAATGTTTCCACATTTTTTTCCAGTTAGGCTCGCTGTTTCACTTCTGGAAAATATTGTGTAATTACTTCCTGATGTTGTTAAGAACCCCACAAATTCTCCAGAGATCTGGTTGCTTCTACTTTGTTCTACTGGATCATGTTTCATTTAATTTTTCATTTTATTAATTTGAGATATTTTTAATAGTGTAGATGTATGGGTATTAAACAAAAAAAAAAAAAGTTGTATCTTGCAGTAATATCTGAAAAGGTTAAAAATACCCATTTTAAGAACTTTACACTGAGAAAAAAGAAGCAGCTGGCAAGAGCAAAGGTAGTGGTGCATGACTCAAACTTAGAACAAAATGTAGAGCCTGAACTACAAATTAGCTAATGTTTCTGGGCTTCTCCATTAACTCGCTGACCTCTGTTTCCATTCCTCAGAATATATACATGCCACCAGTAAAAGTCTTTTAAGGAGAAGTGTGTGCATCATGTGTGGCTCTTACAGAGCAAATGCAGCCCGTGGTCAGTGCCCGAGTGCGTGCCCTGGACTTGGGAGCAGCTGTCAGTGCCCCATCTGTCCCCGTGGATGTCCTGGTGTCCCTGGTGGTCCTGACCCAGTTGGATCTGTGCCTCCCTCAAACACTTGTGTTTGATGTGCCTGCCCAGGGCATCAGGCTGTTCTTCTGCAGCTGTACTGCTGCTCTGGGTTTAAATTAAGTTTTCTGTGACACTTCATAAAAAATGTCACTCTCCATCCTGTTTAACTAATTTCAAAGGCAGAACCTTACCCTGAAGTGTTTGAACTCTGATGGAAAACTGCAGGGCAGGTGCTGATTTCTGGAACTCTGTTAATGTTGTCTTTCACCTGGGTTCCTCTAAGCCATTTTGTTTTACTTAAAGGAACACCGGTTTTTTATCCCCTCCTGGAGCTTCGTCCAAGGTTAGAGCTGGGCAAAGCATGTCACAGGCCCTGCTTAATGAGGCTGTGTCCTTCTCAGCACATGACAGTGTGGGGACAGTGGGGGTTGGAGTTGGTGTGTGCACCTTGCCCAGTGTGAGGGCAGGGACACAGCACAGAGGGAAAGGCAAGTTCAGTGCAGAGCAGTGTCTTTGAGAGGACTGGGAATACAGAATTACTGGAGTTATCCTTTCATACCACAAAAAGAAACTATGGCCTGACCTTTTGCCGTATTTTTGGCTATTAACATATCTTTTATAGCTCTGGGTTTATTTAACTACAGATCAGAGTAGCTTGTGTGCAGTGATATTTAACTGGTAGAGCCAAGGGTGCATTTGGAGATTTGGGAACTTTTCTGTTTACCAGAAACACTGAGTTAGTGACAAAGGGCAGTGATTTCTAAGCCAGTGGAGGATTCTGCAGGATGTGAGGACAGCAGGCAGGTTTATATGAGCAGTGGCTCAGAGGGCAGCAATTGGGAACCTGCCTGACAGCAGCAGAATCCTCCTTTACAGAAGCTTGTCGACCCTGGGGGCTGTTGGCAGAGCTTTTTTACTCTATTACTCTCTCAGCTATGATTCCACATTCAAGTTGTTGAATTTTTCAGCTTTTTAAAAGCCCCACTAATGAGGTTCATTTCAGTAGTAAACCAGAAGTGGGGGAGAAACTTTTGTGCCTTCAACTTCCATTTCACTTTTGCACCTTACAATTATTCTTTTACACACCAGCCTTTTGAGCCATCATAACTCTCAATATTCCTAACTCACTCTTCTCTCCCTCTTCCTATTCATCACTCAGCCTAATCTCCCTGGGGAAACCTGCTTGCTGCTTAACCTCTCACCCCTTGTTAAACAGCTAATTTCTCTTTTCTGCTACTGATCCTGGCAGCAGGTTCAACTTGATTCTGGTTTTGAAGGCAGGGAGGTGTGGGGAGCAGAAGAGCACAGGAGAATTACAGGATAGCTCTTGTCATAAACGTCTGCAAACCTTTCACGTACTGGCTCTGGAACTGAAATGAGTTGCAATTAGCTTCAGCATTAGGACTTGCAGTGCTCCAGAGCAAGGAAATTACTGTTCCTAAGTCCTTGTCAAAGGACATTTTTATGTGTACTTGTAATGCCCAAAGCTGGTGGCCAGGCAGGCAGCACTGATATTTGATTTACAGCATGATCTTTTCATAAATAGGTGAGTGTCCTTCATTAGTTCTATTTCTAAACAGTTTCAGTTAAATACAGAGGAATCGTATTTGTTGCACTACTAAATTTTCTGATGGACTTCTGGAGGTCACAGAACAGGTGGTGGCACTGGTTCATTTGCTGGTTTTAGCTTTAAGCTAATATTGCTGTCTCCTTTGGTGCAGTTTCATCGCCGTAGAGAACATCGACAGCTACTGCGTGCTCATCTCCTCCAAGGCCGTGTATTTCCTGAAGAGTGGAGACTTCATGGACAGGGATTGTATATTCCTGGAGGTCAGGTATGATGACCTGTACCACTGCCTGGTGTCCAAGGACCACGGGAATGTCTACATCCAGCTCACCAAGAAGGCTGTGAACACGAGCAGCGGGCTGGCCATGCCGGGCCCCTCCCAGCAGCGGCCCATGGTGAGCAGCTGGCACCCCTTTCCCCTGGGGCTCCCCTCGTGAGCAAAGGGCTTTAGGCACAGGCTTTGTTCTGGCAGCACTGAAAACAGCTGCTGCCCAGCTTTCGGTGGCTGTAGAAGTGGCTCCCTAAACTCTTGAGAAAGCTGAAGAAAGGCAAACACTAAAATATTCCCACAGGCTGAAAAGTAACAGGAAGAAACGTGTATTTACCTGTGAAAGGCTTTTAGCTTTTAACCACATGAATGCAGCTTGGGTGCTCTGCTGTCTGTTTAATCTTCTCCTACGTGTAGCAGTTTTCACTGTGAGGTCTCTAACGCTGGGACCAGTGTTTATGTTTTGTGCCATTACAGTAGCTGCTCAGGGGCTGTTTTACAGGCACAGCTACCAGCTCACCCCTGACCCAAGGCAGCTCACATTCCAAACAGAACAGCCAGATAAAAGGTGGGAGGGGAGGCAAAGGAAATAAGCTCAGATATGGCACTGTGTTCCTGCTCTCACCCTTGAATATCTGTGTGTGTACCTGGTGCCTCCTCAGGCTTCTTCCTTGCTCCAGCCTAAGTGCTGAGAAGGAAGCTCCACTGAAACCTTTCTGTCCCCTACCTCCAATCTGAAATCTATTCTGTTTTAGCTGACAGCAGGAGCACATTAAGAAAAATCCCCTTTCTTTCTGCAGGTGAAAGTGAAATCAGAAGCTCTGGCAGTAAAGGTGTCCCAAGAAATCAACTATGCAAAGAGCCTTTATTATGAGCAGCAGCTGATGCTGAGACTTAGTGAAAATCAAGAGCATCTCGAGCTGGACTCTTGAAAATCCACTTCCTCACTGCCAGAAAGAGCTGCAAGTACCAGGCTGGAGCCAGGACTGTGTGACTAGAGAAGGAAAAAAATATAATTTTAGTATTTAGAGAAAACAAAAGAGGTGGCTTTTCTTTTTTAAGCACTAGTTGTGTACCAGAGGTGTAGCTGACACAGCTTTGGGTCTGGGAGAAGCCCTGTATTTTGCTAACATGTATATATGTACAAGTGTCCATGTAAATATGACAGGCAGCGGGTGTTGGTATAAATATGAGTCTGTTTACTGTGTAAAGAAATTAAAGGAGCTCTACTGAGTCATACTGCACTACCTGACAGAAGCCCTTCTCTCTCTCTGTCTTTTTTTTTCCCTCGAGAAAACTGATTTTCACAGTACAGGAATGTAGATAAACCTTTAAAAAATAAAATCAAGAATTAATTTCAGCTTTTGGAGCACAGGTGTCCTGTGGTTTAGAGCTTTAACACCGTGAATAGGGTGCATTAACACTGTGATGAGGGGGCACTGGTTGGGTTCTTTGGTGGGCTTTTTGTTGGTTTTTTTTTTCTCTTAACTCACTAATACAGGAAAATACAGGAGACCTGGTCTTGCACTGAAATGTCAGCCTCTTTTTTAACAAAAAAAATGTATTTTGGTAAATAATACAGGGAGGATTCAGTTTTATATTCACAGTCTGCATCTCAAAGCCTCTTTTCTGACTTGTTTTTGAAGTAGTTGAAGTGAGCAGCCTTGGAAATTGAACATTTAACTTCAGATTTTTCCTTCCCTCAGGTGGAGGAAGGGTGGGGGGAGAGGAGATTGCCAGCTTGTTGGACTTCACAATATCTTGAGAAGTAAACTTCTAAATAAAAAAACAACCATTTTTTCCCCGATGTTGTACACCACATTGGTATTTGTCTCATTAACTGTGACCACACTGAAGAGGGAGGAATGAGTGCTCTGAAACACCTTGACCCACAGAACTGGAACCCTCAGTGTCACATTTACTCCCTGGAGGTGCCAGGCTTGGGTGTGAACACACAACTCTCCAGATCTGCTGAGTAACCTGCATTTTAAAGTGTGACTCCATAAACCTTTAGATTCAGTGTAAGCAGACCTTTTAAAAGGTAAAGCCATTTGAAGGTCAAGTCCTTCCATGAGCACACATGGGGATATTTTGATGCTGAAGGTTAGAATGGAACTCTTCTGAGCTTTTGTGAAATACTGGGCTGCTGAAGGTGGGGAGGGAGAACAGGGAGTGGCTGTCACTGCTGTGTTGAGCACTCCAGGGGAGGGATGGAGTCTGTTCTTGGGGTCTGTAACCATCCCTGAGGAGATGGGGTGCAAGCACCGGCGCAGTCACTGAACAGTGGCACCCTCGGGGTGCCCTCAACTCAGAGAGCTGTTTGTAAAAAAACCTGTCCAGCTGCAAGGTGTAATAAAGAGTAGATGAAATAACACCTCAGCAGGGGCAGGAAGGAAGAGCTGTCTCTGACTGGTGAAGAGACCCACACAGCGTGGAAATGACACCTTTCTGTGCCTTCCTTCTCTGCTCTCCTCCCCTTTCCTTCCTGTTTTCCCAGTCCTCTCATCCCCTTTACCCCTGTCACATCCTTTCCCGTCCTTCCTTTTCCCATCCTTTCCTCCTCTTTACGTCCTCCCCCTTTCCCTGCCCTCCCCTTTATTCCTCTTTTCTCCCCTTTACTATCCTGCACTCTCCTCCTGTCCTCTCCTCCCTTGCCCTTTTCCCTGGCCCACAGTTTCACTCCAGTGCTCCTGCAAAGAAATCCGGGGGCTGTGTCCCCACTGTCCCTGCTGCAAACAGCCCCACCCCACCCCACCCTGTCACCAGGTCTGCCTCCAGGACACAGGCATCACTTGTCTGCCCTCTCCTGAGCCAGGGAATGGCTTCACTCTCTCAAGGCATGAAGGTAACTGGAAAAAAAGAAACTCAAATTTAGACTCCAGAGCCAGGGCTGAAGTTCTGTGTGTCCTGCACCTGTGGCGTGTGCACACTGCAAACCCCTTTTCCTTGCCATCACTGCTCGATGATGAATGGTCCTGTTCCCAACAGCTCCTACAGCTCGGGGGGTCCCTGCAGTGATGGGAGCACGGGGCAAACGTTAACAACACCCTTCCCTCCCCTCTGCTCCTGACAGAGTCCCAGGAGCTCGGCGTGATGGTCCAGCAGAGCAGCTCCAGTCCCAAGGGCTGCTCTCCAAGGCAGTGCAGTGTTTACATTTTTGTGGGGAGAAGCTAAGTGGCTGAATGGGCCCCATCTCAAACCAGAGCAATAACCAGACATCTCCCAGTGACAGGGACCTTTTGATCTCTTCACTGTCTCATTTCCTAAACTGCACGATGCTTTTCAACATTTATCTCTTTTCTTTTCAATAAAATACTTTGTAACATCTTAGCCCAACTAGATATATTATTTAAACTTCTTTTTCTCTCTCCAACACTGTTTAGGACAGACCTGCTTCCTCCAGTGCACAACCCACTGGGCTGACAAACCCTCTCAGACTTGCTCTGTTTTCCTTCTCAGAGGAGCCCTCTGAGATTTGCTGCTCACTAGGACGGCACCTCGGGTACCTCACACTGAACAAGCAGCTTTCAGTCAATATATTCTCTTTAGGTTACAGGTTGTTGCACAGATATTAAAAAAAAAGAACAACAAAGCCAAATCAAAGCACATTTGAATTAAGAGTTGCTCAAAATGCAATTATACAAATTTTCATCTGACAATAACACTGAGCACGTGGATGCATCTGTACTACTTCTTTAAATACATACACCCACCCCCAAATGTACATATACCTCAAAATTCTCTTGAAAAGCAAAAGCTGTGTTCCAAACTCCTCCATTCCAGCCTCCTGAAGGCAGGGCTGTTGCAAAGAAAGAACAACTTCAACTTTCTGAAAACAAATACAATAAAGCAAAATAAAATAATAAAAAACAATACAAAAAAATAAAAATAATACAAATAAAATAATAACATAATAATATAATAAACTTCAGACTCCAGCTTGGATTGCTGCAGCATTCCAGCTTGACAGCACACTCTTACTCCACATTATGTTGCTTAATTTTATCAAATGCAGGACTGGGACAAAGCACTTCCAGCTCCCTTTGTGTTACAGGTTTGACTTTCCTGCAGCCCATTTCTTCCAGCTGCTGGTGGCTCCCAGCTGCTCCGAGAGCTTTGACAGAGGGCTCAGGGCAGCACAAACCCATCTGCTCTCCCCTGCCACAACCATCCCTGGCCGAGGAAATGTTTTGTGAACAGCACTGGGAGCAGTTTGAGTGAACCGTGGAGTTGCTGTGGTTCTCCAGAGCAGATTTTCTGCAGTGGGAGATTGGGAACTGAGAACTGGAATTGGGAACTCAACCCAGCTGGGTCTGTGACCAGCCCTGCCCGTGCCTCGGTGCAGGAGAGGGCAGAATCTGACGAGGATTCCTGCCAGAAAGAAAAGGTTACTCATTAACCACTGACAAACACTGGGGGAAAAGAGTCACACTGTTTTGCTTAGTAGAACCACGGCACATTTCTGGCCAGAAATACAAATGCTGTGGGTGCAAACTGCAGTTCCCTTCGAGGGGTCAGCTCTGCTCAGGGCCTGGGGGCACTCAAGGTGAACAGAGCATCAGAATCCCAGACTGCTTTGGGTGGGAAGGGACCTTAAAGACCAACCCATCCTCCCTCTGCCAGGAAGGGACACCTTCCACTGCCCCAGGCTGCTCCAAGCTCTGTCCAGCCTGGCCTGGGGCATTTCCAAGGATGAGGCAGCCACAGCTGCTCTGGCATTGTCAGCCAGAGCAGGTACTGGCATTATCTGTGCCAGGAATTCTCACCCAGCAGTGTCCAGGGGCCGGCTGGTGTGTGTGTGTTTGGGTTTTTGGGGTTTCTTCCCTGTAGCTGACTCTCCACTGCCCGACCCTGGGCTGAGCACAAAGCAGCCCTGCACCTCAGGCCTGCTCTGGGCTGACTCAAAAGCACTGAAAGGCCATGGGCCAAGTAAACAGCTTCCATGTGCATTTCCATTTTGGATAAATGGCTGGGTCACCCAGAGGACAAGGGCTGTGGATGGGAGCTGCGGAACAATGGGTTCTGATAATGCCAGCAAAAAAAAAAAAAATCCCCTGCATGCTGCAGCTGCAGAGGAATTCTAATAAATAAAGGAGAAATCCATCATACCAGCTATCCCTCAGCCCTCCAGACACCACAAAAGCAAACATTTGCTCTGCCCCAGGAGGGTGACTCACCATTCCTGAGCACTGCTGCTCCGAGGCCTTTGGCAAACAACTGACATCCAGCCCTACAAACCACTGGGTATCAAAATAATGATGTAGCAAAAAAAACCTGTGCCTGCATGCAGGTTTAACGGGAGGAAAAAAGAAAATAATTGTTACAAGTAACCCACTATTTGCATGGCCAGACTCCCCCCAACCTTCTCTTGGCAAGGCAAGGCCCCTGCAGCAGGTCCAGCAGCAGGAGCATCACCCCTGGGGTCTCCCCTCTGCCAGTAAGCAACTCTAGGCCCTTCCATTGATCCTTTTCTGGATTTCTTTGAATCTCAAAGTATGAAGGAAACAGTGTTTGAGGTAAACATCCCAGAAATGGGAAGATTCTATTCAGCACTGCCTTCTGTGCCAGAACATATCTTTATTTGTGGTATGACAGCACTTTCATGATCCTTCAAAGGATTATCCAGAGACAGCATCCTTATTCCCCAGTTCAGACAGGCAAATGTTCTAGAATTTTGTGTATAAATGGGTACAATAATTTTTTCTGGCCTGGCTCAGTACAAAGCTGACTCCAATCATGCAATTTATAGTCACAGAATTGTTTGGCTTGGATCTTTCCATGGATCTGCCACTGCTCTGGGCAACCTGTGACTGTGCCTCATCTTCATTGCAACATTTTCTTCCTTATATCCGGTCTGAGTCTACTCCCCTTCCCTTTAAGACCACTTTCCCTCCTCCTACAGCTGCAGGCCCTGCTAAAGATTTATCCCCATCTTTCTAGCAAGGCCTCTTGAATTAATGGAAGGGGCTCTAAGGTCTCCCTGGAGCCCTCTCTCCTCCAGGCTGGTAACCTCCAGCTCTCCCAGCCTGGCTCCAGACAGCTCCAGCCTTTGGAGCATCTCTGTGGCCTCCTCTGGATCTGTTCATGTCTTTCCTCTGCTGAGGGCTCCAGACCTGGACACATTTCCTTCCTCTCTGTGTTGGGTGCCTCTAATCTGTACCAACCTCAGTAGACAATAAGATGCCACCTTCACAGGGGACCTCCTTGTTTTGTGGCAGTTGTCATTCCTTGATCTTATTACTCATACACTTTGCTTCATTAACTCTAATCCCAACTGCTGATCCTGTCCATAAAAAAAAATATTCTTTAAATCAGACCAGTATCTACCTGGAGAAAGTCTGGGCTGCTGATAAAACCTTGTGAGCAAAAATAAACAGCTGCCAAGGTCATAATCACAGTGAGATCACACCAGAGCTGACATTTATAAGCAGGTTTAAGAGCCAACTCCCCCACTTTCAGCTTCCTGATTTCTAACAGTAAAAATCCACATTACACGGCACAGCTTCACTCACCCTTCTTCCCACAGACACCTTTTCCCCTCTCCTTTGAGCACACACCAGAGGGAAATCAACGTGCAGAAGAACATGTATTTATACATCACCCAGAACACCTCTCAGGGCATCCAGGAATCCCCCAGCAGTGCTGGGAGCTCTCCCAGCCCCAAAGGGCCATTGTCAGGGCAGAGCCCAGGGCTCTGAGCCCCACTGTCAGTGACAGCTCAGCGCTGCTCCCGTGCCTCAGCCTCATGGCTGTATGCCCCCCAAGATTATCCAGGGTCGATTTGCTGTGGGCTCCAGTGGAAATAACCCCCAGAGCCCAGGGCTCCACACCCACACCCCGGGCACACAGAGCAGGGCAGCACTGCTGCGGCTGAGAGAGGTTTCACTGCAGCTGAGAGAGGTTTCACTGCAGCTGAGAGAGGTTTCACTGCAGCTTCCCACACAATCACTGGCCCAGGCACCGCTTCTGACAGAAAACCCCTCACTGGGTGACCGTGGGCACAACCCCGGGGCTGAGCATCCACAGAAGCCACATCCACACCTCGCTCAGGGTGCAGCCAGCGAGGAGCCTCCCAGCTCCCTTGAGCACATCCAGAGGAGGCACCGAGGCTGGAGAGGGGCTGGGAACACAAACCCTGTGAGGAACCACTGAGGGAGCTGGGGGTGTTCAGCCTGGAGAAAAGGAGACTCAGAGGTGACCTTGTCACTCTCTACAGCTCCCTGAAAGGTGGCTGTAGCCAGCTGGGGTTGGGCTCTTTCTCCAGGCAGCACTGACAGAACCAGAGGTCACAGTCTCAAGCTGCACCAAGGGAAATAGAGGCTGGATATTAGGAAAAGTTTTTTATAGAAAGAGTGATAAAGTACTGGAATGGCTGCCCAGGGAGGTGGTGCAGTCACCATCCCTGGGTGTGTTCAACACAGCCTGGATGTGGCACTGGGTGCCAGGGTTTAGTTGAGCTGTTGGGGCTGGGTTGGATTCGATGATCTTGAAGGTCTCTTCCAAACCAGTGATTCTGTGAATTCTGTGATTTGCTGATTTGCTGACTCTGTGATTTGGTGATCCTGTGATTTGCTGATTTGGTGATCCTGTGATTTGATGATCCTGTGATTTGCTGATTTGGTGATTCTGTGATTTGCAGACTCTGTGATTTGGTGATCCTGTGACTCTGTGATTTGATGATCCTGTGATTTGGTGATTTGGTGGTTCTGTGATTTGCAGACTCTGTGATTTGGTGGTTCTGTGATTCTGTGAGTCTGTGATTCTGTGATTTGGTGGTTTGGTGGTTCTGTGATCCTGTGAGTCTGTGCTCACAGCCAGCCTTGGGGACAGGTTTCCAGCACACAACACCGGAGCAGCCTCGGAGCTCCACGAGGAGCAGGGAGCATTTCTGGAGGCCTGGCTGCCGTTCAGAACAGAAATATTTCCCTTGGCTTGTGCGAGTTGCCGGGCTGGAGCGCGGGGCGAGGCTGCAGGAGCCAGTTTTCCATTCCCCCTGCCATTACTCTTTTTGATTGGCACTTTAATGAGGGCGCCGGGGGTCGCCCCCCTGCCAGGGGGCCGGTTCATGCCCCGTTTATCTCACAGTCCATGTAAGACTAAAATAACACGCCAGGCTGAGTTTCACTGCCTTGCGATCCCCCAGCCCACCGTGATGGATTGAGTGACTGCAGCAAGCTGGCAGCTGAAGTGTGTTGTAACAGTATCTTTCTGTCAGCGCAACACAATGGATTTGCTGATTCCCGGCCTTTTCCCAGTGTTCCCAAAGTTCATTTTCCAGGGGACTGCAAAGTGTTAATAAATAACACGGCAAAGGTTGTGCCAAGCTGCTCTTCCCCTCGGCTGCCCTGCTGCTGACGCAGAGGGGCTGCAGTGCCAGCCCAGCCGCTTGCACAAGAGCAGCCAGAAATCCCCTGCAGAAAGGAGGAAAGGCTCTCTGCTGCTCTTTTGGGGCAGCTCGTTCTGCTGAGCCAACACGTGTGGCACAGGCCTGTTGTCTTGATTCTTTAAGATTTTCTAAGCCTTCTGATGTTTACATTCTTAGGACAAACTTTCTCACACACTTTACATAAATAACTCATTGCTTTGCCTTCTTTTATAGAAGAAAATAAATTTGATGGGCTGTTGGTTTGTCCAGTGTCATTGGAGAGGTGGCACTGTCACCCTCCAAACCACTGCCACTTTTAAAAATCTATTAATATTGAAGTCAGAAATTAAAAAGCTCTTTTACCTTGAAAGAGCAGCGTGTCCACATCATGTTATTCCGTGTCCTATAGTGACACAGGGCTTCTCCCCCAAAGGGAACAGGGCACAGCCCCAGGGCTTCCCAAGTGCCCTCCAGATGAAAACTCCCTGGGGCTGAACTTCAGAATCAGGACCAGCAAGCCACAGGTCTCGTCATCATCCTGTTTATTTGCACCAATATGACCCACAAATTCACTAGACTATCTGGGAATCCCGTGTGAATCTGGATTATATGACAGATGCCTTTCTTTAGTATTCTAAACATTCAATATCTTCATGTCTCCTCTATAGGAAAACCTCAAACAAAGGGGTTTTTTCCTTTAAAAAACTGGAGTCTAGGAAATGAACCAAATGTTTTTAGTCATCCAAAGTGGTCCTCTACTAACTGAGACCTTGTCTCTGTGTCCTGTTTCCTCAATATCTCTTCATTCTCCTTGTCACTGTCGGCAAAGTAAAGAATTTCCCTCAAATGCTGGGGAGAACCCTCTGAGTTTTGGTTCTTGCCCTCCCAGCCCCTCCCAGCAAGAGTGAGCTAATGAGCTTCACAACAGAAGGGGCTCTTTACTTCCTGGATAAGAATTTTTGACACCACAAATTTCAAACTAATGACTCTCCCACGCCCCAGTAACCAGCAGCCAGACCAAAAACCCACCCTGGGGCTGATGAATAGGAAGGGTGAAGGCTGTTTCCCTTGTTGGGACAGCTCTGTAGATCTGTATAGCCACAGTTTCTTTAAGGCCTTGCACAAGGCAGTAACACAGCTGAAAATAGCTCCAAAATCAGCTTTAGAGGTTCAGCTGCCACAATACCAGCGTGTTCTCAAATACTTCATTGTGGATACCTAGAACCCTTTTGCATCACTGGGCTCTGGATCCATCTCACCCTGGGTGAAAACAAGTTGAGAATACAGCTGTTGAAGGGACTCAAAGATCAAGGGAAAATGCACCAGGATAAAACAGAGAAGATGATGAGGAAAAGGAGCCAGACTGAGGAGCTGGCTGAAACACTGCTCTGAATGGCAGCTGTTTGTATGCACCACACAAATCACTGCGTGGTGCAGATTTCACCTCACAGCGCTGCAGAAACGAGCTCACGAGCTGAGGAACTTCATTTGTGAGAGAAGAGACAACCCCAGCCCCACCTGGAGCAGCAGGAACAGCTCAAGCAGCAAGAGCAGCCCAGGCTGCTCCTGGTGGGAGCCTCGGCAGAGCAGGGAGCTGTGCAAAGTGCCCAGAGATCCCAGCCTGGCCCTGTGACCCCAGCTCTGCAGCACATCCAGCGCTCAGCCAGCTTTGAAGCGGCCAGCCCAGAGCCTGCCAGCACAGCACGGGGCTCAGGGATGTGCCACCAACGCCGTGGCGAGCTGCCCTGGAGCTGCCAGGGGTCCCTGTCCCTCCAAGCTGCAGCAGCCAAGCCCTGGATGCTCCTCTGGGGAGAGCAGACACTTACACCTTAACACAGAAGAGGGCACAGTGAGCCCACAGGCAGAAAGGCTGGGAAATATCAGGGAAAACGAGTGGGTGGGGGAGCTCAAGGGACCAGTGGGAGGATGCGGGAAATCAGTAACACGGATCTGAATAACTGGTAACAATTATTAGATCTTTTCTGGTATGAATCATCTCGGAGACTCATCATTTAAATGATGTCACTCAAGGGGCAGTAAAAAATCCAGTAGAAGCCGCCAGCCTGCCACGACAGGGGTTTGGAGCCACAGTGTGATTGGCCAAACAGGTCTGGGAAACTTCACCAGCACAGCAAAAAGCGAGCAGGTTTTGTGGAGAATACACTCTCTGACAGATCAGAGAGGCAAATTTGTCTTTGGCAAGATTATGATGTTACTTAGAGCTCTGGTGGATCCGCCTGAACTGCTGGAGAAGGAGTAGCCTCACTTATCTGATGACCTTGTCCTTGCCCTGTGCCCTCCCCAAGGGTGGAATTTGTGTTTGAAGCTACAGGTTGTAAAATCAGCCAGCCAGAACCATCCTGAGGGAACAAACCCAAACCAGAAGAACACCACGACAGCCCAAACCAAGCAAACAGAGTGAGTTTGAACAGAATCCATTCTCTGGGTTCATCAAACCCACCCAAGAGCTCCCATCCTTGCAGGGGAAGGGCAGCAGAGGTGGTGCTGCCTTGTGCACATCTCAACTCCTTTTACCTTCTGAAACAGCTGCAGGAGAAGGGAAAAACTCTTCAATCAACAACCATCAGCAGGCTCAGGAATTCAACAGTAACCACATCACAGTCCTTATCCCTTTCTCCACACCTTCCACATGACACACCCCCTTTTCCCAAGCTGCACAGCCATGGCCATTTTCTGCCAACACAAAACACCTCCATCACCCAGCCCATGCTTGCTTCTCACCTGTGGGCAAAATACTGCATGCTGCCAGGGCTCCTTTGCAGCAGTCACCTAAACCCGGCCGTGGCTGAGGAGCTGGGCGTGAGCAGACATTTACAGGGAGCTCAGGGAACTTCCCGGATCCAAAATGGGGATGGAAACCGTCCCTGTGTGAGGAACAGAGCAGGAGGCAAAGCTGGAATTACTCACTGCTCCAGGAGGGCTCTTAGCTTCCTGAAGTCAGGGATTATCTCCAGGTTGCTCTTCCCTTTTCAGACACACAGCTCCCAGCATCTGCCACCCAGAAGTGCACTGCCTGAAGGAGTTTCTTGAGAGGGGTCTACAACCATTTTTTTTTACTTTTTGGACTTTTATGGAATTTAAGCACACAGAGAAAAATACAGGACCTGGCTCCTGGAAATACTGTGCATTAGAGAGCTGCTCTTGGTTTCAGACCTTCCTCACCTAGGATGAGAGAAAAGGGAAAAGGAAGATTAGAGAACCCCGGAGTTCCAATTTCAACACGGTGGTTTTCAACCCAAGACTGAAGCACACAAGGCACTGCTCTCCAACAGACCTGGCAAACCAGAGATATGGGCTAAGAAAGAAGATAAAAACCTTCAGGCCTCACCAGTGCACACTGATTGTGATGGAGCAACTACTTAAACCCCAGGAACTTTAATTTGTTTGGAGCTTTCTGGGGAGGGGGGAGTGGAGACCATGGGGATTTAGGGAAGGGTCAAGAGAAGAAGTCCAGCACTTGGTTCCACACATGCATCTGGAGCAGAGCCCACTTCAACAAGGTAATGTGAGTTTGAGCCAAGTACACCATGTTGAGTTATCAGTATCTATTATTAACCTAAAAAAATTAACCTCCATGGTTAGCAAAATGCTCTGTTTTTACAACATCTGTCAGCAATTATTTGTATTTACTTGTGCTGCAAATGCAGAAGAAAAGTCAGAGAAATAAACACCAGAATTCCCACCAGCCTTGTGTTTTCCCACAAAGAATCTCTAATCATTGCTTTTAGACACTCACATTTGTTCCTTGCCCTCTCCAATATGGAATTCTTCCCAATCCTCTGTGACCAGCAATCATCAGTCCTCATTCCCCCCGCAGCAAACAGGGACTAACCCCTCTGCAGTAATGGTGTGAACTTCAGGGCTCTCATACCACAGATCAGAGCTGTGATATTCCTGGGATTCAGAGCAGCTCCTGCTCTCCCCTTGGCCATGCCTCACCCCAGCAAGAAGGGAGAAAGGGGGAGCAAGGCTTGTGCTCCAGTGGCACTCCACCTGTGCAAGGCAGGGTGAGGAACAGGTTAGCTGGGTGAAAAGTTCACTGCAAGCTGAGCTGTCTGTTTCTCTTGCTTAATTTATCCGATATTTGGCTAACCTTGCTCTGAACCCAGCCCCCAAGACCCCCTTCCTCTCATCCCTCCCCAGCGGGCTGGTGTCAGCCAAAGACACCGCCTTCAATTCCCTTCTCCCTGACCCTGCCCAGGGGAGCGGGGGTGGGACACAGGGCCAAGCACAGAGCAGAGCCTGAGCACGGCTCAGATAATCATTATTTATGCTCTAAACTTCATCGAGAGCAAGCACAAAAGCCCCACAGTCAGCAACATTGCCTGACACGGTGTTGCAGCTCATCAGCCTTCCCGAGGCTGGATGGCACCCCCTGCACCCCCACCCTGCACCCGCTGCACCTCCTGCTCTTCTGAGGATGCAACACTTCCTAAAGTGGCTTATGATGGATCCCTGACCCCCCCGGCAGCCCTTGCTAGGGGACTGGCACCCAGCTGCCACCTCCACAGCCCCAAGATGCCAGTGAGCCCACTGTGCCCATCACCTCATCGCTGCAGCTCCAGATCCTCAAAAGGAACGCGACAGACGAATTTCAATTTTGCAAAGCAGAGAGCAGCAGCTGCAGTGACACAGAACATGAGCAGGGGGACCCTGAAGGGCTTTTCTCCCCCAAATCCCATAAAGTCAGTAGAGGAAAGGCTGGAGAGTACCAAGATGTGCTACTGCTGCTCTTTGGAGAACAGGATTCCCTGATCCACAGACCTTTATGCATCCACAAGCTACTCACTGCAGAATGCAGCCAAAGTTTGTTCAGAAGCTGCTGTGCAGTTTCCCTTTCCCTGGTAATCCACAGCTTCCCCCCATCCTGCCTCTTGCCCAAAAAATGGGTGACAAGAACCCCTGCCATCCCCTGAAGTGCAGGGCAGTGCTCTGTGAACGCCCTCCCAGCACCTCCTGGCTCCCCACGTCAGAGCTCAGCGCTGGTGATGCAAACTGCAGCAGAAGCTGCCCGGGACACGCGCTCCTGGCAGGCTCCTCTTGCTTTCCTGCTGTGCTCAGGACTGTTCCCAACACTCCTCAGGGCAACACAAAGTGCGTTTGACAGGCTTCTCAATGAACTGGGCACAGCTTCAGAGCAAGGCACAAACCAAACCTGCTGAGCTGTCCCTGCTCCACTGAGCAGCTGCTGCTCCCTTTGGTGTTTAACCTCAGGCTCCCCAGAATCCACACTGCCATTCCCACTGCTGGCACCCTGCTCCCCAGAATCCACACTGCCATTCCCACTGCTGGCACTCCCCAGAATCCACACTGCCATTCCCACTGCTGGCACCTCAGGCTCCCCAGAATCCACACTGCCATTCCCACTGCTGGCACCTCAGGCTCCCCAGAATCCACACTGCCATTCCCACTGCTGGCACCTCAGGCTCCCCAGAATCCACACTGCCATTCCCACTGCTGGCACCCTGCTCCCCAGAATCCACACTGCCATTCCCACTGCTGGCACCTCAGGCTCCCCAGAATCCACACTGCCATTCCCACTGCTGGCACCTCAGGCTCCCCAGAATCCACACTGCCATTCCCACTGCTGGCACCTCAGGCTCCCCAGAATCCACACTGCCATTCCCACTGCTGGCACCCTGCTCCCCAGAATCCACACTGCCATTCCCACTGCTGGCACCTCAGGTACCCAGAATCCACACTGCCATTCCCACTGCTGGCACCTCAGGTACCCAGAATCCACACTGCCATTCCCACCGCTGGCACCTCAGGCTCCCCAGAATCCACACTGCCATTCCCACTGCTGGCACTCCCCAGAATCCACACTGCCATTCCCACTGCTGGCACCCTGCTCCCCAGAATCCACACTGCCATTCCCACTGCTGGCACCTCAGGTACCCAGAATCCACACTGCCATTCCCACCGCTGGCACCTCACGCTCCCCAGAATCCACACTGCCATTCCCACCTGCTGGCACCCTGCTCCCCAGAATCCACACTGCCATTCCCACTGCTGGCACCTCAGGTCCCCAGAATCCACACTGCCATTCCCACTGCTGGCACTCCCCAGAATCCACACTGCCATTCCCACTGCTGGCACCCTGCTCCCCAGAATCCACACTGCCATTCCCACTGCTGGCACCCTGCTCCCCAGAATCCACACTGCCATTCCCACCTGCTGGCACCCTGCTCCCCAGAATCCACACTGCCATTCCCACTGCTGGCACCCTGCTCCCCAGAATCCACACTGCCATTCCCACTGCTGGCACCCTGCTCCCCAGAATCCACACTGCCATTCCCACCTGCTGGCACTCCCCAGAATCCACACTGCCATTCCCACCTGCTGGCACTCCCCAGAATCCACACTGCCATTCCCACCTGCTGACACCCTGCTCCCCAGAATCCACACTGCCATTCCCACCTGCTGACACCCTGCTCCCACCTCCCTGCCTCTGTGGGAGGGTGACTTAGGGTGTGCCTAAGATTCTGTGAATGGAGCAGAACAAATGCTTCCTGTAAATATTATCATTTTTGACCTGACAAAAGAACCTCAGAGCTGTGCTATGGCTTTGGTACACCTGAGCTGCCTCAGGTCCAAGAGAGACTCACAGACAGCTTCTTCTTCTTCTTCTTCTTCTTCTTCTTCTTCTTCTTCTTCTTCTTCTTCTTCTTCTTCTTCTTCTTTTTATTTCTATTTTTATTTTTATTTTTATTTTTACAGTCTGCGTCATCAGAGTGCCCAAAACTCCATTACAGTGTGTCTGGACACACAAAGTTCCCGTGCCACTGACAGGGAGGGCAGAAGCAGTCTGACAGCTTTACAATAAGTGGAAATTATTATTAGAGCAATATTACACTTTTTCTCAAGGCAGATGACCTTGCCTTGACACACGGTTTTGTTTCTCTGCAAGCAGTGAAGACTGGCCTTGTTCTGATGTGGTCACTAATTTAGTGACAGCATCCATTCCAAACTTCACCACTCCCACACCAAAGCAGCAAAATACCAGTTTACAAAGAGTACTTTGACATAAAAACCCCAGGCTGCTGCCAAAGCTCATGATCCAGCACCACCCTCCCCATCCAACGCTCCACGTGCTCAAGGCATGAAAGCTGCAGAGAAGAGCCAAGTAAGGTTGTCAGGAAGACATGAAACTTCAAACTGCTGCATGAGTAAACTGAGGAGCCACAAAAACCCCTCAGCCCACATGGCACCACTCCCCTGGTACCTGAGTTCCTCAGCAGCAGGGCCAGCACTGGAACTCACCACTGCCTCAACGTAATTAATGTATAAAATAACCAACAATGTATCGTTTCCATACAAGGAATCCTTTGTGCAAACTTTGTCATGGATTTTAATGCCTCTTCAAAACTGCTGGAATTAGTGGGTGGGGAAAAAGGAACAGGGTTGTTCCAACAGGTGAGAGAGAAAGTCAATCAGGGCCACAGATCCCTGTTTGCTCCTTCCAGCCACGGCACAGAAAAGCAAAACTACTTCAAAAGATGCCATTCCAGCATAATTAAAGACAAGCTGAATGCAATGCAGCTCAAATTGTTTACAGGTGCAGCTTAAGAATCACCTAATTTGAAAAAAAGGACTGCACATAGTGGATGCAGCCATTTTAATAATTCAACCCAAAACCCCAAGTTTGTTCATGACAGAAAAGAGCTTGTGAAAACTTGGAGAGACACAACTTTCACTTTAAAAATACAGGAGGGCAATTAACAGGTCAAACTTCAAAGCTATGTCCTCTTCTCCATGTATCCAACCTAGAGGCTTCTGTTTGTGAGGAAAAATCCCAAACAAAACCAAGAAAAACCCACAACAAACATGCAAACCCCAAAAACTCCCTCCCCTGCTCCCAAAAAACCATCCCACATCATACAAATGTAAGAGGGCAGCAATCAGAAATTCACCCTTTCAGCCTCTGGGGCAGGTTGCTCAGCTCCTGAGCCTCGCAGACTCCTCAGGCTCCTGGGGAAGAGTTTTGCCCCCCATGACTGCAGCCAGGCCCCCGCAGACACAGCGCTCCCCTCCAGGCACTCAGGGCACAATTCCAGTGGCTGCTGCTGCCAGAACAGGCTCAGACACAGCCCCTGCACCCCAGGGACTGTGTGACACCAAGAGATGCAGGAATGATGCTTAAAACAAGGGAACAAGTGAGATCAGCCCAGCGCGGTGCTGCTAACACCAAAGCTGTGGCTCCAACCCCTGTACAGGCCATTCAAGAGTTGGACTCAATGGAGGACCCCCTCTGGGATCCCTTCCTATCCAAAATAGTCTGGGATCCTAAATTAAAGCCAAGGACAGGGAAACCCATGACCCTGACAGCCTTTGGTGAGCTGGTGAGGATCACTTGGGGTTCTGGGGTTTCTCTACGACCTGCCCCTTCCCACAGCTCTGAAGGGTTCCCCTCGAGCCCCAGCCCAGCCCTGGGATGCAGAATCCCAGGAAATCAATGACTGTGTGTCACACACTGGGAGCAGGGGGGCCGTGGAGCCAGCCAAGGGCTGTTGTTGCAAGCAGGGATTGTTGTTGATGACAAACAAGGATTGTTGTTGATAACACTCCGTGAGAGAGAACAAGATGTGGCTGGAGAAGGGCCCGTGGGGAGGGAGGGCAGCATTTTCCTGGGACAAACATCCTTGCTCAAGCTCCTGGAGATAAGCACAGCACAAGCACAGGAATGAGGCTGGAAGTGGGCAGGGACTCTGAGGGGGGGTCAAGATCACCAGAGACCCACAAAGCCTCTGACCCATTTCCAGAAAGCTCTGAAAGAACATCTGTGACACCTGGTCTGCATAGAAAGTGAGAAAACAATCCTGACAATGGGAAACCCTGGCCACAAAAGGGCACCCCCCAAAGCCTGGGTGGCGTCCCCAGGATCCTGGACATCCCATCAGCTGGATCCATGCTGAAACCAAGAATGACATCCCAGCAGCTGGGTCAGTCCTGGATCCAGGACTGGTGATCCTTTCCCTTTCCCCTTCCCTTTCCCTTTCCCTTTCCCCTTCCCTTTCCCTTTCCCTTTCCCTTTCCCTTTCCCTTTCCCTTTCCCTTTCCCTTTCCCTTTCCCTTTCCCTTTCCCCTTTCCCTTTCCCCTTCCCTTTCCCTTTCCCCTTTCCCTTTCCCCTTCCCTTTCCCTTTCCCCTTTCCCTTTCCCCTTCCCTTTCCCTTTCCCCTTTCCCTTTCCCTTTCCCTTTCCCTTTCCCCTTCCCTTTCCCTTTCCCTTTCCCTTTCCCCTTCCCTTTCCCTTTCCCTTTCCCTTTCCCCTTCCCTTTCCCTTTCCCTTTCCCTTTCCCTTTCCCTTTCCCCTTCCCTTTCCCTTTCCCTTTCCCTTTCCCTTTCCCTTTCCCTTTCGCTTTCCCTTCCCCTTCCCCTTCCCTTTCCCTTTCCCTGTCCCTGCTGTGCCCATTCATGACCCTGAGGTGCTCCCTTGCCCTGCAGAGATGTCCTGCAGGCCCTGAGCAGCCCCAGGGGCTCAGCCAGCCAGCCAGCCAGCCAGCCAGCCAGCCAGACAGACAGACAGACAGACAGTGGTCCTGGCGTGGCTGGACAGTGAGCTCAGCACCAGCAGGAGGACAGCAGCAGCCAGCAGTGGGTCCCTTGGCCAGGCACTCCAGGGGCCCAGAGCCAGCACCAGCCATCCCCAGGCAGGTCCAGCACCTCCAGAGCAACCAGAGCATGAGCAGCCCCTGACATGTGGGATCCATTAGGGCATTTCCAAGGAATTCACGTTCATTGTTCCCCTTGAAATATAAAGGTTATAAAACTTAATGGCCACATGACAAGGAAACTATATGAAACACTCCGAGATTTACAGAGTGACTGCTCAGCTCTCGGGGCATGTGGCTGGAAATTGCTGGGCAAAAGCCAATGAGCCCCATGGTCTGAGCTTTTGGGCAGTTTTCTTATTTCTTCCTTTCTTTTCCTGACCTTGCAGACTGGTATTCGGTTACCACAGCAGCTCCGAAGTCAAACAGAAACACAGCTTGTATCTTCTTTCAAGTATTTATTTCTTTTGTCCTGTTAACACCGAGCAATGAAAGGAATTGTAAGGATTTTTAAGGGGGGGGAAGGAATGAAAGCAGGAGAAAGGAAAAAAAAATATGGACATAGTGGCTTAATTTCTCACAGCATGTGCAGCAAAAATGAACAGTAAACAAATCCCAGGGAAAAATGCAAACAAAGGCTACGTTTGCTCAAAGTTCCAAGAAAAAAGCCAATAGTGAGTGCCACTGAGCAAACATTTCTGTGAGTAAACCCTCAGAGCCTCTGTGTTCAGCACAGCAGGCACCTTCCCCCTTCTCCCAGAACATCCCTGCAGCAGCAGCCACAGGGCTGGGTTTCCAAGCCTTGTTTTGGTTTAAGGCATGGAAATGTTGTAATTATGGCTTTAAGAGGAAGCAGCAATCTAATCCAATGAGTCAAGGGCAAGTGTGAAAATCCACTCAGAGATTTGCCACGAGGGTTTGTCTATACAGAGGGAAATAATCAAGCAACAGATCATGAACAAATACTGTATTTTGTTGGGATTTCTGACCCAGATTTTGGCAGTCCCAGCCAGGTGAGAAACTCATGATGTCAGCTGCCACCAAAGGGTCTCTGGGTGACCCTAAGGGTTGTACCAGCAATACAATTTATTATTGTACAACCAATAATAAATAACCAATTTATTATTGGTTGTCCCAATAATAAATTATCTCATTGTGTGACACCAGGTGAGACTGTACCATTTGCTGTGTCACCTTTCCTATGTCTGTAACAAATGGAAGTGCTCTGGCAGGGCCAAGCTGGCACAGGTGAGAGTCAAACAGTGTGCAGTGCTTTTCCTGCCTTTTCTTACTTCCCAAACCTCAGTGCAGCACAACTCTAGACCTCGGTATTTTCTTAATGAACCAGGGGTGAATATGCAGCAACACAAATCCCAAAACACCATCATGCCATTCCCCTCGTGTGGAAATATGTCATGCCCTGATGTTGGGAGTCACTCTTATTTTAATGAACTCTTTGCAGGATTTCCAGTGTGATTATTTTTCCCTTGATGATCTGAGGCTGAGGAGCAAATCCAGTGAAGGAAACAAAACCAAACTGTGAAAATTTTCTGCTGCAAGTAAAGGCAAATGCACTTTTGACAGTGTCCCAAGTTAGGGGCTGAAAACGTCTATAGGCACGTTTTTGATCACAGGATTGGAAATATGTCATGAGAACACACTCGAATATGCATTTGCATTAACACTGCTGCCAGAAGCCATCTCACAGTCATCACCAGACATCCTGGAGCCCCTAGAAAGCTTTCTGTGGGATTGGAAGGCATCCAGCCAGGAGAAAGCAAAGCCACCATGTGATTGGGATGGCCAATTCCACAGGAAAACTGCACATTAATGAATGGCAAGCACTCAAAGGGGGAGTTATGGTGAGGAGCTTGCAAGGAAATCACTGGCTGAGAACCATCATGTGCATAAAATATCTGATAAATGAAAATCTGAAGGAAATCTATGTAAAAATGATCCATTGAAAGAAAACAGGCTGATTTTACAGCAAGAATTGCCCATGTAAAGCAGGGCTGCTGGCTGTAATCAAGATCACTGGAATACAAGTTGCTCCTCCAGCCTTAAAGGATGTGTACCTTAGACTGCAAAAGGACACTCTGAAGCATCATGGAAATAATCTATTTTATTATTTGTGTGTGAAATTGTCAGAAGAAATCAAACAGCAGTGCTGGGTATTGGGGCTTGCACCGTGTTTCTATTTTCCAACAGATGACTTTTACCTTATGATTCCCCCTGCAACCACAGAGTGAGGTTCTGGCCACCCACTCCCTCCCAGTCCTTCCCAGTTCAAATTCAGATCATGTAGGTGTTAAACAGAATGTGCAGTTATGAACAGCACTAGCAGCTCTCTGGGGTTCAGCTGCTCCTCATGCTTCAGAGGAACAATCCTGGAGACATTCAGGGCAGTTTGCAGAGTTAATGTCTGAGGAGGGGTGCACAGGGCTCAGGTGAGGCACTGCCTGGGGGAGGGAGCAGAGATGAATCTGCAGGCACAGCATTCTGGCTCAGGAGCTCTCCAAACACAGCCCTCTCCAACGAGAACAATTGGAAGAGACAGATGAAATGATGAAAAATGAAGGGATCAGCAGAAATCAGACCTAATATAAACCCAACTAAAATAAACTCAGCATGGCTCCTGTGGCTCAGTCAAAAGCAGCTCTTCTCCAGTGAACTCAGGTCAGGGGAAGGATGGACTAGAACTTCTGCTCTGTGCCTTTAGGAGCCACTGGCAACTCCGACTGGCAAGGGGAAGAGGTTTTTAAAGAGAAATGCTGAAGATTGCAACTCTACCTCCTACGTTGCATCACAGGAAATGTGACATCTCCAGCCAGAAAGTGTAACTGCTCCAAAATCCTGAGCTTCAGAATTTGAAAGAATTAACATTATTTTCATAATTGATGTGAGGTCAGAGCTGTGTGTGCTTGCCTGAATTCAAAGCCAAGCAGTAGTTTTTACATAAGAAAACTTACAAGTCTGTCATTTATTTTTAAAACTGGAATGAAGATGCTTTGACTCTGCATGTGTAAAACAGAATGAGAGCAGGAGGCTCAGTGCTGTATCCCTGGGATGATGGCAGCACAGCATTCCACTGCACAATTAAACTGAGTCGTTTTTAAGTTATTTATGTGCTTTTTCACATATGTAGAAACTTTTGCTACAGGACATCAACATTGGGGTTTCTATTTTTCTACATCAGCATCAGATCACTTCTAGAGAAATTCAAGGCTATATTTGATTATTTGATTAACATGCTTGTTAAACCTCAGCTAAAACAACAGGACAACAGAGGAACTGAATGTGGTTTAGGATTCAAAAATATTGTAATAGTTGATCTGGGTGAAGAAGGTTTTTTGGCTACAGCAGACAATTGAGAAACATGTCAGATTGCTTCTACTGAATAGTCAAAAATATCAGAATATTGGAAGTTACAGACTATTCAGCCACCAAATCACACATGATAGTGCTTGCTCGTGTTTCTCTCCACTGTTTTTTCACAGTCCTTGGAACAGGAGTAAAACATTGCCTGGCTCCACAAGTGTTCTCCATGAATTTGCAGCTCTGATGGGAGCTCAGAAAAGAACATAAGGTATTTTACTGGGGGGAAGAAGAGAGCCAAGCTGATCTGGGATTCTATTTAATCCCATGGCTGAATTGAGCCAAACATATTCCTCCACATTTATTACCATTAACAAGGGGAGATGTGGCCCAAGACCTCAAGGAATCAGGTAGGAGCTGCTGTGGCTTCTTTTTTTTTCTGGTAGCTGAGAGACTCCTCCATTCTCTAAGGCTGACACTGACCCAAAGAATTGCTTTCTTCTCCCATGGATGGATTTTTTTTTACCACCTATTTTGCTGCATTTAACAGTTGAGAGAGCAGAGATCATGAGCTTGTCACCTCTGCTGCCACTTGTAGTAGGCAGAGTTGAAGGAGGTGTAAGACTGTGGAGTGAACTGACTTCTGTGTGGCATTCTGCAGGGAATCAGTGTTCCCAGCAGGCTCTGGGAACAGGAATTATGTGTTTGGATATCACTTGTTCTCCATGATTGCTATTTCTATCTTCTGCTAGCATTCCTCTGACATGAGCCCTTTTTCTCTTATCCCCTATGACAGCAGTTTTCATGCCACCAAAACACCCCAGCAAGCTGATCACCCTGCACTTACCTCAGTGCTCTCTGCAAAAAGGCACTAATAGTGGAGTTTCCTGGAAAAGAGAGCAAGGAATTGCCTCCTTATCTTACAGCTGAAGTTAATGCTGCCATGTGCCAGCCCAGGTCTGGGAACACTGATCAGATCAACAGTGATGCCCAAGGACAGCTGGTGGCCACACCCCAAAGTGTCTGACCCTAAAAAGATAAGGAAGGTCTCAATTCACACTCCTGATGCCCAGGGTTTGCAGATGGTGGTCCAAGGCTCCAGCCAGGGATCAGATCTGAGGCAGGAGGTGGGAGCTGTGCCCTGAGCTCTCTGGCACCTGTGACAAGCAGAGCCCTCCCCAGAGCTCAGGTCTGCACTGGTTACCTGATGTCACCTCCTTCTTTAGCCTGGATTTCTCAAGAGTGTGCTGTGGCACCAGAAGTTTAAATCCATCTGCTCAGAGTTTGTATGTGCAGTCTTGACTCTACTAGTGCACTGTGATAGTGACCTGCCCAGGAAACCAAATTCAGTGCCAAATGCCCCAGGGACCTGCCAGAAGACAATTTTGGAAGCCAGGATCATTTTCAGACAGAAGCCAGCAGGCTTCTGAGATTTAAGGCATAGATATGCCTTGATTTAAGGCATAGATTTTCCAACAGGGTTCCTCTCCTTAGTTCTACATGGCTTGGGGAATGAAGACATCCAATGGGAACTCTTCACTTCTGTATTCTTCTCATGATCATTTGATTAACATAGATGGGAACCTCCATGTCTAGGATGCCTGTCTGTGAAAAGCCTGTACAATACAGAGGCAACTAACTCAGATAAAGAAAAATCACATCTAAAAAATGCTTTTGCTTAAGAAAAAAGGAGGAAATGGAACCACATCTACCTAGTAGCACCAGGTCAGGATGGTTAGTGACACAAGCCAGAGAACCAGGTCCTTGTAATACCTACACATGATGGATGGCCCTTGCAGCTGGAGAAAGTGAGTAGGGAGTCAAACTGACCCTTGTTTTTACATGTTTGGGCTGCTTTCCCTCCCTGAAAAAAACAAGAGTCAGCGAGCAGTTACCAGCATATTGGAATTTCCAAGCCAGCAAGCTGCAAGATTGACTGATTGCTTTTTAGGGCATGGTGACCCCCTGGAATGAGCAGGAGCGACAACGGGCTTCTTTTATAGACTCTGCATTTGGCTGGAAATCACACGCCTCTGTTATTATATAACTTCAGGGATGCAAGGTGGCATCTTGCCTCTGTCTGTTTAGGGCCATCACACTCCCCCTGAGACTGCATCTTATCTATTTTGTATTCTCATGTACTTTTCAGTCACTCTCCAATCACACTGCTTTCTTCCCTCATTTAAGGAGGAATTGTTCTAGTTTTATGCAGGAAAAAATCATTATATGATGCATAAAAAATCATCACACATCTGCCTTCATTTTTTTCTGTGCCTGTGTTATTATATAACTTCAGGGATGCAAGGTGGCATCTTGCCTCTGTTTAGGGCCATCACACTCCCCCTAAGATTGCATCTCATCTTCTATTTTCTATTCTCATATACTTTTCAATCACTCTCCAACTCCAATCACACTGCTTTCTTCCCTCATTTAAGGAGGAATTGTTCTAGTTTAATGCAGAAAAAAACCATTATATGATGCATACAAAAATCATCACACATCTGCCTTCATTTTTTCCGTGCTAATGTCACAGTGCCCATAGCAAAGGTGAACATAAGGACTAGTAAGCTTGGACTCTTTGGGAAGGTGTGAAGATATAAATTGTCTCAGAGGTTTGTGCCTTCAGTCCAGGGCAGGCAGGCTGGGTCAGTGTGTGTCTCTGCTCACAGGATGTTACAGGAACAAGAGAAGGTGTGATGTGGAAAGCAAAGATGACAGGAAAGGGCAGGGACTCACTGCCTTCGATGGTCCAGGGGACAATCAGGTGTGACCTGTGTCCTGTGTCTTCCACCTCTGCTCTGCAGCTGGGGCAGCTCAGCCCCTGGAGCAGCCTCTGTCTGCTCTCCCACTCAGCTGCTGATCCAACTCTCTGGGAGACACACAGGGGGTTTGTGCTGAAGCTTCAGCTTCCTGAGGGTAGTGAAGGAAGGTGCTGAGGTGACCTCAGGAGAACAGAGGTGGTAAAGGGGGCAGGAAGTATCTGAATTGCCATCTTCCCACAGGCAACATGGGAGAGAAGAGAATGAGCTGCAGGGAGCAGGTGAAGTTCTGTTTTTCCTCTTGTCTTTCTCTAAGTCCCTGAATCTGTGGCTGCCACTACTCACAGCTCAACATCTCCTTCAGAAAAGCATGAGGTCAAAGAGGATTCAGTTCCCCAGAGAATGCAACTGCTGCTGGTGACTGACAGGTTTGCTCAGACTCCGAACACACCAGGATCTTAGTGCTGGGGAGGTGAGAGCTGCAAACAGTGCAGAATATTCTCATTCTCAGGGCTGGTGGTTGGTAAAAAATGCAAAATGCTGCATTTGACACAATCTTGCTCTACCCCAAACTTAGGAACCAATACTGTCAGAAAAGTGGCTGTCACCTAGATTAAATTTATTAAATCCAAGCGAAGAAATAAAACCAAAAGAGATGAGCCAAGGATCACCTTGTATTCTTTTCTCAACAGTTGCATTTCAGCTCGAGGAAGGCACTAGGCCACATTAATGTCTGCTCCAAGCAGATGTGTTCTCTTTGAAATCCATGCACCCACTTATGCTCTGCCTGCATTAAGTCTGTTACTGGGTTTTTAGGAGCTTTGGCAAGTGCTATCTGTTAATATCTGAAGGTGGGAGTGTTCAGGGAGTTGTCGGAAAGGCTTGCAAGACTAGATCTGATCATACCCACCCACACTAATTAACACATTACATAAAAGTACAACAAGTTTCTCTTTGCAAACATCAGAATCACTTGCCCAGGCACTTTCTGTGCAGTTCTAGAAGAACTTTAGGGACAGACTCTATTGCTTTTTAATCTCAAGGGAACAATGGGTGACTGGGGAGGGTACAGCTCCCACTTTCAGGGCCCACTCCCCTTTTTGTCATGCTGTTAAAAACATGCCATTGGCAGGGACATGGCTGGAACAACCTTTTTAAAGTTCACCAAGGGTGCACGAGGGGGAATTTTTTCTCATGAAAAAGGACAATTTCTCAGCAAAATCAAAAAGGAAATATTGAACATGAGGGATCAGATTCCTATACAAAGGACTCCTCCTCTCCCTGCCCTGCCTTGCTGATTCTGAAAATCCCTTAGTATAAACAGCAGCCCTTGGAGCCACCTTGAGCTGAAAAATCCTCCCATTTAAATTTGCCTTTTTTTTTTTTTTTTTGTGAAGGGAACGTCCCAGCTCAGCTCATGTTTTTCTATCATTCAAATTTTAAACCAGCAGCAATCTCCTGTATGAGAGCCATAGGGAGGACTCTTTCACTTCTTCAGAGTTTGCAGCAAGTAAAACGAATTTCCCATGAAACTCCTGTGACCTGCTCCTGCAGCTTCACCTGGATCCCTCCAGCAGGATAACAAACGAATACCCCAACCTCGATTCACTCCAGACTCTTGTATGACATCTGGCTTCAAGATGGTGGCACAGAAAAGTGCAGTGATGACATAGGAAAACAGAAGGAAAAAAATAATTGTGCAGTGGAGTGCAGGAGGCAGCAGAGAGAGCGGGGAAAATCAAAATTAAAGTAAATCAAAGGGCGGAAATTCCTCGGAGAAGGCCTTAGGCTTCAACAAAGCTTGTCCACATTTGCAGCACTTCAAGATTACCCAACACTAGCCTTATGTGGGAAGGTCCCAGCAGACCTCAGCAGGCATTCCAGAGGAGCCTTTCTATTAAAAAGAAGACTTCAGTGTCTCCGTGCACGTTTGCAGGCGCTGCTCGGTGGAGACCGTCCTGTCTCAGCCCTCACCAGGGAAGGGTGTCTCTTACCCAACTCTGCCCTGCTATCTGAAAAGCAAAGTTAATGTTTTCCTCATTATTTTCTGTTTGCTGCAACCCTCTCCCCCAATGTGACTGCTGTTTGACCTGCTGTCCGCTCCGGGACCCCGAGGGAAGACAGAGGGAGTTCTGTGTGTTCGAGAGCAGAGATGATGAGCCTCAGCTACCCCTGACTTGTTTATATTCATCAGAGAGAAATCAACACTTACACTCAGCGTGTAAGGCAGCTCTGGAGACAGGCAACACCTTCTGTGTGCTGCAGGGAAAGAGCAGATCTATTTAAGGGGCAGGATGTGGGGATGGAGGGGGGTTCCAGTGTGTGTTTTTACCTCACTTTTGCATTAGGAAGTGATCAATGAACAGAATCTCAGCACAAAGGTTGAATTTCAAGGGGACACTGCTCTTTCAGCACAGTTGATTGCACTTGCAGCTCCAAGCCTGGCACACCCAGCTGGGATTAATGAGAAACTGGAATGGATCAGAGAGCACAAGGGGAAGTTGGTGTCACCATATCTTCCTCTCCCAAACCTCTCCTGATAAACCTGGTACCTTCAGTATTCCAGGCAGATCCTGGAAGGGTTCATCCCTCATGGCAATTGACTTTTCAGTGAGATGGGCTTCTCAAAAAAATTGACAAAAAATAAAGCTGGAAGCATCTATTAGGGTGGGCCTCAAAATCAGAGAGATTGATGTTTCTTTTCATCCTCTCCAGAGAGCCTCAGATATCCAGGAATTCCAAGGAAAATTGCATTTTAAGAAACATGTTCAGAGGTGTCACAGTGCTCCAGGTTACAGTTCTGCACTGGCTCAGGCAGGAGAGCCCCTCCAAACACTCACCCAGGCACAGGGACTCCAGCAGTGGCACTTCTGGCAGCATCTTCCTCTTGGAGAGCTCCAGAAAGGAGAAATCCAATGGTCTACAGTAAGGGCAGACCTGATTTTAACATTCACACCTTTGCATCCCAGAAGCAGGTCTCCATTCTACGTGGCAGAGCCAAAGGAGTGTTTTAAACACAGCCCACAGCTTTTCTGCTGCACCTCAGAAGTCTTTTAGCAGATGATATATTGTGGCACATGGGTTTTTTTCCTCATCTAAATTTTTGTATAGAACCTCCTGGTCTATGAACAAATACTGCTTTTCCTTTCTATAACATGTTGCATTTGAATTTGCTGAGCTTTTGACAGACATTTAGGTAGACTTGCAATTTTGAGGTAGGGAAACACTAGAAATATCTGCTTTGCAGGTCAGGGTGCTCCTTCAGATGATGCATTTTGCCCCAAGCCATACAGGACATCTACAGAAAAGCTTGAAATTCGAGTCAAGAGCCCTAAATTCACTCCTTTAATCACACATCCATCCTTGAGGCACTTCATTCAGGTGTCTCCAGTTGGACTTGCTACTTCCTGTATTGCAATTACATTAATTTCTCTGCTAGTAGTGCTCCAATGTGCTGCTCACTGCACTTTGCACAGGAATGCAGTGTTGCCCTTCCTAGGCTGTCAAAGAGAATATTCCACTACAAAATAAATAACGTCTAGCTGCTTCTGGCACCTCAGTCCAAGCATATTTATCACTTTTGGCTGATCAGTGCCTGATTCAATGTCCCTAAAGCACAATGGGTTTATTCCCAGATGAATTCAAAATGCATTTAATCAGGTCTTTGCTAAATGTGCTCCCAAATTTCCCATCTCATGAGCCCAACAGTACTGTCTCTTAGAGCATTATTCCACTTCACTGGGCAGATTGATACAATGGATTTTCCTCTGCATGGATTATGTCAGTGAATGTATGTTTGTACAAGCAGGCTCTAGTTTTAGTCCTAGGTTTAGTTCATCCCCAATGTGCTGCTGCCTACATGTGTGGCAATCTGGGATTAACACTAAAAATATATTTATATTTTATCAGAAATTAACAAAAAAAAATCAAAATGACAATTTCACATATGAGTTCAGTGACAGAATCTTCCAGTATTTAAACTCTCAGCTCTGCTGTCTGAGCCTTCCTGTCCAGCCTCCACAGGGGAAGTACAACAGGTTTTTTGGGCCCAGAAAGAGAAGTCCTGGGTGGCCTTTAGCAAAGAAAACATTGCTTCATGGTTTGCTCCTTCCCCAGAGCGTGCTGGGAACAGCTTCACCATGGGATGGAAAGTGAAGAAAGAGAAGGAAGCGTCCATTAAATGTCCACATCTTTTAGTTCTTCCAAGTAATTTTGAGTTTCCCATTCAAAAAGCTGAAGTGAAACCAGTGGCAGTTCCTCTGGAGAGAGGGCACAAA
The DNA here is from genome assembly GCF_015832195.1 of Motacilla alba alba. NCBI lineage: Eukaryota > Metazoa > Chordata > Aves > Passeriformes > Motacillidae > Motacilla > Motacilla alba. The sequence goes on along the minus strand of NC_052036.1, from coordinate 4,873,731 downwards.
GTGTGTTTGGGGTGGGATGTGCTGCCTCTCCACCGAGACAGCCCACAGACACTCAAGAAACAAAAATCACATCTTAAAACTATGAGTAGATTTAACAATTGAACTCTAAAGAATTAAACATCATAGAAACATTTCACACTTTCTGTTTTTCTTTCCAAGGGTCCACAGTCCACTCACTCAATCCTGTGCAAAGGTCATGTTACTATGGATATGACCTGCAAGAAATGTGTTGCCTCAGAGCAGCACAAGTCACATGAACAGGCTGAAAGCCAAGACTTGCTGATTCCCTGTAGGATTTTCATGCTTGTGCTGGGTTCACTGCAGAACAGTCCTGGTGCCAGCCTATGTTCGTCCTTTGAAAGTGTTCATGCAGGTGTAGCTCCCAGAGAACTTGTGGATTTCTTCAAGTGCTGCCTGGGGGAGAATGCTGGAGTAGAAGCAGAAAGAAAAGGAGCAGATGAGACAAACCCCTCAACCTGCTCTAATGAGAGATATGTAAATATGCATTTATGGACATAAATACACAAATGTTCAAAAACCAGCTAGTGAGAGACACAGACAAAACTGGCATCAGTTTCCTGCTGTGAGGAGGCTTACAGGGAGAAAGTTCCATCCAGTCACTCTTTCCCTACAGAAATATTTATCAAAAAAAGTCTGTAAAAGCTGTGACTTGGAAGATACCATTAAGTTTTATTCCTTCTAAATACTATACTTTGATATATACAGATTTAACCTGAATTCTCTGGTAAACGTGCCATCTGGTTGTGCAAGGCATGTGGCCTCCTTATCCTAAGGTATGGAGAGAGACCTGATTTCCTGACAGCTACTGTAATGGAAAGTAACCTATTAATTCTTAAAATAAAATGGAACAGACCTTTTTCTTGTTGACAGAATTTCTGGGAACTTTTACTCCAAATTTTACATTCAGAGCAAAGCATTTACTGAGAATTATTTTTTCTTGTTTGAAATGCAATACTGAAATTATTTTCCACAGAAGTCTTCTTGCCTTGTTTCAGTTCCTGACTGCAGCAGCTTTTCCAAAGGCTTCAGTGCAAACTGTCCTGGAAACACAAGGGTGAATGGCCTTTCTCTGTGCTTGTTCCAGGACATGAAGTTATGGGTTTTTTTCCCTAGAAACCTTAAAATTTCAGTCCTGATCATACACAAAAATATTGATTTAATAGTTTCTCTGATGTAACACAGGCAATGCTCTCTAAATGCAGGCGGGATGTCCAGGCCTTACGGTTCAGAAATCCTGCACAACAAAAAGCCTGGAGTCCAACAAGTGACTTAATAAATCCCAACTGACTCAATTACCTGTGTAAATTAATTATTATGAAATTCCCTAGACAAAAATCCAGTTTACACCTCAGGAACCCAAATTTTGGGAACGAAACTGGTTTCATAAGGGGTTATACAAAGAGAAAACGTGTCCAAAGGGAATCTCAGGAAGTGTCTCCCTTTTGCTTCCATGACTGTCTTTCAAGGGAAGAGATGAGAGAGCAGTTCCAGTCAGCCTGAGCTTTGCCTCAGGGAGCAGACACAGAGCCAACCTTCCCCATGTGGCCAGGCCATTGCTGGGCAAAGGAAACGCTCACCTTTTTAGGATGACAAGAACATGCATTGTCCATGGAAGGAGCAGGAAGGCTTGATTCATCTGAACAGCTTCTACCGTCCTCCTCGCCACTGTCTCTGGCTTGAGAGGAGGAAAAAGACTAGGGAACCTGAACAAAGAAAATAAAAAAAATTACAGGTGAACCAAGATCCTTCTTTAAGATGTCACTGTCCAAGTCCTGTTACTCTCAGTTCTTGCTGGTAACTGGCCTTCAAACATGCCCAGGACAGGCTGTGTCTCTAAGAGGCAGAAAATTCCAGTTCTGGCCAAAAAGCCCAAAAGCAGAAAGCCCAGTTCCAAGTAGTACTACTGGGGTAGCTAAACAGTTAAGAATGTACATGTTGGTGCCCTCAGGGAGAAGTGGCAGAGAGTAATCAGAGCCCTGATTCAGGGTTTTTCTTAATTTGAATGCAAACCAATACCAAATGCTGCCTTTTCAGTGATGGTGTTTTTCCTTTTACTCTCTGTTCCTCTTTGCTTGATTCAAATCCTTGACAGGTGAAAGACAAATATTTTCCTCCACTGCTTTTAATACCAAACATAAGGCTTTTCCCAGCTCCTGCAATAGCTTGACACTGCAGATTTTCTTGACTAAGAGAGCACAATCTGTATTAAAGGTTATTTTACCCACTGTAAAAGATTAATTTGGACAGCCATTACTTGTTCTCTTGGACAGGGGTAAAAAGGAGGTACTGATAGTCTCACTTCAGTAACTGGCTGTCATTCCTTTCAGTGGGAAAGGATTCAGTATTCCAGTGAATAAAGAAGGAACTTGTACTGTTAATTCACAAGTAATTTGTAGATTTGATTGCAGATGGCTTCCCCTCCCTCTCTGGTATGGCTTGAACACATGCAGGGAAAACCAGCTTCCAGCTCTCTCAGCAGCAGTCAATGTCTCCCCGAGCACAGGGTGGTGCAGGAATATCCCAGCACACCGAGGGAACCAGTCTGATGGGTCCCAGGTGGCCTAAAGTGACCCTCTGTTCCCAGGCAGCCAAATGAGACATCAAATTCTCTTAACTAAATGAAGCATTAATTAGGAGTGTATTCTGATGATTCATTTAAAATGAGATGCTTTATTCTAGTTCCCCTGGACTGACCTGATTCTCATGCCCTGGAACATCTCTGTGCTGGTGTGGAAGGGCAGGACTGTGGTGGCATTCACTCCAGGACAGTCCAGCAGCCCCAGGGTCAGGCTCTCCATGAAAGCAAAGGATGAGGCTTTGGAGGTGCAATAGTCAATGGCACCAGGGATGGCTGACAAGGCCAGGACAGAGTTCAGGCAAACAATGTGCCCATTCTGGAGCTCCAGCATCCTTGGCAGGAATGCTTTGGTGGTCTGAAGAATAAGAGAGTTAAAAGAAGAAAAGAAAAGAAAAAAAAATTGCTTAGCAGTGATACAACAAAACCAGCACTGACTGAAAAAATAAGGTGACACAGACACAACAATCCCAAGTGTTCCTGTTCATTATGTAAGGAAAGGAGTGGCAGAGGACCTTGTTGTTTTGTTATTTTCTGATATTCTAAGTGGGCAAAGTTTGTGTAGAAGCACAACAAAAGTCTTTCCTAGCACATATATAAGCAGTCCCCCCAGATACAGGCCATGAACAACAGAGTGCCTCCTATGCTTAAGATCTTTTATGGGATAAAGTCTTCAACGAAGTGATGAAATCACAAGAAGTTCTTTTTCATTTCTATTGTCTGATTCAAAATGGACCGAGTTTCACAGCTCCCTTCCCTGTAGTCCCACACTCCTCTGATGTTCCCTTCACATCACCATACAGGAAACTCCTCTGTGAGCTCAGGCTTTGACAAAGACATCAAATGTTTTACTGGAAATCACAGAACGGGAATAAAGAGCATCAAATACTGAGTACTAAAAAATTATGTTTATTTTTGACCTCCTTCCTCCGGCCTTTGCCCCTCACATTGTTTTTTCTCTCTTGTTTTCAAGACAGACTGGTTTTACCAAGCATCCCTTAGAGAGACCTACTGACTGTAATCTGTCACTCTCCCTCCCAGCTCTGACTACGTGTGACACAAGAGCTTATCTCACCCAGAACTGTCCCAGGGTGTTTATGTGCTGGGATTTGAGCAGGGCATCATCATCACTGTCCATCAGGCTCTTCCCATGAACCACAGCAGCATTGTTCACCAGGATGGTGATGTCACCCACCTGCAAAAAAAAACCTTGTGACAAACGGTATCTCTCCTCACAAATCAGCCATTTCCATTAGAGCTGAATAGCCATTATTGCCCAAATACATCATTATTTTCACAGTTTTTGATATTCTTGCCTCTGGGCCTTGTAATCCTTTGTATCACCTCATATAGGTAGCTGGACTTTGCACAATCTGATCTGCATGGTCACCCTTCCTTTTTCCAAATATATTTTTTTCTCATCAAATACTGAATCACAGAATTGTTAAGGTTGGAAAAGACCTTTGAGATCATCGAGTCCAACCATCAACCCAGCTCCACCACTGTGTTCAGCACTAACCCATGTCCCCAGGTGCCACAGCCACATGGTTTTTGAACACTTCCAGGGATGGTGCCTCCACTACTGCCCTGGGCAGCCTGTTCTGATGCTTTACAAACTTTTCCATGAAAATGTTTTCACTAATATCCAATCTAAAACCTCCCTTGGTGCAACTTGAGGCCATTTCCTCTTATCCTGTCCCTTGTTCCCTGGGAGCAGAGCCGGACTCCCCTGGCTGCACCCTCCTGTCAGGGAGCTGTGCAGAGCCAGAAGGGCATGGCACTACTTAAAGTGAAAGTACTTTGATTTGGAAGAGGCAAGGATGAAGGAGAAGGCTAATGATGGAAGTTTCTAAATGCAGCTGATATCTTAGCACCCTGTGTCTTTCCTGCTGTCCTTCATTTACTCTCCTGGTGCTCTCTCCTCTTTTAATGCTCTGTTGTTCTCCCCCCTGTGAGCAAAGTGCTGCTGAGAGTAACTGGGGTGGCTGAGCTTGATCCATTTACTGCCTATGGATAGAGAGGGGGCTGTTATTTAACACTGAAATGTGTGAAATGATCCACGAAACCTCCAGGCAGAACTATGCTAAGGGGCAGACTTTCAAAATCTGTGGATTATACCCTACAATACATATATATATATATATTGTATATAATGAGTCTCCTTCTCCTGAGTCTCCTTTTCTTCAGAGTGAGGTCCCCAGCTCCTTCAGCCCCTCCCAAGTAGTGCTCTCCCAGACCCTATATACATTACAAATATTATATATAATGTATATATACATATATATAATCTATAATGTGTGTATATACATTATACATACACACATATATATTTATAATGTATACATATATATATCATATATAATGAGTCTCCCCCTGCTGAGTCTCCTTTCTCTCAGAAGTCCTCAGCTCTTCAGCCCCTCCCAAGCAGAGCTCTCCTAGACCTTATATATATATATAAATAAAATATATAAAAATATATAAATGTTTCTATAAAATACATATATAATACATATATATACATATATATAATACAATGTATATATAAAATACATACATACATATATACATATATATAATGAATCTCCCCCTGCTGAGTGTTCTTTCCCTCAGAGGGAGCCCCCAGCTCTTCAGCCCCTCCCAAGGAGAGCTCTCCCAGGCCTTATATTTACATATATATATATATATATTTCTATAAAATACATATATAATACATATATATATATACACACATATAATACAATGTATCTATAAAATACATATATATAATACAAGGTATCTATAAAATACATATATACATGAATATATATATTATATATAGTGAGTCTCCCCTGCTGAGTGTCCTTCCCCTCAGAGGGAGCCCCCAGCTCTTCAGCCCCTCCCAGCCAGAGCCAGCTCTCCCAGACCTTTTCCCGCACGGCCTTGGCTTGCCGATAGACTTCCTCTCGGTTTCCCACATCACAGATGAAGTAGTGGCACTCTGTCCCCATCATCCTGATCTCCTCCGTGGTCTCCTTCAGGCATTTCTCAGTCCGACCCCACAGGATGATCTGTGGCAAGAAACTTTTGTTAGAGTGGAACAGCTTCTGTTTCATATCTGAAATAATTAAAACATGTTTCTGACTTCAGCAGTTTGATGGAAATCTTTGATGTGTTTTCTCTGCCAGGGCTGTTGTTTTGCTTCATTTAAGAAAAGCAATGACTTTCTGTTACATGGGGAGTATCACGTGGGACCTGTGCTCCACTGCTGATCCTCTGTTTACAGATCCTTTACAAGCAACACAAGCTAAAACAAAAACTCTGATCTGAAGCCCAATGTGACTGGTATATAGAACGTTTGGAAATTTTTCTGCTTCCTGTCATTTCAAATCTCTCCCTGTTTTTGCTGTACACACGGACAGAATGACAAACTTATCCTAAAACCACAGACCTTCCTGAATACCTGGTGTGTTCTCTACTTCTTGTTTTATGTATGGAGATAAAATCTGCTTTGTAGTAAAATGTATTCCTTCAGCCTAGTAATAACTTGAAATGCTGACTGCAGGCTGGTGTCTCGGGTGCATTTCAAACAAGTGTTCATCCTACAACAGACTTCTAAAGGGAGAAATTTCAAGCATGAACTTATTTTGCAGCTCCTATATGCAGGACTTCACTTTCCACTGCCTTTTAACACAATAAAAATTAAACACTGCTTCTCGAACAAAGAAAATTTGGAATATTTATAGAATAAACATTCAAATAATGGAGCATGGATCTGATTTACAATGAGACATAACCAGCCAACCCTATCTGCATTTCTACACCATCAGTGAGGTCAGAAATAGAAATAACATGAAAAGTCACCAGGTTCATTAACTCTCAGCATGGGGCTTTGTCCAGTACAATTCTTTCTAGTGAGGCAAAACCATCAAGTTTGAGATGAGGCTTCCACCACTGTCCTTCAAACATTAATCTGCAGCTAAGCAGATGTAACCACAGTATTTTTTTCTGAGTACACAACCTTATTTGCTATTTCTTTAAAGGCTACTGGAAGGAATAGAATTTCATCTCTGTCACTTAAGATATCTATGAATGAATTGATCTATGGTTTTTGCTCTTCAACTAAGTCTTCTTAGCACTCATCATGTTATAAATGGTGAGTCACTGCTGTTCTGCAAAATATAAATTACTGAATGGAGCATGTTACTGCAATCAGCTGACTGTTCTGTGACTGCAAGAGCAAGATCCAAAAGAGAGAGAAGAAATGGTTGCTACACTGAAAATACAAAATTATGGTGCTATTTATCCGGAATTATAGTTCCTTCTCACACTACTGTGTACTGAGTCTGTATGAATCTGGCCAGTATAATGATTTTTAATGGTTAAAAATAAGCACACTTACACTTCAAAGATTAAAGAATCTTTGAGTTTTCCAAAACTTGAAATAACAGGAAGAAAAAGGTCTGAATTGCATCACTGCTTACAGCTCAATCCCTGCAATTAACTTAATAACAGCAAGATAAGCACAAAAAATTATGTGTGCAGTATTCTTACCCCACAACAAATCTCTGGCAGGGAGCTTTAACATGCTTATTTTTTAAGGACTAGCTAAGCTTATCTCATAACTGGTACTAAAACTAATCTCTGGCAGGGTCAAAGAGCTCTTTAGTGTGCCCGAGCAAGGCTAAAATGCAGAAATACCCAAATCCTCAACCACTTCCTAAACAAGTTACATTTACAATTAATCCCATTTCCATGTCATTGGCACATCTGTGAACACAAACACACCCAGACTGATAAGATTTATATCCTCAAATTCTCCAGAGCACTAGCAAATCTGGTTAACCAGAAACTTTAGAGTGTGTATAAATATGCCAGAGCCATTTCATGGGAAATCTTATCTCAGGGGAAGTAATTTTCAAGGAAAAAGCTGTGATCACACTTAAAAACTATAAGAAAGCATATGGCTGAAATTGCAGCTTGTGCACTGGCCTGGCTTCTAAAGTCTCAGCGTATCACCCTTGGCCATCAGGGCTTGGCATCTCCTCAAAGCTTGTAAAACTGATGGCTATTTACTCACTTCTGATCCCAGGGCTAGACCGAGGAATATTTTTCATGTGTACACTGCAGACTTGAAGGGAAATCAAGAACATGTGAGAAATTTCACAAGCTCTCAGGAAGTATTTACAAAATACTGTTCAGCTGCGAGCACATGCACACTTGCTCTCCCTTTCACAACCCACATGGAAAGGGGAGGAAAAAACCACCACAAAATGTCAACTGCAAACATCGAG